>NC_088361.1:93708139-93723139 GCF_034508935.2 Berghia stephanieae | reverse complement strand
AACATTGCCCGCTAAACAATGTTTAGAATCAAGTTTAATTTACCAGGCCACATTCACCGAAACTAAAACAAAAAAGCAGGAAAAATATGTAGGACTAACGGAAAATAATTTCAAAACAAGATACAACCTCCACATCTCAACCTTTAGAAACACTAACAAAAAAACATCCACAAAACTCAGCGAACATATTTGGAAATTAAAAGACAACAAACTAGACCACAACATTTCATGGAAAATTATATCTAAAGCAACAGGATACACACCATCATCAAAACAATGTAGCTTATGCCTGGAAGAGAAATATACTATAATCAAACACCCTCATGAAGCCACACTCAACACGAAAAATGAGATGTACAATAGCTGTCCACATAGACGAAAACACTTACTAATCAACTACAAACCTACGGAACCACTTCAATAACCAACAACACACAACAAACCAAACTCATGTAACACACAGTCCTGACGATGGCTGAAAAGGCCTGAAACATCGATGTAGACTGACTCCAACATTGTGGTAAATATTAAAATTATATATATATATATATATATATATATATATATATATATATATATATATATATATATATATATAATTGGCAAATTGGCTCGGAGACAACTGGACCAATAGTCACTATTTTCTGCATGGTGTTTACAATTGACAAGAAGATACTTTGCGTGTATTACGAAATTGATTAGACATCGTGATGACTTTATCTCCCCAAAAAAAGATCAAACTTGTTTCGTCCCATCGAAATATGACGCCATCCTTTTTAGCATGTGGGTTGTGTGTCAACCTTCCGGATAGCGCTTGTGACAATGAGATGGGAGTACTTGCATTGAATCGATACCAGTTTGTGATTCCTCTCATTATTTTGAATGCGATCAATTTCTTAAGATTTACATAAACCATTTTCCGTTCTTAACATTAAGAAAGAATTCTACGAAAAGTGAGCGAAATATACAAGATATTAAATGCAGAAGAGATATCTTCGTGCCCAAATAAAAAAAGCTCCGAGAGTTCTCTTACGAAGTCAAAATAATGTATTGTCTAGAAATTGAGTTCAAATTAATTCAACCTTAAATCATAAATTTTGAGTTCATCGACTTACTATCATATTCATTGAAAAGGTGCCGTTTAATAAATAAATAAAAAATCAACACTAGTCCATCATTGAGGTCTCTATAGCGTTAAACCGATTATAGGTATCGTTTGATATATTTGGACAGGACGCTAGTCTATTGCAAGTACTTTTTGCCAGATCTAACAAATTCACTACCCAATCACTGCTGGGTGGACAGAAGGGTCAGAATAAAATCTCAGTTCCATCCGGGATATTGAACTTGAGCTTTTGTACTATAGCGCAATATCCACTTAATGTGGTCAAAGCGCTTTACAGGGTTCTCTGTAGCCCACAGCAACGTTTAATATATAAGGACGAGACATGACGCCTGTAAGGCGACATTTCGGACAGAGACAACGCTGTTAATGGCCAGATACTCATTTTACATTTGAGGACGGTGAGAGAATGAGGATAAAGACCCTTTTCCAAGGACTCAACTCTGCTCCGCTCAGAACGGGATTCGGACATAGAACCTTCCGATCTGAAGGCGAGTGTCACACTACTAGACCACCTGGCTGATCGATTGTTGTTTCTTTGCGTATGAAGCGAATGTTCTATCTATTAAATGAGTTATCAGGGCCCATATTGTCAGAATCTACTTTAAAATGCTCTGTGGAGCTTTACGAGAAACTAACTGTTAAACATTCACCCATACAGATGGATATCTATATTCATCATAAAATGTTCTGCATAACAGTTCAGTAATAAGATGTCTCTTAACTGTTAAAACACTTGGAGAAAATAATGTTCTAAAGCCCAAGAGAGTTTCTCAAACTCTCCTTTCTGTAGCATTTTAAAAATGGCGATCTATATCCTTTCTTAATTAACCGACTTTTCTTTCTGTAGCATTTTTAAAATGGTGATCAATATCCATTGCCCCTTGTTAATATGTTGGTGAACATTGTTCTTAATTGTTCTTGTCGAGCGGCTATGTGGCCTAGTGGTATGATATTCGCCTTCGGATCACGAATTCAATCCCTCAAGGACATCGACTCCTCGAAACTGGGGGAGAAGTTGCCAAACTTTTCCACCAGCAAGAGGAGACATTGGGTGGCAGCCAATCGGCTTCGGTCGAGAACCTGCCTAACAGCTCACTTGCTGCATCAGTGGCGACTTTCCATCTGTCAAACATGTACCCGTTGTAGTAACGAGCCCGAAACCGCAGAGCATCTGTTTGAACAGTATGTTGTGACGAAGCTTCCGGGTGGGGTTTGCGACGGTGCAAAGTGCGGTACGGAATTTGCTGATTGGGTCGATCATCATAACATAGTAATGTGAGCACCATTAGAAGCTTCTGCCTTCGGATCAGAGGAGCACGTGTTCGAGTTCCGATTTAAGCTGCGCACAGTTGAGTCCTTGGAGAAGGCTCTTTACTCACATTCCACCACCGTATCAGACGTTAGATGAGTAACTGGCCGTTAACAGCGTTGTTTCTGTCGGAAAAAAATTGTAATATCGCCTTACAAGCGTCATGTCTCGTCCTACATGTTAATTGTTGATGTTTGCTAGGAACCCATTGTAAAGCTCTTTGAGCACATCGTGTAGATATTGCTCTATATAAAAGCTCAAGGTTTTTAACACATACGTGACCACTCATCACCTTCTATATTATTCGATTTCATACACCACTTGGATCTTTTTTTATATATACTTTATCATTTAGAACTCCATTAGTACATGTGATAACAAGCAATTTTTGAAGGATATTTTGATGACGATTTAAATCCTTATCATACATGTCGGCATCTCGGTGTTTTTTTTTCTCCTTGAACAACAAACTTAGCTCCTACTGTTGCACTGAGGTCACGGCCGGGCTATCTCGGAATTCATTTGAAATAGACATTTAAAAATTATTCCAGAGCTCAGGGGAATGAGTTTGTGGTCGATTCCGTCCCTTAAATGTGTCCAACACGGTAGATACCACGCTATGTGGTCTAGTTGTATGACACTCGTTTTCGGATCGGAAGGTCCTGGGTTCGAGTCTCGCGCTCGGCGCATAGTTGAGTCCTTGGAAAATGCTCTTTACTCACATTCTCTCACCGTAGTTAGGTGTAAAAGGATTACCTGGCCGTTAACAGCGTTGTCTTTGTCCGAAAAATTGTAAAATTGCCTAACAGGCGTTACGTCCCGTCCTACATGTTAAATGTTGCTGTTGACCAGGGACCCCTTATAAAGCGCTTTGAGTACGTTTGGTGGATATTGCTCTATATAAAAGCTCAATTTTTAAAAAAATTGTTTACCACAGTCCACTCCGGATAATCGTAACTCGGTTTATCGCAACTTCCGGTTAATCGCAACGTTTCCCAGCAAACGGAATTAATTCTATATAAAAGTCACTGGTTAATTGCAACAAGCTTCGGTTAATCAAATTTGCCTCAAAAAGTGGCAAATTCAAGAAATCAAACAAACAAAATCTCATGATTAATTTTCATCGACCGTGATATCATGACAGTTGAAGAATAGAGAATAGGTGGGGTTGAATGGTACAGTAGTGTGTCACCATCCTATTAGAGACAAGAGTGTGCTGAACTTTGCAGTATGGGTTTGTAAGGTAATCGGTGACCATTAGATAGGAGGCTAGGGGGCTGGGCGTAGATCAACTTAGACGAAAACAACATTTCAAAGGTTTCTACGAGAGTACGAAAATCACAATTCACGACTACGCATGCGCACAAAGTAACACCGCTAACATGATAGTTCCGTGTGTTTCCTTCCTTGTGATGATTATTTTGTCACCAATCAAGGTACTTAACCGTTTAACTGCCATACTCTGAAAAAACTCGTATTTAAAGATTTGGCCAGAAAACTCGTCCTTCAAATATCAATCGATTTAAATGACCCTCATCTTGACAAACACTCTCAAACCTGGGACTTTGCAAAGTCCCAGAATTGAGAATTTTTGCCAAGAGATGGGTCATTGAAATTGATCGATATTTGAAGGACGAATTTCTCGGCCAAAGTTTTGAATACGTGTGTTTCTAGCGAACGGCAATTAATTGCTTAAATAAGGCAGCAAAGTGCATTCACTCAATATGAATTACGGGAATTTTGAACTTTCTTAAAAGGTGCAATTATACATAGATTAGTGTATTTCAAACAAGCTGTTAGAATGTGTTTAGATTATGAAGGACTAATCAAATTTTTGGACGTGATGAAATTGCGTTCGTCGGTGCCTAGGTTTGATTTTAGTACAACAATAAAACAGAAATACATCGAGTTAATACCGTCGTACTCTGAAGAAAAAAAAAACACATTAAAAAAATGTTGGCCAGAAAATGCTTCTCTAAATAACGTTGAAATGACATTGATCTTGTCAAAAATTATCAAACCTGGGATTTCCATAAAGTCTCAGGTTTTAGAGGGGTTTTTTGTTGAAAAGATGAGGATCATTTTAATCGATCGATATTTGAAGGACATGTTTTCTGGCCAAAATTTCAAAAATATGTTGGGTTTTTTTCCCCGTGTAAGGCACTAGATATAGTGCGTGTTGAAAGTCATTTGCATGTAGCACATTTTGTTTACGTGACCTTTTGAGAAAGCTCTCTCTTTCTATCTCTTACTCCCAGCTCCCCTTCTCTCTCTCTCTCTCTCTCTCTCTCTCTCTCTCTCTCTCTCTCTCTGTCTGTCTGTCTCCTCTCTCTCTTTCTCTCTATCTCTATCTATCTATCTACTATCTCCCTGTTTCTTTCATCCTCTCTCTCTCTCTCGCTATCTCTCTCTCTCTCTCTCTCTCTCTCTCTCTCTCTCTCTCTCTCTCTCTCTCTCTCCACATCTATCCCTCTCTCTTTTTATTTTTCTCTCACTCTTTTTCTCAATCTTCTTCTTCTCCTCCTCCTCCTCTTCCTCCTCCTCTTCCTCCTCCTCCTCCTCCTCTTCCTCCTCCTCCTCCTCCTGCTTCTTCTTCTTCTTCTTCTTCTTCTTCTTCTTCTTCTTCTTCTTCTTCTTCTTCTTCTTCTTCTTCTTCTTCTTCTTCTTCTTCTTCTTCTTCCATCTATCTTTCTTTCTCTCTTTTCTCTCTTATTTCATGAGCTGCACTGTTCTTCTTAATCTAGCATCTCCATTTATTTTTAATTCTACCCTAGGGCGAAAGGACATTGAGAAATTAAATATTCTCCCTAAGACTAAAGTATCATCCTATTTAAAAAGTTGTATTCCGTCATGTCATCTCGTGGTGGACACTTCGCTTCTGACCCGCAGGTCCGCGATTCGAGTCCCGTTGTGAGAGCAAAGTTTAGTTATTAGAACAGGCTCTTTACTCACATTCTCTCACTGTACTTCGGTGTAAAATAAGTAGTGCCTTGCTGACGACAGAGCTGTCCTACGTGTTAAGTATTCCTGTTGGCTTGGGACCTCTTGTAAAGCGCTTTGGGCACATTTGATGGATATTACTCTATATAAAAGCTGAAGATTGTTTGTATGTGTGGTTTTTAAAAGTTTTGTTTGTATTTTAAACATGTTATTTCTTTTGCCGTACTGTTTTTGTGGGGTTTTTTTGTTGTTTTTTTTTTTCGGGGGGGGGGGGGGGGGGTTGCCTTTGTTTTGTTTGGGTTTTTTGTGGTGTTTTTTTTCGGGTTGGGGGAGAGGTGTTATATGTTTTTGTTCTGTTTTGTTTGTTTGGTTTCTTTATTTTCCTTTCCTTCATTTTGTTTGATATTTTTTTATGGGGGGGGGGGGGAGGGGGGGTTCTCTTTTTACTTCGAACTGACACACTGACGACAAACAACGACACAATGATGGATACTTTTATTAATAATACTAATATAGTAATATCGCCTAACAGGCGTCATGCCACGCCCTACATGTTAAGTGTTACTATTGGCCAGGGACCCTTTTTAAAGCGCTTTGAGTGGATATTGCACTATATAAAAGCTCAAGTTTTTTTGTTTTTTTTTTTTTTTTTTTTTTGGGGGGGGGGGTTTAATCTTACCAACGCATAATGCAAATCTTGAATTCCACTGAAATCCTTGTCGGTCTCCCTCACAGTTACACGTGATGTTAAACCGGTTTCTTTGCAAGGAGTTGAAATCCAGATTATTGTCCAAATCCCATTTGCATCTCCTGTCCTTTGCGTGAAAGAAAAGAAAAGAGGGGAAAAAAAGAGAAAGATTTCTTTTTAAATTTACGTTTATGAGGAGTATCGTCTCAAAAAGATACTAGAACGTCGGAGTGAAATAGGGCAGAGAAGTTGTGACATCATATATCTTCTACTCTTCCAGTTCCAAACTCATTGGAAGTGTTTATTTTAACCAGTCCTTCAGAGGACTAATAATGAATATGTTAGTATTGAATCATAAAGTGGCATAACTATTTTATTAGCTGAATGATCTTTATTGACGACAAGCATGTATTTAGACTCAAAACTCACTATGCATGAAATTAGAATATCAATTACACGAGGTATGTATCCAATCCTCCGGACGAGTGGTTTTACACTTCCAATGAAATTGGAACCAGTTTATTGACATCCACACTTTTGTTACCTATTGATGTTGGATGTTGGATTTATATGTAGTCAAAAATGTGACCCATCGTCTCCAAACGGTATTGTGTCGGAATGCCATTGTTGGTAGGAATTGAATTGAAATAATTATATTATAGTCAAAAATGTAACAAAAGGTTTCAAAAATGTTATTTTGTCGGAGTAACTTTGATGCTAGAAGTTGGATTTCTATATGTAGAATGAACGAAATTGACGTCACTCATCTCTTTGTGTTAGACAGCCATTTTGGTGCTCAGTTCTCACAAAATTATATCAATAAGAAGTTTATAGATAGAATGAAGTTGACGTCACTCTGGTCTTTGTTATTGTTTTTTTGCCATCCGCGTTTATGAGTAATACTCACTAAACGGTATTATCCAGACTATCAATGTTCATGATTACGCATAGTTTTGTATGTTGGTAGGTTATTATATCAGGCTGGAGGATGTTATGAGTATTTTAAAATTGTGACCAAAGTAGTATGAAGTTGACGTCACTCAGGTCTTTATTATTGTTTTTTTTTTATGCCAGCCGCGTTTATGAGTAATTCTCACTGAACTGTATTAACCAGACAATGAACGTTCAAGGTTATAGATAGAATGCGCTTGGCCAAGGAGTTCACAACATTGCCATCCGGAAGTATTACGGACCAACACACAAACTCTGTGTAACCATGAACTTTTATAGTCTGGTTAATACAGTTTAGTGAGAACAACTCACAAACGCGGATGGCAAAAACAATAACAAAGGCCTGAGTGACGTCATCTGCATACTATCTATACATCGTTTTGTGTGTTGACCCGTTATACTTCCGGATGGCAATGGTGTGAGCTTCATAGCCAAGCGCATACTATCTATAGGATAAAAGCTAGTTTATTTGGTTCTAAACACAAGTTCTAATTTAAGATTTTCACGAGCTTAACGAGTAAAAATATTAAATTAAAACGAGTGTTTCTAAGTGAATATACGTAACTTGATCTCACAATTACAGGCCTTCTCATCCAAAACGATTCATTAACGAAAGAAAAATAGGAGTGTTAACTCTCTCCCTACCATCTATTTTCAGAATTTTACCCGAAACTTCAAGCTCACCCAACACAAAAATAGATTTTTCAGACAGAACGTGTACAGGCTATATTTTGTTCAGAAAAATGAACTCTGCAACACGATGTCGAGTTTTATCGCTATAACTATAACAAAATGAAATCAGAGTATGAAAATTGTGGGTTACATCGTAACGAATGTGACGATTTTCCTATGCGTGGTAAGGAGAGGGTTAAACTGTTATAGTAATAAAGCACGTATAGATAGCATGCGCTTGGCTAAGAGACTCACAACATTGCCATCCAGAAGTATAACGGACCAACACACAAAACTCTGTGCAACCTTGAACGTTTATAGTCTGGTTAATATAGTTTATTGAGAATTACTGGATGGCAAAAAGCAATAACAAAGACGTGAGTGACGTCAACTTCATACTATCATATTGGGTTCTGAACATTCGTGAAATTGTGATTTGATCATATTATTACTACACCCCTTCTCATTCAAAACTATTCAAAATACAATTATTGAAGGCAAAACATTTGAATTGAAAATGCCAAGTATTTATATAACTATATCAACCTTGTTCGTCTTTTCTGTTGATCATTATTGTATCATTTTGGCTCTAAAATAATTTTTTTACACCTAGTTCATTGCGACATATACCAGATTGAAGCAATGAGCCCCAAATTAATATGAAACTTGGCGTAAATGTTTTTACCTTCAAACGTCGACATGGATTTCCTTGATCGTTGGCCAAAGCTCTCGGGGTGCTCACTGAACCTTCGGACTTCTTACCGTAGCATGGATCTGAAGCAAGGTAGAAGTTGTGGACTGGAAAAAAACTAATGTCCAGCAAAATTGATTGTAAACGGGGGGTTTTTTTACCAAAAGAAAATAAAAAGAACGAAACATGTGATAACCATTGAAAGTTTCGGGCTCAAGGTCCTTCTTCAGCCAATCACAAAAACATTTAAAATGGTAATATTTCACGTATTTTCACTCCATATGATAGTCACAAAGTTTGTCTGTACTATAACGTAAAATATTAACGAGCTTGTGTTTATTTGTTTTGTTTCGTTTTTTTTTTTTTTTTTTTTTTTTTTGTTTTTTTTTTTTTTTTTTGTCGGGATTTTTTGCCGTTTTCTTTGGTTATTTTTTTATGTTTGTTTCTCTTTGTTTGTTTCTTCTTGTTTTTTTTTTTTACAAATTGTGTTTTAGGTGGAAGGCGATTTTTTAGCATGAAACGTTCTCTGGTCATTATTTTGATATTTATCAAAGCTGTTATATATTCAAACAAGAAGATAGACGCATCTAATTTGTCATCTATCGTCTTTAACTAAAATTCTAACCAAAAAAAAACAACAACAAAAAAAAAACAATCCACAACTGCCAACACATAGGCATAGTACGCGTACCACCCACTCCTTGACATATTATGCAATCAATAGTTCAAACACAATACAATGTGTAGGCAACAGAGATTTTCTCCATGAGCCACAAATGAATGGTACGATCTGCTAGAAGAAATAGTAACAGCACCAAGTCATGAACAGCTCCTGATCAACGAATACAACATGGCACAGCATTTGTCGCCAGCATGATGTCGCCTAACCACGAAGAAGAAGAAGAAGAAGAAGAAGAAGAAGAAGAAGAAGAAGAAGAAGAAGAAGAAGAAGAAGAAGAATGTCTTGCTATGCCGTATAATCTGGGGGAAAAAACTGTCTTTAAAACGCAGGCCATAAAACTCGTCCTACAAATATCGATCAATGGGGATGATCTATATTACCTTTCCATGTGCTCGAGGTCATTGGTCACACTGCAAACGTGCTCAAGTGACCCACATAGTGAAAATGTTCACAGTTTTCAAAATGTCTAACATCACATTAAATCATTTCATTCAGCTTGAATCGTGGGTGTGTTTACAAATTTTCATACACAAAGCAGCGTGTTTACATATACTAAGAAATATCCAATCCTTGGATAGCAACAAATTATGTGATCGATGACTCGATTGGACGAAAACTCAAATATTGATAGCTCCCATTAAAATGACCTTTATCATGTCAAAAACTCTCAAACATGAGATATGTCCAAGATTTTTGAGTTTTTGGCAAAATATGAGTCATTTTAATCGATCGGTATTTGAAGAACGAGTTTTCTGGCCAAAATTTAAAATGTGTGTTTTTCAGAGTACAGCATTATTGTCTGACCTAAATGTTAAGTGTTACTGTCACTAGATATTGAGCCTTATAAAAGTTTTTGTTTGTTTGTTATTTTTTTACCCTCTTTTAAATAGTATTTTTACTATATACCCTTCTTTTTTTAAGTAATTTAATTCTGCACCAGGAGAACAAACAAGGAAAATAATTAGTCTCACCAAAAGACATTTATTGGCTCACCTGGACAAAACTGCAACTCGGCACATAAATATGGCTCCATGTAAGAATCGTCCCGGTAATCGATTACATTTATATCTGCCCATTTTTTCTCTGAAACTCGATCTAGTTTGTCGAGACAGTTCTTGCCGTCCATGTAGTTCATGAGGAAATCTGATCGTTGCAAGGTGAAGAAACACATGTAGTATGTAGCTGTGGTCTGGAAAGTAAACATGAGAAAAGAGGTAAAAGACAGCTCGTCTCATTTTCTAGTCAGGTGGACTCACAGTAATACAAGATTTATGAATCGTCCCGGTTGTCGATTACTTTCATATCTGCCCACTCCTTCTCCGAGACACGACCTGGTTTGTCGAGACAGTTCTTGCATTCACGGCGACACAAGAATCACAGGTGTTTCTTTTTTACGAAACCCGACAAAGTTATGGGAAGTAGGCAGCAGTGGGGAGTGAACCGGGGACTCAGGGAAGTGTACACCATTGGGGAGTGAACCTGGGACTGGGTTTCGCAAGAATCATACCTCAGAAAAACAATGCCACGGGTATCGAAAAATAACAAACCTCTTCAGATAAATCGCACCAACACACTAAACTACTTTTTTTAAATGTAATCTTTCACGTTTATAGCCTGTTAGAGGGACTTTAGCTTGGGCGAATCACCCAACTTGGGGACTAAAACCAATAACAAATTTCCAGATTGACGTCAATTTCATACAGTGCATAGAACATAGCTTTCTTCAAAACATGTCAACCAGCCATTGAACATCGATCACTATTAGAGAAGGGACGAAATTGTCGTCACTCAGCTCTTTGTTATTGTTTTTAGCCAGCCATTTTTATGAGATGTTCCTATTAAATTGGATCAATTAGACTATAAACGTTTAAGGATACACATAGTTTTGTGTGTTGGTACGTTATATCCGCCTGGTGGATGGTATGAGTTTTTTAAGCGTTAAGCATAATTATTTTGTTGGCACACATAGTCTTAAATGGCAGTGCGTCTCATTTAAGTAATTATCGAGTTTTATTCTTCTCCGTGTTAGAACACGTTGATAATAAATACGCAAAAACTGGAAGCCAGTTTGTTGGTATATGCATACAACTCAATGAAGTTATGGTATTGTTGGCGGTATGTATTTAGGTAAAGAACTCACCACTTCTACCCGCCAAGTAAGTCGTACACACATATCATAAACTGTGTGTACATTTTATTAACGTTTATAGATAGCATGCGCTTGGCTTAGAAACTCATAACATTGCCATCCGGAAGTATAACGGACTAACACACAAAACTATGTGTAACTATGAAGTTTTATAGTCTTGTAAATCGTGGCCTTCGCACACTCACGGCCTGACACTGAGCGTGGCCTTCGTAAAGTTATGGCCTGACACTGACGAAAAAATGACGTCAAAATGCCAGACTTTTGCCACAAAAGAAAACAAATCGTGAGTCGTATTCAGCAGTTCAACCATGGGATCACTTGATTCTTTGAGCACTACTAACTTGGCGCTGCATAAACCTTTAAAATGGCATCAAAAGATAAGTCCTAGTGGGTCCTTGCATAGCCATCGTTAACTTATTGATAGTTTAGTATGAAGTTCACGTCACTCAGGTCTTTGTTATTGCTTTTTTGCCATCCGAGTTTATGAGTAATTCTCACTAGACTGAATAAACCAGACTATAAACGTTCAAGGTTACATATAGTTTGTGTGTTGGTTCGTTATACTTCCGGATAGCAATGTTGTGAGATTCTTAGCCAAACGCATACTATCTATAGATAGTATCCATGAACGTTTATAGTCAGGTTAATACAGTTCAATGAGCATTACTCAAAAACGCGGATGGCAAAAAACAATAACAAAGACCTGAGAGACGTCATCTTAGAACTATCTATAGACGTCACTCAGGACTTTGTTATTGTTTTTGCCAAGCGTTTGTGAGTTGTTCTCACTAAACTGTATTGACCAGACTATAGATAGAATGCGCTTGGCCAAGGAGTTCACAACATTGCCATCCGGAAGTATAACGGACCAACACACAAACTCTGTGTAACCATGAACTTTTATAGTCTGGTTAATACAGTTTAGTGAGAACAACTCACAAACGCGGATGGTAAAAACAATAACAAAGACCTGAGTGACGTCATCTGCATACTATCTATAAGTTCACGATGGCTACGTATAGATAGTTCGAAGATGACGTCACTCAGGTCTTTGTTATTGTTTTTTGCCATCCGCGTTTATGAGAAATGCTCACATAACTGTATTAACCCAACTATAAACGTTCATGGATACACACAGTTTTGTATGTTGATCCGTTAACTTCCGGATGGCAATGTTATGAGCTTCTTAGCCAAGCGCATACTATCTATAGCCTGACACGAGAACCCACTTGGACTTATAGTTTGACGTCCTTTTTTAGGTTTGTGCAGCGTCTAGTGAGTTGTCGTTAGTTATGCACAAGGAAGCAGATAATTCCATTGGTTGAACTATTGGATGCAACTCACGATTTGCTTTCGTGACCAAAGACTTGTCTTTTGACGTCATTTTTTGACCAGTATCAGGCTATAAGTTAACGCTGGCTACGGTCCTCGTGTCAGGCTTTTTGTTAACGATGGCTACGGGTTAATAGATAGTATGCGCTTGGTTAAGAAGCTCACAACATTACCATCCGGAGTTATAAAGGACCAACACACAAAACGATGTGTAACCTTGAACGTTTATAGTCTAGTTAATACAGTTTAGTGAGAATTACTCATAAAAATGGATAGCAAAAAAAAACAATAACAAAGGCCTGAGTGACGTCAACTTCATACTATATTTAGTCTGATTGATATAATTTAGTGAGAACTAATCACCTAGCTGACGATCTAAAAACTATAACAAAGGACAGTGTGACTCATAGTCATTCATTCTGTTGTTAAAAACAACCAGCTATTGATGCTATGTGTTAAGTTTAAAAACATAAAATTCGCCTGCCGGATATAACGTACCAACACACAAAATATGTGCATCCTTAAACGTTTATAGTCTGATTAATACTCTATAGTAAGAACTACTCATAAAATAGCTGGCTAAAAACAATAACAAAGAGCTGAGTAGCGTCAATTTCGTTCTATCTGTTGATGCTAAGCGCTTAGCCAAAAAATAAATAAATAAATAAAATAACTCATAACATTGCCAGCCCGATATAACGTGCCAATACACAAAACTATGTGTAACCTTGAACGTCAATTTCGTTCTAGCTATATTTGTCCGAGTAGGCTTTAAGGTATGTCTCCAATGCTGTGTTTTGATTGGTCAAAACTCTACAAGCTTTCGAGTAAGTAGGCCATTTCTTTCTTTGTAAAGAATGTAATATCAATTTACAGTCTCATCAGGCAGACAACAAACAATCAAACAATATCTGGAATGCATATAGATATAGATCTTGATATTTCTAATTTTGATAGAATCAAAATATTCACCGACAATATAACATCTCCTCCCTCCTCCTTCCCGTCCCTACCATCGGAGAATTGTTTACTTAGTTATATTATTTACTTAGTTGTGTAACAATAGTGCAGTTGACCTTGAAAAAAAACGGATTTGAGAATGAAATCCAATCGTTTTTAGATTTGGAACAAAAGGCAAAATTTAAAATGATAAAATGATGCAGGTTTTGTTTGCTTTTTTGCTGTTTACTTGGGGAGGAGGGGGGGGGGGAATTGTTTTGTTTCACTCTATTTGTTTATTGTTTTCGTTTGTTTTATTGTTTCCTTCTGTCTTTCTTTGTTTACTTACTGTATCGTTTTTATTATCTTGTTTTTCATTTTGGATTTTCTTTTGGGGATGATGCGGGTATTATTTATCGAGAGAGTGAAGTTTATGATTTGTTTTCTTATAACTACTCTCGTACCCTGTGAAAAAAAGGTATCAAAAATATTTTTAATGATACTCTTAATAGTTTGAAAGAAAGCATATGAAACCAGCAGGGGGCTATTTGTGGGCATCATTGAAAATCATAACTTTAGATTCCTTTTTAAATCAAGGTTTTGGTTTTAACAATGCAAATGAGAACGCTATCAATGAAAATTGAACCAGTTGTTATAAATAGGGAAGCATAAAGTGATATCAAAAAACTGGTTCAAATCTCATTGGAAGCGGAGACCACTCTTCCAGATGACTGGATACATACTGTGTGTCATTTATCTTATGGTTTCAAAGTGATGACTTCTTATTTTCTAGTCTAAATAAATATATGCTGGTAGTCGATAAAGATTATCCGTCCTCGCTCTTTTACGTCCCGTAACCCTAAGAACCTGATCCTGCTACTAAAATAGTTATGTCACCTTTATGATTCAATATGTAACCTAGTCATTATTGGTCCTTCTTAGGACTGGTTACTTACACACTTACAATTATTTTGGAACCGGAAGAGTAGAAGCTGTGACGTCATGCCTTTTCTGGTCTATTGCGTTTCAATTTAAGCCACACACAAAAACCCCGTGATTTCAAAATTGAGGCAACGAGTTGTTTTATGAATATCATGAAAAAAGGATTGATAATGATGATGCGAGAATCCAATGGACAGATAGAAAGACAAATGAGGAAAAGACGGAGATGGCGGAGTACTCACGATCGTTGGTGAGGAAGATGAGAAAGAGACGAGCAAAATTCATGGGCCATATTATTATGAGAAAAAAAAGGTTGGATAACTCGGTAACGACGGGAAAGTTTGAATGAAAAAGAGCACCTGGTCGGCAGCGACAAAAGATGGACGGTCTGACAGAATCGTTGGAGACAGAAGATCCAGGAAAGAGTGGATGGGAGAGCTGTGATCGGTGCACGAGTACGGTACTGAATTTGCATCTTGGGTCCATCGTTATAACATAGTAGTGTGAGCACCATTAGAAGCTGCCAATGCAGTAAAGTAAGACACAACTACGGAAGACTTTGTGTAAACGAATATAATA
>NC_088361.1:93698139-93703139 GCF_034508935.2 Berghia stephanieae | reverse complement strand
GAAAGCCAGCCTCGTGTCGAGAGAAGCAGCAATGAGGCCTCGTAATGCCAGGAAGCAGGAGACACAGCGTCCCATTTTAGTCCTCACGCATCACCCCCATGCCGATCAAGTGAGGAACATCCTATTGCAGAACTATGGGATCCTCCAGGCGGCGAAGACCCTCACAGAGTATTATTTCAGAACCCCGTGGTAGCTATCGACGGGATCGTAACTGAGGGATCCCTTGTCAGAAGCGCCTGGAACCATACATGGATGGAAACCTAAAGCCAGATCGTGTATGCGACCCCGATGCAAGACTTGTGGGCACCTGTGGGAGTATGACAGAGTCAGCTTTCCAGACAAGATTTGGGACATCACGGCCTTACTTGCACTGCCGTAATCTAGCTATGCGATACGTGCTCCTGTGTGGATGCTTACTTGGTGAGACCGGAAAGGCTGGTGACAGATTCGTGCAGCACTTGCGTGACATATCGAACTGTGCAGACACAGCAGTGGCCAGACACTTCAATCTGCCAGACCACTGCGATGTACAGTGTGTGCGTGTGTGTGTGCTCAGTTTTTGCCATTCGGACACTTCCGCCGTCGACGTAGGGAAACTCACTGATCAAGTTGTTGGGAACGCTGACTCCCGCGGACTCAACACCAGGATTGACCACCATAGATGTCAACGTCCCCCATATTCATCACACTGCTGCTCTCACTTCTGCCACTACAGCTACTGCTGCTGCTACTACTACTATTTCTACTACTACTACTACTACTACTATCTACTACTACTACTACTACTACTACTACTACTACTACTACTACTACTACTACTACTACTACCACCACCACTACTACTACTACTACCACTACTACTACTGTTCATACTACTAAAAGTACAACTCTACCTAACTACCTACCTATCTATCTATCTATCTATCTATCTATCTATCTATCTATCTATCTATCTATCTATCTATCTAGCTAGCTAGCTAGCTACCTATCTATCTACTGATTATCCACCGATTCATAGTCATCTACCTTCCTAGCTATCTCTCATTGTGTCCAATCATCCACTTTTTTATCCATTTATATACATATAGACCCAGCTATCACTCGGCTGTTTACTCGCCCTCTCTCACCTCCCCTCCCCCTTTCTCTCTCTCTCTCTCTCTCTCTCTCTCTCTCTCTCTCTCTCTCTCTCTCTCTCTCTCCTCTTTCTTTCTTTCTTTCTTTGTCCCCCCCTCTCTCTCTCTCTTTCTCCCTCCCCCCCCTCTCTCTCTAATTCCCCCTCTCTACCGGTCCGCCTCAAACCAACCCCCCTCCCACCCCCCCCCCTTTTTTTTTTTTTTTTTCTCTCTGTCTCTGTCTCTCTCTCTTTCTCTCTCTCTCTCTCTCTCTCTCTCTCTCTCTCTCTCTCTCTTCCCCCCCCCCCCCCCCCCTCTTTTCTGTCTATCTACCTATCTTTCTGTCTATCTACCTATCTATCTGTCTATCCATCTATCTATTTATCGGTGTATTCCACTTTACTATCGCATCGTTCCTTCGCGAAGATTCGACCTTCGCTCATCCAACAAACACCCCCCCCCCCCCCCCCCCTCCGCCGTGACTCTTTCACCTCGCCCTCTCCACCGCCCCTACTGTTCCACTACAGTGTTCTACTACTACTACTACTACTACTACTACTACTACTACTACTACTACTACTGCTACTACTACTACTACTACTACTACTACTTACTACTACTACTACTACTACTACTACTACTACCAATATGTCTTTTACCTTCCATTATAGTCTGGAAAGTTCGGTTCCCTGACGCTGACCTTTGCTTATCAATTAGATCACCCCCCTGGGGCACCCTATCCTCTACCCACGCCACGCTAACATTTCATTCATACTGCAACCACCATTGAGTACAGACGATACAAGTTATTTTTCATTATATTTTATTTGTTTTCCACGTTTATTTGTGTATTGTTGTGCTGACGAAGGGTTTGTACCCGAAACGTCCATTGTCTGTTTTGTTCCCATACGAAGCCTTTCCATTTTCACTCTTTCGTTAGTATTTTGGGGTTTTGCAGTGTTTAAATTGTTTTGGTTTGTTTGTTACTTTCGGGCGGGGGGTGGGGGGGGGGGGGGGGTAGGGGATTGTCATTGTTGTTGTATTTTGTTTTTGCTTTTTTAACTACGCGCTGGTCTCCGGCGACTGCAGACGTGTTTTGGCTGTGTTCTGTGTTTTCACAAGTTTTATTGGATATTTTTACAATTCTTATTTATAAAAGGGACACTATATTTGTACAATGGCTGTGATTTATTCCTGTGCATAGTTATCATCTTTTTACTTTATAATCAAATGCCTTTAGCCAGTATTTTTAGAAATGATCTGTTAAGCCAAACCTTTGTTTCTCCATTTTATTCCTATTCAACATCTCCGCTGAGACCAGCGGATGGCAAAATATAATAACAAAGGCTTGAGTGACGTCATATTCGTTCTATCTATAGACAAGCTTCTATTATAGGTATAACGGAGTGCTGGTTGACACCCAACACACCATCATATGTCGTCGAAATCGACAACTATTCTCACACCGGACCGATAGAGACAGTTAAAACAAAAAACGGGGCGGTGATGTGTGCGTGTACATAAACAATAATTGGTGTGAACCCAATAATATAAACAATATCTCGTCAATTTCGAACAACAACATTGAACTTTTAACTGTGGGTGCACTTACCAAGAGAATTTTCTAAAGTCAACATCGCGACAGTTTACATTCCCCTCAGTGCCGATGCAAATGTTGCCATGGAAACTCTGATATATCATGTGGAAAATGAAAAAAGCAAATCGCCTGACTGTGTTTTTATTGTGACTGGCAATTTTAATCATTGCAATAATATAATAATTCCTGGACTTTCACAATTTGTTCAGTGCTTTACTAGTGACAAATCGACCCTCGACCTATTTTTCCGTAATGTAGAATAAGTCCTATATAAATGTTTTCCAAGAGCTCCACTCGGCTCATCTGACCACAATATGCTATTATTATTACATATATCGCTCTGTCATCAAATGTTTTAAACATGTAGTGAAGTGTGCAGGTCATGAACGACAGTATGTGTGAGGAGTTGCGTAGCTGCTTCGAGTGTACTGATTGGAATGTTTTTATTGACGCGTGTGAGGGTGTGAATTAACTTAATGATTGTGTGTCTGAGTATAGATAGTTCGAAGTTGACGTCACTCAGGTCTTTGTTATTGTTTTTTGCCATCCGCGTTTATAAGTAATTCTCACTAAACTGTATAAACCTGACTGGTTACGCAAAGTTTTGTGTGTTGGTCCGGATGGCAATGTTGTGAGCTCCTTAGCCAAGAGCATACTATCTATATAAAGTTTTGTGAACAAAAGGTGTGTGAGAGAAAAGAAGTTAAATTAAATGTTATCCAAATAACAAACCATGAAAAACAAAAGAACTGAAATCCCTTTTAAATAAGAAAAAGCATATATTTATACATGGTACCAAAGATTAACTAAAAACTAAACAAAGAGAAATCAGAGAGGAGATTATTAAATGAAAGGAATGTTACTAAACAAAAGTAGAGAAAAGTTTCCAATCTGGCGACATTAAAACAACTTGGAAAGGCGTGAAAACAATTATCAATTACAATTAAATCAAATGTAAAGTACCCGACAATATCGACTTAAATGATCTGAACAAATTTTATGCCCGTTTTGATTCTACTTATAATGAATACGAAATTGAACAGACTAAAAAATTACCGATAGAGCGTATGAATGATGAATGCGAGGATGAATTTAGTGAGTGTGAGACAAAATATATGTTTTCTAGACTGAATGAAAGGAAGGTGGCTGGGCCGGACAGTATAAAAGGAAGAATTTTGAAAACCTGTGCATAACAATTATGCTATATTTACTTATATTTTTAATATGTCTTTTTCGTGCTCTTCCATCCCTCGTATTTGGAAAACTTCAGAAATCATTCCTGTCCCCAAAAAAGACAAAGTAAAAGCAATGAATGATCTGAGACCTGTCGCTCTCACATCAATTGTTATGAAATGTTTTGAAAACCTTATTTTGTTACGAATCAGTAACCATGTTAGACCTCTTTTGGACCTTTATCAATTTGCCTACCAAAGTAAGCGCACTGTAGAAGATGCCATATTAGTTTTTTTACTAAAAGCTACTGCAGAATTCTTTTTGTTGATTTTTCATCCGCATTTAATACGATTCAGCCCAACCTCCTTGCTCATAAACTTTCTTCTTTTAAAATGAATCTTTATGACATCTCCTGGGTGCTAGACTTCCTTACAAATAGACTACAATATATACAAGTAAGAGGAGATTTCTCCAATAACATAATTATAAATACTGGTTCTCCGCAGGGCTATGTAATCTCTCCCATGCTCTTTATACTTTATACAAACGACTGTAAAAGCGCAGATCTAAACATACCCCTTTTAAAATTTGCAGACGATACTACTCTACAAGGATTAATTACTGATAATGACGAAATAAAATTATAAGGAAGAAATAAATAAATTTGTTTCCTGGTGCGACAATAACCACCTTGAATTGAATGTAAGTAAGACCAAAGAATTAATTATAGACTTTAGAAAAGATAAGAATACAAAAGACCATATCACTATTAAAAATGAAAAAATAGAGCAAGTAGTGGAATACAAATATATAGGAGTCATCATGGACAACAAATTACGGTGGGGCGTACACCAGTTATATCAAAAGTAAAATTAATCAAAGAATGTACTTTTTACGGAAATTGTCCCAACTCAACATCGACAAACACTTTGTACGTTATTTTATAGATCTGTAATAGAAAGTGTTTTGGTTTTTGTATTACTGCCTGGGGGGGGGGGGGGGGGGTCTTAGCTCAGCAAAAGCTAACTTTGACAGGACTATTAAGGGGCGGTTTGGGTCTAATTATTAGAAAAATCCTTCGAAAAATTGATTTTGAGATTTTGGTGGAAAATGATATT
>NC_088361.1:93443139-93693139 GCF_034508935.2 Berghia stephanieae | reverse complement strand
TTAAACAATTAATTTAGCAATACTTTAAAGTTTTGTAAATTTTTGCAAGGATTTTATCATCTATTAAGACCATTTTTGTACGACGATGAACATCGAAAATGACAACACCTAATTGGATTCAGTAGTCTGATGTCACGCCGCCCGGCAACGGCGGCCATCTTGGTTCTAAACAAAGAAAATCAGTACTTTTTATTCTTCATGCTGGCTAGAACTTTTCATATGCCTTGTGATCAGTATGTGTAAAAGTCAAAAATGATCAAATTTATGAGGTTTTTTTCCTCTTGATACGCTTTTATGCACGCCGGAAAAATATTTCATACGGGCGTCCGCCATTGTTCCGATAGTTTAGAGCCAGTGTTACTAAGTTACCACGCGTCATCAGAAGGAAGTGACGATACGACCGTTGAAGAGTATTATTGTTATAACTATTCACCCAAACACCTACTACACACAATTAATAATACACCGAATTTAGAAATAGTGAACATTTTGAGATCTTTTGAATTATTCAAGGCACACGGAAAAATAACAAAAAGAGGAAATAAAGGTGGAAGGAAACAAAAACAAAAACCAGGAGAAGCCAAAGAAAACATCAAAAACAACTCAGTCAAATTAAAATGCAATAATTTAAATTCTTCTGGCTAATAACAATGACGGAAGGCAACGGAAAACCACAGTCACTAACAAACTTTCCCAGGACATCAGCTGCCCGAAATGTGACTTAAAAAGCAACACAGATTTCATGAGCACCGCAGAGGATCGTGATTCGTGGAGACAGCTGACCGGCAACGTGCTCAAGAGCACAAGCCACGATGGATGATGATGATTTATTGTAAGCGTCTCGCCGACGTGCACATATTTGCAGGTCGGATTACCCAATTCCTTTTGGGCCCATTGCTGTAATGGAAATCTCAAAAAAAAAAAAATAAGACGCAAAATATTGTCCATTACAACAATGTTAAAATAGGCCCATACGTGGGTTCGGATGTCAGACCTGCATATATTTACACGTCGCGTCTGGCGCAACAAAACAATAGTAATAATATAAATTATGAAGAGCAATAAAAACGATAAGTGCTTTTCTTGTAAAGGGGTGATTCAATACAATGTGAATATAATAATATGAGCACTTAAGCACATCATAATATAATGCTGCGTCAAATACAAGTACCCGTAAAGAGTTCACATTATACGATTGAATCACCCCGTATTAAAGTCTGGAGTGCATCAAGGATCTCCATATTGAATTTTCGAAAGATTTAAAATAATTTCGTATGAATGTCAATAAGTGACTAAATGAAACAATATTGAGGCAAGTATATTTGTATTCCTCCGATGATCTTCAACTTCAAGCATCGCTACTTTCTTTCATTGTCACCGACGAAATTGTCATCATGCAATTAAATAATAATAATAATAATAATAATAATAATAATAATAATAATAATAATAATAATAATAATAATAATAATTATTATTATTATTATTATTATTATTATTATTATTATTATTATTATTATAGTATAATAATAATGATAATAATAATAATAATAATAATAATAATAATAATAATAATAATAATAATAATAATAGTAATAATAATAATGATGATGATGATGATGATGATGATGATGATGATGATGATGATGATGATGATGATGATGATGATGATGATGATGATGATGATAATAATAATAATAATAATAATAATAGTAGTATAATAATAATAATGATAATAATAATAATAATAATAATAGTAATAATAATAATAATAATAATAATAATAATAATAATAATAATAATAATAATAATAATAATAATAATAATAATAACTGAAGTGGAGGTGTAAAAGATCGACTTAATGGAAATGTTAGCTTTTATATAGCACAATATCCACAACATGTCCTAAAGGCGCTTTATGGCGAGCCCCAAGCAACGTGTGATAGGTAGGACAAAAGGCCTGTAATGCGCTATTACATATTTCATTATACAGGGAAACGCTGTTACCGGCAACGTACTCATTTTACACTTGAGTGCAGAGAATATATGAGTAAATAGCCGTTCCCAGTATGGACAATAGTAAATGCTACGTAGCCAATATTTGGATAAAACGCCCGTCTATCGCAAAATAATTTTCGACAGATCTAACAGACTCAACTGCCTAATCACTGGTAAATGGACAAACAAGGGGCGGGGGTTCCAGAAGAAAAAAATATCGACTGCACACTGGATAAATACCGGTCCCTTTCCCTGTGAGGCGAGTGCTCTCCCAACTGGCCTATCGGATTTCTAAAATTAGTCCATGAGAACCATAAGACCTAAGGTAAACCTGCCAGTTACCCTACCAGTTTTTTGCCCATGAAGATAACTGGACCTTTGTTTGTTTGTTTGTTATTAAGGCTTCCAAAACATTTTAGGTCATATCAGCGCGAGTAAAAAAGGGAGAAAATCAGATCGTAAAAACATTCTAGATGTACAATTAAAAGGATTGGAGGGAAAAGTAAGACAAAGATGAATGGTTCAAATTAAATAGGGAACAGATGTAGATCCCAAGAGCACAGTATCAGTGTACTCAGTTTTAGTCACATAGAAGTCTCATCCAGACACAAGCATAGGTCACCACTAAGAGGAACACGCTCTAACTATACATTTGACTTTCCCTCCCAGCTAGGGTATCCGGCCAGGGCCAGGACAAAACCAGTAATCTCATCACAAGACAAAGACAGAAAGCACGTTGAAAAACAGATATTATAGGGGAGAGAAGACACAGTAAGTGCTTCCCTACCCACTATGGGATGGGAGGTCAAGAACCTCACCCAGAACATTTATTTGCTAAAACAAAACAAAATTACAACATATCCATATTATATATATATCTTTATTTCGATGCATATTAAACTCACAGCATCTCCTTCAATATCGAAAGAATGACTGGAAGCTAAAATTTAATCGAAAAATCGATTTGGAATGTGATCAATCATACATAATATTATTATTTGCTGCGGGATGGTCTGTAATTAACGCTTGCATTGCAAGGAAAAGCAATATTGAAAATACAAGTACAAGAGCTTGTTATGATCTCTTGGCGCCATTCAACGTGTACTTATTGAATATTATAAAGTCTGCTAGCTAGAAGCCGTGGACAATAAAAAGTGAAGTGGTGTACAAAAATAAATATACTATATCAGTTTTTAAATAACAAAATATTAAACACGGAACACGTTTTTTTTTTGTTTAGTTGTTTTATTATATTTTTTTGTTTTGTTTTGTTTTTCGTATTTTTTTTTACGTGTTTGTAATTGGCTGAGGAAGAGTTTGGAGTCTGAAACGTTCCGTGTTTAGTATTTTGTTCTTATTTGAAGCTGCTAGATTAATGTGTTTATTGCAATACATTCTCTCAATCCAACGTGTACGTGGTCTCAGTGTTGTAATGGAAATACATAGGTCTAAAATCAAAGCAAAACGTTGTCAACAACGGTAAAAGAAGCCCATAATAACGTTAGGTTGTCAGACCTGCAAACTTGTGCATGTTGGCACCGCCGGATATCCACACGGGACACAAATAACAGTTGCACAATTTGAAATATATAACCCATCGTCTCATACCAGTATTATGCCGGAGTGATTAAAAGACTGAAAACTGAATAAACAGTTCATAAATAATAAATTTGTTTTATACGAATATTTTATTAGGGAGAATAATAAATTATTTGTTATGTTTTTTAGGAGTTACCTACGGCGCTTGAGACACTATTAGGTCGTTTCAGTGACTGTAAAAAGGAAGATGATAGAGGAAAAGTTGTAGATCTGTAGTTAGAAGCACCAAAGAAAGGACAAGACAAAGGAGATTGGTTCAAATACGGAGCTGAAGATTCCACGACCAATCATCCACCAATGTGCCTAATTTGATATTATGTTGTTTGTTTTCAATGGTTTTACGGCACTTGCAACACATTTAGGCCATATCACTCCAGTAAAAAGATAGAAAATTGATAGTCAAAACATTCGCGATGTACAATTAAAAGAACTTGAGGAAAAAGTAAGACGAAGGGGAAAAGTTCAAATAAGGAACAGGTGTAGATTCCAAGAGCACAATATCAGTGTACTTAGTTTGAGACCTCCTAAAAGTCTCACCCAGACACCAGCACATGATCCCACTAAGAGGACCACACTCAAATGTTTACAAATCATGTATTAAAAATAAAAAATAACTACATAACAGAGAGAAGACATACAAGAAAAAAATATCATCTCTCAAAGCTATAACTATACATTTGACTGCTTCTCTCCCAGCCAGGGCCATGACAAAACCAAGAATGCAATCCCATTCCAAGACAAAGACAGAAATCATATCTGACAACAGATACAGAAGGATAGAAGACATAGTAAGTGCCTCCCTGCCCGCAAGTTGACAGTAACCGAAAGTCCCATCTAGGCACAAGCAAAGAATCCGCAATGAAGGATACACTCAAATGTTTACATATATTCAAAATCAATAACAATAAAAGTACCTAACAGAGAGATGATTTAAAAGGGGAAAAAATCATCTCTCAAAAAAGAAACTGTACATTTGACTGCCTCTCTCCCAGCTAATAATCCCCGCCAGGACTAGGAAAAGAACCAAGCAATCTCAATCAAGAACAAAGACAGAGAGCAACAATGAAAGAGAGAAAAAAAAATAAAATATGGGGGATAGAAGGTATAGTAAAAGTGACACATCCGTCCACCATGGGAGAAATAGTTTCTTATAACCCGAGAAAATCTACAAAAAATCTGTATGTGGTGCCATATTAATTTTATATTCAATTTTCGGCATCCGGTTCAACCCGACATAATAACAAGACTGGTATTTTATGCAATTCTATGTTGTTAACGTTGTTGTTTTGACAAGAAAAAAATGTAAGAGGATTGGAGGGGGTGGGGGGGGGGGTATAAAAAACACGTACAGATAAATTATGAGTTGATAAAAAGTTATTGGCAAAATTTACAAGCTCTCTTTTTTTAAAAAAAAATGATTAATCCGATGACAACAAATGTCAGTATAAAAATGCAATTACTATAATGGAACTAAAGACTAAAACTTGGTTATTAAAAGTATCTTTTCTCCCTCTTTAATGGCAATTCTTAATAAAACTACTATCTACGTCGAATGCATACGTAACAAACAAGTGGCCAATTGAATAGGTGCGGCAGGACGCACAATGACTGACAATACAAACTACTACTTTTTTTTTACACAATAGGTATGGTATGGGCACCATCAATGACGATAATTGCGTAGGTAGACTTACTTGAATAAAGCCAAAATGAACTTGGCTATAAGGTTAACTTTATGAATGTGACCTCCATTGACAAAATAATGAAATACTTAACATGTTATTTGCGTATGCCAACGTGTACATAGGGATGGGTTCTCTCTCTCTCTCTCTCTCTCTCTCTCTCTCTCTCTCTCTATATATATATATATATATATATATATATATATATATATATATATATATATATATATATATATATATATATATATATATCTGTGATACGACAGTAAAATTATGTATTATTTATTAGACATACTGCTGCTATTTTTTTTTATTGGCCAAAAAAAAAAAAACATTTTAAAACCCAAAACAACAACAACAACAACAACAACAACAACAACAGCAACAACAAAAAAGACATTTTAAATTTCTGCTTAGGATTACAAAATCGTGCTCATTATCTGAGGGGAATGAAATATATGTAACTATGATGTCTAATGTTTAACGCTCAGGATGGAATGAGGGGAAAAAAACACAAAACAAATACAATTAACTGTGAGTACACGATGAGAAAGTCAACATATTAAAATAAAATCATTCCTAGACAAAGGGAGGTTTCAACATTAATTCAGATTAAAATAGATGCCACAGAGTAACTTGTGGGAACAACTTTGGTCGACTGTAGGCTGACTAGTGTCTCACTTAGTGATTTGGTGTTATTCATGAGCCATGGTTTCAAAAAGGTATTATGTCGAAGTGAACCAGATGTCCAAAAAAAAAAGGGATTTCCACTTTCCAAAGACAAGTAATGTGAATTTTTAAATTTTTTTTTTTTTTTTTTTTTTGGCCACTTAAAGAATTTAAACTCATTCTCCTTAATCAAACATTTAAAAATACTTATGTTTTTTACTATAGATTTAATTTTCTGCATCTAAATCAATCGGACATAATACCGTTTGAGGCAGTTATTGGTTACATTTGAGTCCTACTTTCTCAAAATTACGTCGTAGCGGTATCCATGCTAAATACCGAATTTATAGTAAAACACGAAACGAGTTAAGTTTATGTGTTTTGCGTTGTGTAGGATAAATATTGTTTCAAAAAGTTACTAGAGCGACATTTTTATATTCTGACCACTTCGTTTTAACTCTCTCCTTACCAACTGCAAGAAAATGAGCACATATGTTATGATACAATGAATCAATATTTTATAATCGGATTTGTTTTGTACAGAACAATATTTGAATAAAAAATCTTTGTGATATTTATAAGAACTTTATGCAGTTTTATAAAGCTTGTTTTGCTGCGCTAAATTATGTATGTTTGAGTGTAAATCAATTTTTGGGTTGGATAGGTATAACACTTCGAGAAAAATCCTGAAAATGGTTGGCAAGGAGAGAGTTAACTCACTTTTTGGCAACCAATTCACTCCGACATACTATATACCAGTTTGACACGTTGGGTCACCTTTATAATTTTTAATGGCTTTGAAATCAAAACCACTCTCAACTTTCTTTATACCAAAAAAAAAAAAAATTAAAAAAAAAAAAATAAATAAAATAAAATTTATATATATATATATATATATATATATATATATATATATATATATATATATATATATATATATATATATATATATATATATATATACAGATATTATAGGTAATTACATACAGCAGATATATCATACTGTACACATTTCCCTAGAAATTAAAGCTCTTGATACATTTAGTATTTCAGAGTTGCATAACACTATAAACATAAGTAATACGAGAATACACGTACGTCATAACTTAGATTCAAAATCATCTCCCATCCCCCTCATCCCAAAATAAAAAAGAGAATGCAAGCTTTCTTTTATCATGAATCACATATTATGGAAGATACCATTTATTTTTTAATGGTTTTACGGCCCTTGCAACACATTAAGGTCATATCAGCGTCAGTAAAAAGGAAGAAAATGGGATAGTAAAAAGTTCTAGAATTACAATTAAAGCACAAAAGAAAAGGTGAGACAAAGGGGAATTGGTTCAAATAGGGAACAGATGTAGATTCCAAGAGCACACCGTCAAAGTACTTAGTTTGAGATCACCTAAAAGTCTCATACAGACACAAGCACAGGTCCCAACTAAGAGGAATACACTCAAATGTTTACAAATCATATAATATAATAAGTAAATTAAACATAATACAATGCATAACAGAGAGATGATTTACAAAGAAAAAAATATCATCTCCCAAAACTATAACTATACATTCGACTGTTTCCCTCCAAGCCAAGGAACTCCGGCCAGCTCAGGACAAAACCAAGTAACTTCATTCCAAAACAATGACAGGAAACAATTGGAAGACGGGTATGGGGGAATAGAAGACACAGCATGTACCTCCCTGCCCACTATGGGAGGAAGATACCACTTATTAAAACTATGGTCATAACTGCAAAATAATGGTTGATTTAGCCAGGTCGAAGTGCAGGCAACAATCTGATTTGTATTGCCAGAAAGTCAGTGTAAAAAAAATGAAACTATCATCGTGCTTATATTCTAACATGGAATTCACCGACTACAGGTGGTAGAGATTTTGTAACCGAAAATCCAATGGTATAAAATAAAACAATCTGTTTATATTTAACTGATTATATTTAACTCAGCATAAATTAGGCGACTGGTATCTCCCTCCCATGAGAAGTAGATGGAACGATGAATGAGAGAAGACTTCCTATAGTTAATGATGTGGGAATTGGAAATAGTCGATGTGCAAATATGTACACATCGGTTATAGTTATAGTGACACATGGCACTTTATTTTGTCATGACAGCGTTATCAGTTTCCAACAATTAACAAAAGCTTTAACATTCATTAGTTAAAAGGATGGCGCTGAGCAAGGGATGCAATCATGTATATATATTATCATTTTTATAGGAATAAAAGTCAGGTAATGAGTAATAATACTTTAAAAAAACTTGTAAAATTAAACAAAATGTGACCACCGTCCAAAACAGTATTTTATCAGTATCAGAGTGAAGATGTAAAAAAGGGAGATTAAAATGAAAATTAGCAGAAATACCAAATTTGATGATTTATTCATTTTATCAAACTATAATTATTCTACTCAATCAATAAAACACCAAATCTTAACCAAAATTTCATAGCCTTGACTATAAATTCAGTTTCCAGCCTCAATATCACCCCGACAATATACTGTTTTAAGACGACGGGTCACATATAAGTGTGAATAAGAATATTTGGAGTAGTCTGTTATCATGATCCTAAAACGAGGTTGTTTTTTGTTTTGTTTTGGTTTTTTTAATGAAAAAAATGTAAATGTAATTCTAGATCCGTTCAATGTGTAAATGACTATAATTTGATTTGTTTTTGTATTTGTTACAAATCAAATTATCTCCCTGTGGTTAAATAACCCAATGGCCCAAATTGAAGGGGTTTGATCTATACAGTGTCCTAGTCAAGTTTGGTCTCAAATCTGGCATTAAAATGGTGTGCATCTTTCGAGGTTGCATTCGGTTATCAGACCTGCAAATATGTACACATCGTGTAAACACATTCATTAACGCCCAGAAGTCAAAGAAAACAAACGAGGCTGGCATTACTAAATGGAAATTGTTAGCTCTGTAAAATGCTATAATTACATTTACAACTGTTTTAGAGGTCGCAACCTCTGCAGTTCTTAACTTTTACAATTCAAAATCATATTCAACATAAAGTACCGACATCAAATATTATCTTACCCAAAGAGGGTTGATACATCAACACATGTCCATAACTATTATGCTGCATGGTAATAAATATACAGATTGGCTAATAATAATGATGACAATAATAATAATAATAATAATAATAATAATAATAATAATAATAATAATAATAATAATAATAATAATAATAATAATAATAATATTAATAATAATAATAATAATAATAATAATAATAATAATAATAATAATAATAATAATAATAAGATAATAATAGAACGTGACCTTTGCAATAATGAGAATGATGTTAATGATGACGATGACTATAATGATGATGATGTTAATGCTGTTGAGATGATGAGTAGTTCATTTGAGTCATGAGGCTCAAGGGGCTGGTCTGGTGTTTATCCTGGTTTCGAAAGGGTTAAATGGACTATAACCATTGCTAAAAGAGTTTAATTTTGTGAATAACAGAAACAGATTTAATGCATTCTGTAAAGGATTTGTTTTTGCTAACCTTTGGATAGAATGTTGATCTATCGCAAAATAATTTCTGCCAGATATTATGAACCCAGCTACCCAATCACTGCTGTGTGGATAGGGGGAGTCAGAACAAATTTCAATTGCACCTGTGATCCGTAGTTGTCTCTTTGCTTGGGAGGCAAATGCTCCAACAAAACTGATCTATCGTGGCCCATGATGATAATTGTAGGACTCAGTGACAATGAATAGGAGACCGTGGCTCTAAAAACCTAATTGTACAATGTCTGCAAAAACATGCTATGAAAACACATAACCATTGCTTTTCCAACTAGCTGCTACATTGAAATATCATTTGTGACATTTAAGATATCAATTGTTATATTTTTGTTTCACGATTGCGTCTAATAATTCATACTTGCTACATCATGATATGGAATATGTAATGATAATATATACATATGTAAATTATTAAATATTTAGGTAAAACCATACTGGTATTTTTTAAAGTACCCTGATGATTTTTAATGGCAAATGCAAATTATATTTGATTAAAATTAAAATCAATTTTTTTAATGTAATTGTTTCAAAGATTGGAGGAGGCATTACTCTCATTAAAATAAAATACCTAATATCGGACTATTGTCTAAACAGATGCTATCCAATGTATAAATAGTTTTTGACATAATATCTTCTATTAGCTTTAGTTGGGTAAATACACAAATCATAGGGGGTTTTTTTCCTTACTATCGTCCTCGGCTTTAATGTTAATCAAATTAACTCTAAATATTTTTTGACAACAAGCTAATTCCAAACGACATTGTTGAATACTTGATAATTCTGAGAATTAAAATCAGTTTCCAAGACTTAGCATTTGTCCAAGATCCCCGAGCTTCGTGAATGTTATCTAAAATAAAAGATTATATTAATAATTTAAAAATCTTTGAACAGCAATAAAGGTAAGTGTCTAAGTTGTAATTTCTGCAATGATTTTCTAAAATCAATCATATTAAAATCAATCTTTAAATCAAATGTTCAATGGAATGTTATTACGTAAAATGAAACAGACCATTTTAGATATGGTAATCTTTCATATCCTGAATTTTCTTATTTACAAAATAAGGCACCGTAATTTGAATATATACACAAACACATAAACCAAAACGGAAGTGAAATAGCTGCTTGATGAAATGAAATTATGAAAACAACATTTTTCATATAGTATAACTACATAAACCACACTACATGAATCTTTGAAGTTTTCAGGGTTGTTTTCTTTTGTTGTTTTGTTTTGTTTTGTTTTTATTATTATCAGTATTTTTTGTTTTGGAGCGGTTGGGGTGAAGGGGGACTCAAGTTTTAAATATTAATTATCCAAAAACGAGTATGCTACAAAAATTAAACAGTGTGCTCTGTTTTCAAAAACAACATCTAATTTGTAAGCATTTCAAAGGATCAGTATTACATAAAGATAAAGAAAAGAAAATTTAATTTATAAAGCGATGCAAAATGAATAAAAATTTACAATTCTCTGAAATAATTAATCTCAAAATTTGTATTATCACAAATACGTTTTAATGGAATGTTTTGAAATAATAAATGTAACATTGACCATAGTTTATATTATAGTATAGGAATGAAAGTTCGATTAAAAGAGAAAAACACAACTGGCCATGACATCATCTTAAACATCATAAGATGTAAGAATAGCTTTGGTAAAAGTCGTCCAATAAAAACCGGGTATTACTTAAAAACTGCATTTAGAGATCTTAATTGGATTTACTGATGTAAATTTTATATGAGACAGATTCTCAATGTATAAACTCTGACTCATATTTTAAAAGGCATAGCGAACGTGAAGAAGAAGATTTTAAAATGCACCAATATTTAATTTTAAAATTCAGAGACTTTGAACAGACTTCTTTACGCTATTGATACTATTGATACTTCAATGAGGGAGATAATAACCTGTGGTGTATCATATGAACATGGAAATAACAATGAAAATATAGAATAGAAGCTTCGATTTAATTTACAAAGGTAAATGAAAAGGACATTTCGGGTTTCCCCTTTGTCAACAAAATACATTGAACAAGACATTTTAGTATCTTATTCAAAGCAGCTTTAAAATAAATTGAAGCTTTTATTCTTCTTCTCTTCTTCCTTTTTGTTGGTGTTTTTTTTACCTCGTCGAGCTTCTATCAGCATTTACATCACATAGGAAATTTTAATAGTTTTTAAGTACACATTTTATCACTTTATGAGCATTACGGAAATGATAGATACAATCAGTCTGATTATCATTTGCTGATCAAGAATTATATATATATATATATATATACTAATTCTCATTAATAAACTATTGCTTTGTTTCTTTTGTTTTATTTAGAAAATATCAAAATCAATATTATTATTGTCTCTCAACACTTAACAACAAAACATTAAATTCAAAGACATTCATTCATGCTCTGAAGCTTTGCATTTTCTAATCAACATTCAAAAACTTGCCATTTATTCTAATATGTGTTATATATAAACTTATTCATAATATATGGTAGTGTAAGTTGTTTAAAATTTAATCTTATGAGTGAATTGAATTTGACACCAACATTATCGGTCATGTTAGCATTGTGGATCAAAAAGAGAGACCAGGGGATAATCTACAAGAGGCATCCCCTAACGCCAACACTAGTTGAGCTTCCCTTAATCCCTCCCGCTGAATATGTAAGCATATTATTCTTTATGGCTTTGATTAAATCAAAGACTGAATTTACCAAATAAAAAGTAAGACAAAGGGGCTTAATTGAAACAAAGAAACAGAAGTGGTTCTCAAGACCAATAGATCCAAGTGTCTGGTCAAAATTCCTAAAATTCCCATCATGGTACAGGAATAGCATAGCTGCCATGAAAGATATACTCAAATGAAAATAAAATATATATACATAATTTACAACTCAAACAACATACGAACTACAATAACAAACATTTCTAAATAATAAATTAAAAAAAAAAAAGAAATTAATTTAAAATAGAAAAATAATAAATAAATTAAATTTAAAAAAACAACAACAAAAACAAGAAAATTACCTCCAAGGAAAAGAGTGAAAATTTTAACTGGATACCTCTGAGCTAAAGAGCTCAGCCAAGGCAAGGGCAAGACTGAGCATTCTTATTCCATCACAAGGATATAAATTCACATGGAAGGATAAAACCATGAAGGGGGAGGGGAACAGATAAGACAGGAAAAGTTGAACTTCTCTGCTCATCCATCCTTTCAATGTTTAATTTTATACTTTTTCTAATTGAGATGACAATTTTGTTTTTAATTTCTTACTAAATAGGCAGCCGGAAGAGTAATCTGTCTAAGCAAGTTGCCTCAATCTGAGGGTAAAATAATATTTCCTTTGCTTAACTTAAGAACAATAAAATATTTTCTTTGATTCAGTGCAGGAAACAACAACAAAAATCACAATCATAAATAATTTATCATATTGTTTAAATGTGTATTAAGTATCTAAATAAAACTCTCTGCTATCCCCTCTTCCTTCCGATTTCTTGCATATGCAACTGTTTGATGTGTCTCATTCTGGAAAGTTTGGCCTTCTATCGGTTGCTCTACCAGCATTTTGGCAACAAGTTTTTTGTGCCTTGCGAGTGCATCCACGTGTGAATCATCACAATTGAAAGCAGGATTGTCCAGTCCTTCATCGGCATCAGGAGTTATTTGGTCATGTAATCTTGCTGCATGTTTCGACCTTGGTGGCTGTGATCGACTGCTGTGGTCATTGTAATCGTAAGAGCCTCCACGAGATCTCTGACCATCGCTGAAACCACTGTCTGCATTTGTAGAACAGTGAGACCTATCACTATCTCGCTTAGTAAGAGTTGTATTGTTTATGTGATAGAAATTGGATGGATGAGGTGAATTGTTTTGATGTTGTGAATGCTCTTGTTGTGACGATGGTTTCAAGTTTTGGATTAAAACATTGGCATCCACATGATTATTGAAATGTCTCTCGGGTTTACGAGCTGCGTCTCTCTGGGAAGGAATAGGAACATTTTCATACCTGTTATTTCTAGATGCAGAATGAAATGCATCAAGGTCATTATGCTCGGATCGGCGAGCAGGGTAGGTTTCATCTTCATGGTAATTAGCATAATGTGTTGATGGCTGATTATGTTGAAAGTTGTAATCTATTTCTTCTTGATCCATATAAGCTTGCCGTGCTCTTGACAAGGTTCTAACTTGTCCACCATTAGGAAAGCCAAAGTCATGCTCAATACCTGGACTTCGCTGATTTTCCTGTAAATAATTACTGGAAGCACAGGCTGTAGCCCCTTCAACGTGATCATCAGCTGAATTCTGAGTTAGATTTTGAGGACGTTGTCGTTTCTTTTTACGGAAGCTCTCATACAAACGCCCTGCTTGGGCGTAACTATAGTTCTGCTTTGGTAGTTCATAACCATAGTCTTGAAGGGGAGAAACCTCGTTAATTGTCCAGGAAGGTAAATAAGTTCTGATTTCCTCTGAAAATAAAAAAATGGTTAAAAAGAAATGATTTACTGCACAAGAATCATTCAGAATCATTCTGAAATGACCCTCACCTCACATTGAAAACATTCTTAGAAAAGAGCAAGCAGGGTTCAGAAAAGGGAAGTCATGTAGTGACCCCATTTTTACCCCGAGACAAATCCTGGAGCAAAGCATTAAATGGAACAGCCCCCTCTACACCATTTTTTCGATTTTGAAAAAGCTTTTGACAGCCCACACAGAGGGTCCCTTTATGGTATACCGACGTAGATAGTCATTTTCATAAAAGCTATGTACAATAACTACGAATGCCAAGTGATCTGTGGAAACAATTTAACAGACAGCTTCGATGCAACAACTGGTGTAAAACAAGGCTGCATATTCTCCCCACTCCTGTTTACCCTGGCTCTAGACTGGATCATGTAAAATACAATTGATGGAAAGAGGAGAGGCATTCACTGGACATTGACATCCTTTCTGGGAGATACGGACTACGCAGACGATATCACATTAGTATTCAGCACACACAGATGCCTCCTCATAAAAACTAAACATACTACACAAGAACGCCTCGAAAATTGGACTGAAAATAAATTTTGATAAGACACGATGGTATCCAAAACCTGATAGTGAAATAAAGATAAATGAGCATGTTATGTTGTTATGTTATTAAGGGTTTTACGGTGCTTACAACACATTTAGGTCATATTAGCGCCAGTAAATTGGATAGTAAAGACATTCTAGATGTACAATTAAAAGGACTTGAGTAAACAGTAAGACAAAGGGGATTGGTTGAAATATGGAACAGATGTAGACTCCAAGAGCACACTACCAGTGTACTTAGTTTGAGATCTCCTAAAAGTCTCACCCAAACACCAGCACAAGATCCCACTAAGAGGAATACACTTAAATGTTTACAAATAATTTTTTAGAAAAAAACAATAAGTAACAGAGAGATGATTTACAAGGAAAACAATATCACCTCCCAAAACGATAACTATACATTCCACTGTTTCCCTCCCAGCCAAGAACCCAGGCCAGGGTCAGGACAAAACCAAGTAATCACATTCCAAGACCAAGACAAAGACAGAAAGCAATTGGAAAACAGATACAAGGGGATAGAAGACACAGCAAGGACCTCCCTGCACACTATGAGAGGTCGGGAACACCCCCCCCCCCTCCCCCTTCCCTCCAGAATGAGCATGTAATTGACGAGGTAGCAGAGTTCTCTTATCTTGGATCCAAAATAACAAACGACAGGAATGCAGAATACGACATCAAGCGCAGAATCAAAAGGGCAAACCAGGCTTTCGGCATGCAGAAAAACTTTATGAAATCAAAGCAAATTATGAGAAAAACTAAACTGAAAATATACAAAAGCAATGTCTTAAGTGTACTGCTTTATGGAAAGCTGGAAAATAACACCCTCCATAATACAAAAGCAAGAAACTTTTCAAAACAAGTGTCTAAAATTTTAAAGCAAGAAACTTTTCAAAACAAGTGTTTAAAAATTTTAAAAGAATTTTCAACATATCTTGACCTACAAAAATAAAAACAGTGGATCTATTACAGAAAGCCAAATAAAAAGAAGTGGCGTTGACTAGGTAATGTGGCCAGAATGGAAAAAAGGTCACTTCCCCGGACAGCCATGAACTGGACGCAGATGGGAAGAGAAAGCGGGGGAGACCCAAAGAAACCTGACAAAGAACCATGGAAAAAAAAAATCAAGGAAGCAGGAATGTCCTGGAATACAGCCACTGCAAAAGTAGCTGACCACAAAAAATGGAGATGCCTGGTGGATTCCCTTTGTGCCTCAATGCCTGAAGAGGTTAAGTAAGTAAATGCACAAGCAAGACGACTCCAAGTTTGATAAATATCAATGAAATAAATTAATTTGTTATGAAATAGTGTATGGAGCTAGAAAATAAAGCAACTATTCACAACAACCAAGTGTGATATGCATTGTCAAAAATTTCACTATCAGCAACCTCATTTAGGTAAAAATATGCATCGATATTTGGCATTCTTTTTACAAATAATTAGTAATCATCAGAAAGAAAACCAAGACTCTTTAAGTGTCTTTGACTTATATGGACAACCACTTTCATATGATTTAATTTTCATATCTTATTCCAAGATGGAGATATTTTTTTTTTAATTAGAAAAAAAAATATGAAAATTTGAGATAATAAACTCATTTCCCTAAAATTGATGCAAAAGGTAATATATCAAAAAATGTCGTAACTTTGGCATAAATTAATTTAGCGGAGAACAGCTCCTGATATCGTGCCCACACACAATGCATCAATTCTTATGTCTTGAATGTATCAAAATAATAATAATTTTTAAAAAGTTATGTCAAATCTTATTCAATTTTATTTTTGCACACTCTCTTTTAACGCTCTTAAAAATAATGCAATATTGGCTTAAATCAATATCAATTCATATTCATAATATCGTATTAAAGCAGTTTGCATTTTTTAGGACTGACTGCATCTAGATTGACCATTACAGCAGCAACAGAACAATATCATTGAGTGACTCACCTTCTGATACCGGAGAATTGTGAGGCAAAGGGAAATTCTCTTGACCAATCTGATTCCATTGCATCTCGTGAGATCCAATATCATCAAAGTCCCACTCTTTGTGAAAAGTCTAGCAAGGATGAAAAAGAAATGATCTGTCAATTTTTTTAGGGGGGTGGGGGGTGGAGTAATAATAAAAGATTCAAGGAGAGAGAGGGGGGAGGGGGGTTCCAATGTATTTTTTTTTCTTGGTGGAAATAAATAGATTACTGGTATAATAAAAATATTGTCAACTCATTCAAAGATCAACATTTACAAAGGGTTTTTGTAACTCAGAGACCAAAAATAGATTACTGGAGATGCCAACCTCAAGAATCAGAATGAGTAATTTCAAAGGAAAAAATGTGTAATTTCCAAAAATAAATATTTAAAAAAAATTTAAATTGTGTAATCCAACACATCCTTGTTACATGAATAAAATTGAACACCATTCAGTGTCAAAACACTGTATAATGCAAGATTATTCATAGTGACACAATTTTTACATAAATAATTTGTAATTTTCTCGAGATAATTCAAACTCCTTCCTTCATTGTTTACATTATTGTATTTCTACCAGTCAAAAATTTAGTTGACTGGTAACAAACTTCTATTTCTTTTCTTGTCTTATAAGAGCATGTCTCTGAATTGGAAGTTTTCTACTAAAATTTGTAATAAATGAAATTTGTACCTTATGGTGTTTTCTGTCCTTCTTTGTTTTCGATTTTGCTTCATAACCATGGTATCGCACAGTCAAATCAGCATGCTCCCACTCAGCAAATCGTGTTAAAGTCAGAAATTCACCAGCAAATGTCTTGGCTTCATTTTTTTCTTTTTGTTGAAGATGTTCATTATAGATTCTTTGGATCAGATTTGTAAAGCAAAACTGTAAAAAAAAATATTTTTAAAAGGAAAGAACAAAAAGAAGATTAGCCGACATATCAATTGCTGAAAAATATCAGCATAATTCAGATCAAAGGCTATCAGGTGTTGAAGTGACAATTTTAATGCATAAAATGAATTTGCAAACATTTTCATAAAACCAAAAGTCTGCATGTTTTTATAATTAACACTGTATTGTGTACGATAAATGTAGGTGGAAATTGGTGAAAACTTTTTCACATAAGCATCAAATGATGTGGTGAATTTTCAGAAAAATGACTGCAAAAGTTATTGAAGTTTTTAACACTACGTTTCTAAAAATTTGTTGATTTATTTGTGTTTTTTTAAACTGTGTATTACAGTACTAAAAGTGTAAAAAATATTTTTTTGAAACCAATGAGGCATGTTTACCTTCATTTCCACTGATTGGCCTTTTTCAATTGCCTGCTTTGCTAGATCCATTCCCATTTGAAATCGGCCCAAAATCTTGGGATGAGTTTGATTCAACATTACAATCCATGGCTCTGAGGATGAAATTTTAAAAGAAAAAATGAAGTTTTTATACAGCATAATATCCACTAAATGTACTCAAAGCACTTTACAAGCAGACCCAAGCCAACAACATTACTTTGTGCTAATACCATTTTTATTAGCAAAGACAATGCTGTTACCCACCAGGTATTAAATTTTATACCTGAGAATGTGATTACAGAGCCTTTTCAAAGGACTGAACTTAGTGCCTCCGACATGATTCGATCCAGGGATCTACAGGCCAGAGACTGATTATCATACCATAAGACCAAATAAAAGATGAGAAATAAAATTTCTGCTGAGAATCTATCACTCACATGAAGCATTTACATCATAAGTCATAATATTAACTATAGACAACATCTTTTCAAATTTTAATTTGCACCCTAGCTTTATTACAGTGGATTAAGTTTTAGGCTACTGATTCTTATAATGGATCAAAACATAAAACTGTAACAAATATAAATGAATATTTATATGGTGCATTTCTATGGATTCACCATACTCATTATGATTTACAGAGCTTCATTTATTTACCAAGCAGACCATATGAAACTGAATTTTGATATCCCGCAGGATAAGTCGCCTATTGGGCATCTTTTTTTTCCCCTAAAACTTTAATAATATCCACTACTACCTGTAGTTGGAGGAATATTAAGAGTTGAATAACTCAACTACCTAGATTGTATTTTACTCGACTTCAGTTGGTGAATCGCCAAAGCTAATTTCAGAGGAAAATTTGCCATCAGATACAATTTCAGAGAAAAAATTTGTGGTGAGCAAAAGTCACACTTAAAGAAAGACAAAAAGAGCAATCCTAACGCAAACTTCCGATGTCCTTTTCTGAAAACACAAAATATGATATCCAAGGATCATAAACCAATTTTCACAGAATTATGTGGATCTGAAGAAGAATCCCATCCTACACTAATGAATGAATAGTCATGTGTATCATCTCATTGCAGTCATCAGTACCTTTCATTTAAAAAAAAAATTTTGATCAATTTGGCTTTTATACTGTGGATCCCTGACTGAACATCAAAATTGGTTTAACTCGGGCTTATAGCATCTGTAACTTAAATTCAGTTGATTTCTGCCAGCTTATGAGAAATCATTAGATGGAATTTGCTTTCTTGCTTATTTATTTTGTTCTGTTCATTGAAGCTAACTACAAAAAAAAAAAAAGGCCTTCATATTCTGAGCATTTAGTTTCTTTTAGAATTTTTTTGTTCTTTTGATCTAATTCTCACATTAGAAAAGCTTGTTTTGTATAAATTTATTATCAATATTCCAAAGGTGAAAAGTTACATGTGTTCAAATTTTGTTTTGGTACTTTTGTACACTTATTTTTATACATGATTTAGTGAGAGCTTTTCTTACCATCGTTATAACATGCCCCACAATGGCTACCAATACCACGACCAAAATGAAGAACGGGTTGTAGGACTAGAGGTCTGGCAAGCAGAAGTTGCTCAAACTCAATGACTTCTTGTTTATGGTAGAAGGTATAGACCCTGGAAGAACATATATGAGAAATTTTAATAATAAATAAAATGGCATTGTGAAACTATATAATCATTACCTTTGCTGGGTATCATTCCTGATATCTACATAATTGCATATGTTAAACCCTTGTTGAAAATAAATAATCTTGACAAAGAAAATATTGTCCTTTCTCTAAATTTCCCTTTTTATCAAAATTTCTTAAAAAGCTAGTCCTAAAACCTTCTAGCTCACCTTAAAATAAATTTCATGGAAGAAATCTTTCAGTTTGCCAACATAGAAAACCATTCAACTGAAACTACTCTGTCTGGGTTGTAAATGATCTTCTTCAAATGATCAATAAGGGTTCCTGCACACTTCTTAACCATCTTGATTTATCATCAGCGTTTGACACTATTGATCACGACCCACTGTTAAAATGTTTTAAAATGACTTTCTGCATTTCGGGTATGGCACTCAGTTGGTTTAAATCTTACTTCTTAGATAAAGAACAAATAGTAGTTGTAAATAGTTTGTAGTCTGATCAAATTCCTTTGGAATGTGGTGTCCCACAGGGGTCAATTATTGGACCTGTGTTTTTTTGTTCTCTACATACATCCACTTTCAAAGGTTATCAGTGGCTTTGGGCTGAAGAGCCACCAATATGCTGATGACACATAGTTGTTTGGATCTGAATGTACCAAAAACATACAAAATGTCAAAAAATGTACAAAAATGTGTACTGGGTGTAAGGGATTGGATGGGTAGGAACAGGCTAAAGCAGAATGACGACAACACGGGAGCTGATGTATGTAGGGCACAGAAGATTTTGGAATGAGACGAAATTGAAAGTAGGAAAGGTGTCAATCGATATTGTTGACAAGGTAAAAAATCTTGGAGCATTCTAAGATTCAGAACTGTCGATGGACCACCAAATTAAGACAATGATCAAATCATTAAGACAGTTGAAAAAAAACTGGATCTATTCAACAGTTCCTTTCTGAGGATGATACCAAAAAACTTGTTGTTTCTCTTTTATTTTCAAAGCCCCTCCCTACCTTACAAAACTCAAAAAATATTTGACAACCCGATCTTTGCGTTCCTCCAATGACACCACATGTTTGGCTAACCACACATTTGTACGAAGGCGGGGGAACAAGGTCCTTTTATCATTTTGGTCTGTACGGAATACCATTCTACAACGCATCCGGGAGTCTAAATCATTGTCTGTGTTCAAGAAATCCTTGAAAACATTTCTTTTTTGATGTCATGTATTTTCTTTAATATGATTGTGTTGATGTCAAGGAATTTACCCAATGGAAACCGTACGGTGCTCTTATTGGCTAACCAACCAGCGGCCTCGATGAGAAAAATATCCGCCATTTTGATGTTGGCTGGGAATCGCGTTACTATAGTAAACAAGCGCTGATCGGCCGCTCATGAAAACAAGTTGCTGCTCGCTCGTTTAACTCAAAATTATTCAAAACGATCTCTCTAAAATGATATAAATGTGACTTCTTAAGGTTTTCTTCACGGTCAAAACCACACAACATTCTATTAATGATTACGTCCGAGGCAAAAAGGAATATTGACAGGTCGACCGAGAGTTGAACTCGTGAGACGACAAACATCAATGCGAAGTGTAGCGAGAGTCAAGCTATTGTTTGTCTTGTCCTATTCTATATAGAGAAAAGGATAAATAGTATAGCCTCGTGTGTGAGTGGTTGCGTGTCATAGTCTTGTTTTTAAATTGTTTCTGTTGTTTATGTGTGTAGTGATGACTCTCTCACACTCAATTTCAATGCCGAAAGAGGAATTCCCGCACACAAGAAAGGGGAATTGGGGTGGTATTTGGCATACATATTGTATAGTATCTAGTTCTAAATAGATAACTGATTAGAATCAAATACAATTCCGAAGTTTCCTTATTTCAAATGAAGTAAAGCTCCAAAATCTAATGGTAGTGATTGTAGTACTGAGTGTTAGTGAGGTGATGTGGTGTTGGTGGTGGTTGTAGTTGTAGTAGTAATAGTGATGATGATGTGGTGGTGGTGATGATTGTAGTTGTAGTAGTAGTGGTAGTGATGATGATGTGGTGGTGGTTGTAGTAGTAGTGGTAATGGTAATGATATGGTGGTGGTGGTGGTTGTAGTAGTAGTGGTCGTGATGATGATGTGGTGGTGGTATTTGTAGTAGTAGTGGTAATGATGCGGCTATGTGGTCTAGTAGTATGACACTCGCTTCCGGATCGGAAGGTCCTGGGTTCTAGCCTCGCGCTCTGCGCATAGTTGAGTCCTTGGAAAAGGCTCTTTACTCACATTCTCTCACCGTACTCAGGTGTAAAATGAGTACCTGGCCGTTAACAGAGTTGTCTTTGTCCGAAAAATTGTAATATCGCCTAACAGGCGTCATGTCCCGTCCTACATGTTAAATGTTGACCAGGGACCCCTTGTAAAGCGCTTTGAGCACATTTAGTAGATATTGCACTATATAAAGCTCAATTTAAAAAAAAATAATATTTCAATGATGATGATATGGTGGTGGTTGTTGCAGTAGTAGTAGTGGTAGTGATGATAATGTGGTGGTGGTTGTAGTTGTAGTAGTAGTGATAGTGATGATGATGTGGTGGTGGTTGTAGTAGTAGTGGTAGTGATGATGATGTGGTTGTGGTGGTTGTAGTAGTAGTTGTAATGGTGATGATATGGTTGATGATATGGTGGTAGTGGTGGTTGCAGTAGTAGTGGTAGTGATGACGATGTGGTTGTGGTGGTTGTAGTAGTAGTGGTAATGGTAATGATATGGTGGTAGTGGTGGTTGTAGTAGTAGTGGTAATGGTAATGATATGGTGGTGGTTGTAGTAGTAGTGGTCGTGATGACGATGTGGTTGTGGTGGTTGTAGTAGTAGTGGTAGTGATGCTATTGTGGTGGTGGTTGTAGTAGTTGAGGTAGTGATGTGGTGGTGGTTGTAGTAGTAGTGGTGGTGGTGGTTGTGGTAGTAGTGGTAATGATGATGATATGGTGGTGGTGGTTGCAGTAGTAGTGGTAGTGATGACGATGTGGTTGTGGTGATTGTAGTAGTGGTAGTGATGATGATGTGCTGGTGGTGGTGTAGTAGTATTGGTAGTGATAATGATGTGGGGCTGGTGGTTGTAGTAGTAGTGTTAGTGATGATATTGTGGTGGTGGTTGTAGTAGTAGATGATGTGGTGGTTGGAAAACACATTACAGGTTATTATAATACATGATTACACACATTCTCTAACTTCATTTTTTGACAGCTTCGTTGTGCCATAAATATACGCAACAGTTCTGAAACATTTTATTGTGGATTTTGATATTGTTTGTTGTTTTTCTTGTGTTGTTATGTTGACATAGATACCGAATGAATGGTAATTACTACATTCTCAGCCAACAACAAAATGGCGCTGAATGCTTTCATTGGTGGACACTTTTTAGGCTTCGTACGTATTCTCATTCGTTTAATTCTATGGTTGATGTAAAGCACCAGAGCCTCATGGTTGAGGATATAGTGTGCTCTATAAGTGTCCATTATTTTAATTAATTATCAATAACTGGATTTAAAATTCAAAACTTTAATAATCCAGAAAATTTTAACTGAAAAATGAAAGCATTACTTGAGGGTTTGGATACACTAAAAACAGATATAACAGCATCAAGAAAAAGATATATATGTGTGGCCCATCATCTCAAATCAGTATTAAGTTGGAATTATTTTGATGCTGAAAAATAAATATTGCAAGCAAAAAAAGCATAAAATTTCATGTGTCTGATTATTTTAACTCTAAATTCACGTTTCGGCATCAGATTTATCCCGACAAATCACTGTTCTGAGGTGACTGTTCAGATATTGTAAAATAATTGAGTCACATCAAACCTTCTAAAAGGGACAACATTGACGAGTTTGTCAGTGGACTGGATCCCAGCTCCATTAGGAAGAGGCTTGACTAGGCGATACAAAACATTATTGTTGTGGTACACCTCTTCCTGGCTTGCCAGGATCAAAGCTGTTGGAAAATCCTCCATAGCTGGTAAAAGGAAAAAGAAAAAGAAAAAATTTTTAAGGCTGATTTTAAGGCTTTTTAAGATGATATTAAAAATAAACTGTGTACGGTCGTTTAAGACCCTCATGCATATTTTATTTTATTGGGCAGTATAGTTTTTACATTAATCTCATGTTTCACCCAACTTGTCCATTTTCACTCCTCTACTCACTTCATTTGTTGTTATTATGCGCTTGACATGACATAAATATTGAGGACGAGGGTGGGGGTGGTGAAGAGATGCTAACAAAACCTCAAAAACCAGAGGTGTGTTGTTTTAATTTGGGAGGAGAAATGAGTAACTCCTCCTCCTCACCCCCCCCCCCCCCCCCCCCCCCCCCCCCCCCGTTTTCCCCCAATAAAAAAAGTGTAATCCCTTTGAAACGCCTGTTTTTCCATTTTCTGGTCAAAATATAACTAACCTAAACCAGTTGCAAGCAATGGATTCATTGGTTTTGAAAAAAAATCTGTGGAAACAGTTTAGTTCAATAATCAACCATTGTTGACGCGAAAAAACGTACACTGACTAGAGAAAAAGTTGATAGTTCTAGGAAGTCATTTACAACCCCATTTAACTCTCTCGAGTTCACATGCATGGAAAATCGAACAAACTTGTTCGATTTTCAATGAGGGTGAACTTGAGAGAGTTAAATCCAAGTACATATGAAATTTCAAATGACAAATCGCAATACTTCTTTCAATCCTAATTGGATTTGTTTATGAAAAAAAAAAGTTTCAAAAAGCAGACCTGCCAACTTGAAAACCTAAAAATTTGTAATAAAAATTGCAGTTGCTTAGAAGTTAACTTTGAAAATCAACAATTTACCCTCACAGGTATTTAATAACATTTCAAAATCCTTTAAATTATGAAGTTCGGCATCAACTTTTTAATGAAATTGTAGTCAACTTTTCGTATTGCTACGATTTTTTGTAATAGAGGGCAGGACTGAATGGATTAAGCCAACTTTGAAGCGCTTTAGATTAAAATTAACATTGCATTTGAGAAAAAAAGGATTTCCGTAGTTTCACAGCACGCCTAAGAGGGGATTTTTTTTTTTCCATTATCGACCTCCCTACCTTTTTTTAGCAAGGTGAACCCCGTCCCCTGGAAACCCCCCTCAAAACTAACACTAAAGATACTATAACCTTATGAAATATGATATTTGCGATCACTTGCAATATATCGAAACTGATGGGAAACCCAGTTTAATTAATAATGGTGAGTCATAGACGACAACTGACTCAGAAAATTGTTTTAAAATAAGAAAAATCACACCAGTAATGAAAATGAAACTTATCTTAAATAGTAATATTTACTGAACATTGCAACTAATTGAAATGCCGTAATGGATAAAAGAAAAAGTAATACCTATAATAAAAGTGATGTGAACCAAAGGAAGTCCTCCCAAGAAAAATACTGGTTGGCCTCACAAAGGGCTATAGCCTTAATAGGAAGTTTTTGGGTTGTTTTTTTTTTTTTTGGTTAATCTAAAAAAAAAATCCTAATCTCCCTTGTCTTTGTGAACTGTGTAGTCTGGCTGTTTTTCCACATCAAAGGGGACAATATTATTCATTTAATTTTAATAAGCTGGAAAGATAAATCACCCCAAAAAATTAACAACACATCAGGTGGTGAATGAAAAGTAAAGTATACTCCCGTTGATCAACTCTATAAGTTGGCTTGACTTAGACGTCAAGTTTGGTTCTGAACTGAAGAGCATCAAGCAATCTGTATTGTCCTCCTACCTGAGTTCGGATTCGTCTTTCTCATTTCTTTCAACTCTTTGGACACGTTTATAAAAGTCAATTTATCCTTTACTTTTATAACCAGTAATCTTACCTGTTCAATCTGTTTCAAATCGCTAATATATCGTATAAAACAGTCAAACTAGAAAAACAACAATAAATGAGGAAGTCAGCCATTTTGTTTCAATGAATTTGTGTCTCTAGTCCAGGTGCGACAGGTAAAAGCAAAGGTGACACTTGACCTACTTCTATGAGACAATCGTTATAAATAGTAACGGTGTGTCACCGGTCTATCCCCGAGATTGATAAATAATCAATTAACTTAGGTTTCATAATACCTATAAATTAAAAAAAAAAAACAAAAGCAAAAACAATCACATCAATTCTTTAGTTGTTTTTGTTTATCTATTTCAAGGGGAGGGCCCGGTGTTTAAAAGCAAACTCTTATTGATGTCACCCACGCCGTCATCCAGTAGACTGACTACTCAACAAGTAAGCCGCAGAGGCAAGAGCAGAGGGTGACAATGAATTTAAACTTTAAAGACAATATGAGTTAGAAAAGGTCCCGAGGGCTCAGTTGATCGGATAAAATCGGTTGTTTGTTTGTTTCTTTTTTGTTTTGTTTTTTTTTTTTTTTTGTTTTGTTTTTTTTTGTTTTTGTTTTGCTTTGTTTTTGTTTTGTTTTTTCATGACCCTCCTCCCTCTCCCTAAAAGGTGGCTAACTGGGAGTGTTAGATCTAGCGGAAAGCACTTAGTGTCTTATCCAAATGATCATAAGCAATGACGATGATGGTGGTGGTGGAGTGGTGATATATATATATATTTATATGCATCCATTAAATCAAAGCACATAACAAGGGGTCCCCAGCCATCATCATCATCATCATCATCATCATCATCATCGTCGTCGTCGTCGTCGTCATCTCATCATCATCATCGTCGTCATCATCATCATCATCATCATCATCATCATCATCATCATCATCACCACCACCACCACCACGACCACCATCTCTACCTCACCACGTCCTTCATTATCACCTTGAGGCCACTGGGTCCATCTCTAAAGCTCCATGGTCAAAGCCACCAGCGAAATCATCCTTTGAAACCTCGTTAGCCTGCATAGAAGGTGCAGACATTTGCAAATGAGTAGAGCGCTCGCTTCACACACAAACGGGCCGAGATAATCCCAGATGCAGTCGAGATTTTTTTTCTACCCCCCCCCCCCCCTCTCTTCCCTTCCCCTTTCTTCTGTCCATACAGCAGTGATTGGGTAGCTGAGTGTGTCGGAAAGTACTTTGCGATAGACTAGCGTCCAATCCAAAGGATAGAAAGCAATTGCTATTGTCCTTTTCACGCTATAGAAACCTGAAACCTGGATAAACTCCGTCTCCATGTACATAATAGCTCTGAAGGACTACTCTACTTCTGAAAAAAAAGGTCTATATAGCAAATGCCATTGTCTTTCAGAAACCAACTTTTTCTTTTTAACTTCACCAACTCGACTTACAATATCGTTGTTTCACGATTGCTGTTATTCGTTTGTTACTTAATCGTTTGTTTCATTCATCGTTTTGTTGATAAAGTGGAAACCCAAAACGCCCACAGTATCTGTCTTCGTTTAATAAAATGGAGCTTACAATTCAATACTTATCGTTATTTTTTCCCACGATTTACTAGTAACTTTAGCGGTTTGTTTTTGTGCAATAAATGTAATCAATAAAGCTATCATTCAAATTAATTGCGATCACCCCCCCCCCTCCCCCCTCAAATTGTGCAATAAATGTAACCAATAAAAAATATTCAATTTTTATTGCGATCACACCCCCCGCCCCAAAGGCATTCAGTGGGACAAGCTGAGTGACAATGGTGACAGTTGACAAGTGACAAGTCAGTCTTTTCTGTTGACTGACAAGAGTTATCTAACGTGTGTACCGGAAGTGAAAATTTCCATAGAGACTCGGGCAGCAAATTTTCACAGACATAAATAAATGAGATGAAAGTGAAGATAAGTGTTTTGTTTTTCTAACGAATGGACGTATAAAGAAGCTTGCTATAGCCTGATTTAAACAATATGAGTGGACCAACGAGTGTAACTTCACACCATTCTCCCAGGTAGTTCCATGCCTTTATCAATTTGAATGTAAATTTTTCAATGTCACACTGTACTGTACTGTACTGAACTGAACGTGAACTGTGTGTTTTGTTTGCGACATTTTTGGTGATGAAGATTGTTGATTTTGTTCAGGCATTTGTCCTGACTGCACTATCAACATAGTTACGTTTAATAAAATAACAGCTGATAGTTAAGTTGAATAAGATAATAGCTGGCAATGATTTCCAAATTAATTGGTTCTTCTTTTCATATTCCATACGACACCCTCAACTCAGTGTCAGTGTCAGTATTCAGTATGTCAATAACAATAGATATCTGTGCTCTGTGACTGTTTGTCATTGAAATTGAAGTCAATCGCCAGGAAACCGTTTTTCGCATTTTCGACTGTCTTCGAGTCAGAAAAGAGATTTTGTAACCCGAGCACCAACAGTCACCCGAATCCGGGCAAATGAAAGGTTTTTCTTCAATAATAGGCACTTTAGTGAGCAGCAGCAGTGGCAGTCAAATTGTGACCCAACTCGCCCATAGGAAAGTTGTGACTAGAAATTGCCGTTTGCGTTTTGGGGTTCAATTAAAGGTGCATAACTTCGTTATAAATATAAAGATGACTCTATATCTATGCGCAGACACTTTTTAACTCTGCGCCGAAATGCCATGTTTACATTATCTTCTCATCATGGCTGCCCGACGATATCGATATTTTAAATTTAGTTATGTATTATTTTAAATTTAGCCCATAATATTTTCAGTACTATTATTTACTATGTTTTTATTTTGAATACATTTATGGGGATTTTATAGTTTCTGTTTTAAAAGTTCGTATATTTATTCTCTTTGTGGAATCCGATATTAATAATATCGATATTTTAAAAATAAGAATTGCTTTAATTTTATTTCATTTTGCCATCAAGTCATCAAGTTTCTTACCCATATGTTTAGATATGTTTGTTATCATTTGTATCCATATTCTAAAGGCCTTAGCCTTAATAATTATTATGGGGAGAAGTTCTATTAGTATTAGTTATACATTTTGGCACCCCCACACATTGAGAGAGAAGGGGGTGGGGGGAATAAAATTATATTAATTGTCAGTTCAAATGATGTAATAGCAATAAACCCAAAGTGGTTCAGCAGAATTTTTTAAAGTATTAAAAGCCAGAACTTTCCTTCAAATTAAAATAGGGAATCCATTTCAATATATTTGAACTTTTTCAATCTACCATTTTATTTATATGCAATTAATTTGCCTGAGGTAAAAATAAACTCATTATGTCATTACGCAACATGTTTATATCTTTTCATTTAAATACTCTCAAACCCTTTTTTATTCTCTATGTATTAAATCAAAGAGGGGAATTATTTTCAATTGTTTCAGTGAGATATTGGGGATAAATCCAAAAGTGATATATAGCAAATTGTTTCTTACGTCTAGCCGAGATTTTAATTATGTAACATTTGCGTCATATTATGTAATATTGTGTTAATTTGAAATGTTTATCTTCCTCTTTATTAATGTAAATGCATTGTCCTCAAAAAGACGAAAATTTTGGTATACAATATATGATAAGAACTCCATATTGACTGTTTTAACCATTTTTTATTAACATCACGCGATTTCGGTCACAACTTTGCAATGGTAATTTTGGGGTAAAAATCGGTCTGAAATTTCAGACTTTGAACTGCCATAAATACATTTCTAATCAAGATAGAAACAAAATTCAAACTGCTTTGTAATCTGTGTTGCCAGCTCTTTCAAGTGTGTGAGTTACATTTAGAATTTCTATTAAACTCTCTAATTGTAAATGAAAATGCTAGATATATTTACTTCCCTTTTTTTTTTTTGAAAAGTCAGTTACGGAGGTCCATAATCAGTCAACTCCCATCGCTGCAGAAGTTTTTATTCTCAATTGTCTTCTGATACTTCTCTCCTCACTTCATTTCTTGTTATTTTATCATCATTATTTTGTTGGGGTTTTTTGGGTTTTTTTTGTTGTTGTTTGTTTTGTTTTGAAGAAAAACGTTTCATGTTTCTTGTCACTTGTTGAACTTGTCTTTAGTATCTGCTATTCCAGAGAGATACTCTCCACTTTCTGTTTTAGTTTTAACACCTATTACCATGCATTTTGTAAAGGCTTGTAAAACCCAAACGTCAGTTATATTAAAATTCATCGTCTGTCATTTTTCAGAATATTTTTCAAAGTGACTATTTCTCTGAATGCTCGGGAAAATAAACTTTATCTCTATTTCTCTGAACGGTTTCCGTTCTCAATATTTTTTGGGTTATTTGCGAGAGTGTGTGAATGGTGAATGTGTATGTATTTTTTTGGGTTTTCTTTTGCCGGTGCTTGGGAGCTCTGTCTTTTATTCCCAACTTTCTGTTAGACTTCTATCTTGAATTTGTGCTATCCTGTCTTTCAACCTCTGTTCCCGACTTGAGACTTTGGCTTTGTTTTTTTAGGTTTACTTCTGTTCTCTCTTTGATAGTGCAGCATGAAGTGCAGATGTGAACATGCCGCAGAGTATTCGCGATAGGACAACTTTTTTATAAAATCTGTCTTTGTCAACAATATGCCTAAAAAACGCTAGCTTGATGATTTGTGAGAATTCCCTGTCCACTCTTTGAGCATTTACTTTTGCATCGACCTCGCATCCGTAACCCATCAGCTTCTAGAGGCTAGCCGACCATTCAGAGAAATAGAGTTCAAGTTTATTTTTCCTGAGCATTCAGAGAAATAGAGCCGGCCTTTATTTTTTGGGGGCATCTTGTAATTGCTGGCACCACAGCCAGTACTTTGAAAGAGTTGGTTGACTTGGTGAGGTTTGACAAGATTCTGATGTTGACTCAGTGAAAGATCTCTCTTGAAGAAGTGTATCTTAAATTCCAACTTTATTCAGATTATAGAGACTAATTGATTCTTGAATGCTGACTTACCTCATATCTTTTTCTTTTGATTAATTCACTTAACCTCTATGCCCTAACGGCTGACTTTGAAAAAGATTATTTGTTCTCTGCCGTGTTGAAAGATTGCATAAAGTTTATTTTTCTTCCTTTTTTTTATGTTAACAATATTATAGAGATAAGAAGAAAAAAAAATGTTTTAAATGTTTCAATGTTAGCAACTGGAAAATCAAATGTAGTTGAATCTTCACTAGTGTGTTCATTCATATACCACAATAATTCCTGTCACAAACTCTTATTCTTCTGAAACATTACTACCATATTATAGTTTAGACGTTGTGACTTTTAAAACCAAAGTGGTAGAGTGCTTTTAGCACATTCAGTGGATATTACATTGCATACAGGATCGTGCATTAAAAAAAAAAAGATTTTAAAACGTTGGCAATACTAGGAGTCATTTGCTTTAATACTAATCTCTTTCCAATTTCCACCATTGCACTAATATTAGAGGCTGTCATTTGAGGCCTTTGTATGCTTATTGTAGGATGCCGGAATAAGTGAAGAAAACCTGGTTCCTTTTGTACTTTTATAACTTAGCAAATATTAACTTTAAAAGACTAACATAAAAGATATTTTATGCATTGAAATGATCAATCACTGAAACTCGAGAAAACTGACTAGACTTTTGACACTGCAGAGCCAGTATCATCCAGTATTCATTTATGTGATGATTTATCAAAAAAAAAAAAAAAACATTAATCGTGGAATGAATAATTAAATGACAATTTTCCCTTGTTTGATTGTGAGTTCAAAAACAAAATATAGGAAAGTATCTTTTCCATCAAATTAATAGGTTACTTGTCAAAAAAAAAAAAAAAAAAAGAGGAGACTCATGTTGATTTACTTTAAGAACATGATCATCTTAAAAATGTTATCTTCCAGAGGCATATTTCATAGACAGGGCAAAGTGAGACAACAAGCTAGTTTAGCTGATGTTTCACACTGCACAACTAGTCAGTTGATTGGCTAGTAAATTCTTTTGCAATGCAAAGTGCCATCTGAGCTAGCTTTTTATCTTTGCTTTGCCCGATCTATGGAACACTTCTCTCATTGCACTGTTTCCTCTCCTTTAGTGTATCTGGTGGGGTTTCTGATCAAGCTGCAGTACAGCCTACACCTGTTGAAATTCCAAAAGCAAGTAATGAGGCCTTGAAGTACTTGGAGGAACTCAGTAAGAGATAGCAATAAGACACTGTTAAAGACATAAATGATGAGACAATGTTTCCACGGCATGAAAGAGGATTTCAAGCTTTCAGTAGTAAACTTGGCTTGTATCTTTGTGTGTGATAATGTATAATTCTTATCATGACATTTATGATGGATCGTTGCATTGGAGATAAATTAACATCACAAGACATGAGTCTACAAACTCTATCATTGATACAAAGTAATAATTCACATTTTGATAATTTTAACTTAATGCCAGATTTGGATAGTGGGTCATAACAGCTTTTGCATAAAAGTGTGACATGATTTTGTTAAAGATGGAGAGATATTCAGAATGTGGGCCACATAACCCATGAATAATATTATGATCTTTTCAATTCCAGTTCCTGAAGAAGATTTTAAATATGTCATGTTTGATGACAACTTGGTCACAGTATCCGATGCTGGAAAAGAACTTGGAGAGTTCACTGTCACAGTTGAGCCTACCCGATATAAAGGTCTAGAATGTTTCCTTATTCATGCAAATAGCCATGGTTCTATTGATGGAGTTCCTTGTGGTACGTCTATTGTTTGTCACGTGTCCAAATGTCTGGATACGCTAGAGCAACAACATCATGAATATGTTAAGGTGAGTCGATATTAATGGGAAGTATTGGTTTGGATAGGCTAGCCCCTTTGTAGGGGCTGATAAAATCAGAATCCATAGATATTTTAATGACACATTTGGGCAAATTAAGATTCATTACTCCCTCTAGATTCATTTATTCTTTTACCAGTTGAAAACAAGCACTGATATTACTCATGCTATACTCATCATTAGTTTTAAAATAAGGTCAACTACGTGCAAAATCATAAATGTGTATAGACCTCCAAACACATCAGCTAAGCTCATTGTTGGAAGAATTTTATCAAATGCTGTCAGAACTGTAGATTAAAAAATCACTTTTTATATTGACTGCAGATTTTAATTTCGACTTTTTAGCTACATACTTTGTTAACAAGTTAAACCGTTTAATTCTTGACCATGATTTCATTCCACATATAAATGAACCTACTTACAAAACTGACAGCCTTTTAGACTAGGTTACCTCCCCTAACCATAATTCCCCATTCAAATATGCTAAAGTTATTGACCTTGCCATCTCAGATCACAAAGGACTCTTCATTTTTATCAATCCTATAAAATGGTATGCTCCATTGCTCCAATATCAATTCTATAAAATCAAGTAAAACAATCAGAAATTTAGGAGTATTTTTAGATAGCGATTTGGGCATGAATTCACATGTTGATAATCTATGCAAAAGTTTAAATTCACATCTCTAGAAAATTGCTAATATACGATCCTACTTGACTAAAGATGTAACGAAAAAGCTAGTAACAACATATATATTATCAAGATTAGATTATTGTTATTCTGCTTTGGCTGGGATAACTAAAGATAAAATTTTAAGACTTCAAACAATTCAGAGTAGGACTGCAAAATTAATTACAAAACAAAAGAGATATGAACATTCGCTGCCCATTCTGTTTGAATTGCATTGGTTGCCAGTGAAAGAAAGGGTTAAATACAAGATCGCCCTTATCTGCTTTAAATATCTTAATGGTTTAGCTCCTAGGTATCTTAATGAATTCATAAATGTCTGTTCTCCATCTAAATGTTACGGTCTTCATCTGATCATGCTAAGCATCAAGTAAACAACACATCAAATTATTTATTTTATGGTTGGAGATTGTTTTCACACTTGGCCCTCAGATATGGAACGATCTTCCCAGGGCTATTCGTGAAGTGTCAATGTTTTTAAATCAAAGCTTAAGCATTACTTTTTTACAAAACATATTGTAAAGTCTCTGTCAATGTTTCACATTTATTTGATAAAGATATTTTGTTTGTTTGTTTTTGTTTTTGTTTTTTCTTCTTCTTTTAAGTAAAAACTGAAAATGAAAGGATGTCTGTTTGTGTGGGTCTTAGTCATATTTTAGATTGTCATTTTTGTCAATGTGAAGCGCGTAGAGCATGACCTAGTCATGGTTATGAACTATACAAGTGCTATACATAATGAGAAATGTGTATTTTCATTCTGTCACATGTAATCTATTTATGCCATCCATATTCTCACTTTCAGCTTGACAACTGTCCCTTAGATAGGAAGACATTCCTGGTTAGACAAAGTGACAGCTATCAAATCAACAGAGTCATTACGCAAGGAGAGGTAAAAAGACGGTCGCTTACTGCAAATATGATCAGTTTTAATGACAAATTGGCTATCCCATATTATTTAAAAGTTTTGAAAAAGTTAATTGGATAATATATTTAGCATATTAAACCTTTTTTTTATTTTAAGACCATTCAGTTTTTAAGGTTGAAATGAAACACTCACATTGTGTTCTGAACGAAACTTAGCTTTGACATAAAGAAGTGTTAGTCAACATAAGAATTTTGAACCATTATGGGATAGATGGGATAGCCTCGATAATAGCCTAGATGGGATGTCTTTTTTATAATCCGTTTATCATGTGCATTTCAAATGTTATTTTAATCTCTTCTAATATGCAAACCCCATTATTTATTAAGTGTTGAGGAAAAAAGAATGAATATCTTGTGTCTCTTTTTCTCTTTCTCATTTTCTAAACACAAACTATTTGTTCATTTTTGCTCATTTTAAGTAATTTGTCTTGATAAAGTTAAAACCAGTAAGATCCATAATCATTGATCCTCTATTATTTATTTATGCTTAACATATCTTCATATTTGAATCGACCAAAATTGTATTTTTACTTGCTAGTCAACTAAATAGTTTCCATTTATTTATTTTTCCACCCAATAAATTTGCTATAGCATGATTATTGCCCATGTAATGCTTCACAAATAATTCCTCCATAACTGTTGCCATTGTTGTTCTTTCAGGATGTACAGAGAACATCGAAAACTATTCCTCTTGATCAGATGAAAGGATTTGTCTCAGAGGGTATGTATCTATATTTATACACTCGTAGAGGAATGTGATGGCTGCATACACAACAAAAGTAACAGGGCTGTAATATGAATATTATACCTTTTGAGTTAAGATAATAGTCTTGACTTTTTGCTACCCCCTTTTCATTAAGAATGAACTCTAGAAAAATAAAATTGAGATTAAACCCAGATTGATCAGAATTATGAAATTCACATTCTTTATAAGTTGAAGGAGCAGAAGTCTTTTTTTTAATTAAGGTTTTTATTATTACTCAAATTTTATAGGTAAAGCTCAATATCAAATCAATGACACCAGGTTCACCCGACATAATACTTTTCAGACCGTTCATAGCATTTAAAGGAGTTTCTAATGTCAACATACAGAAAAGGAAAAGCTAGCACAATTTTTTCTTACTCTGTAATGTTCAGAGATTGTTTGTCCTTGTATTGCAGCATTAAGTTTCCACCTTTACTCGTCTAAGTCTAAGGATATCAATATTCTTATTTGATTTTATTAAAACGGGCAGGTATTGAGCCTTTTGTTTCCAATTGACTTTATGAGTCTCTCATTTGCCCATCTTTCTATTGCCCTGGTGTTTTTCATCCCCTCAGTTACAAGACAACTGAAGAGTCACCATTTTTTGTCCATCTTTCAAGTCTTAAATGCAATACACTTAAATTCTATCGGACATTGTTTCTTCAACAGGCTCCAATCTACTCCTTCACAGACTTCTCATCGAAAAGAGCATGGAAACAGAACTGCAATTCATTTCATTTGATTCTGAGACAAATTTGTGCCAAGTTGTATATGTAAGTCATGAGAAATATATGGTTTTATCTGGCACTCTCCATTCCCTCCATTTCTCTTCATTGTTGATATAAGTTTTTTTAAACCCTTCATTATTGGTATAAGTGCCCGCTCCACACTTTTTCTGAATATGTAAGTCCTAAAAGCTTGCTTCTTCTTTTTAACTATCCTCTCAAAATGAATGGCAGAAACTTGCTCATTGACCTCAAGACATACCACCTAAATTTAGAATTACCACTTGATAACCTTTTAACCCATTGCTGTCCGGGCATAATCTGAAAAAATGTCTCTCACAGACCATGCGAGGGGAGATAACTCTTCCAAATGTCATAGTACACTTCATTAAAAAATTAATTGCAAGTATGTGAGGCATGCTAGAAACAAAATAAAAGCTGTTTTGGAAAGAAGAATGAATGGCCTTTAATTTGATGTATTGTTTTGGACTATTGATTCATATTTTGATTTGAAAAAAAATGTTAAAGTTGAAAAATATGTAATAATATTAAAACACATGAAATCCATTGTCAATGTCATCAAAATACGCATCCAACTCAACCTCAATGTCTGATTCAGTGTCTGAATGAGCACTATCATCATCACTATCCATTAAAAAACGTTGATCACACCCGAGAATTAAGGAATTCAAACGTGATTCCAGCAACAACAAAAAAAAAAAAAAAGGACGTTACCACAACCGATTTGGTCGACAAACTTCAAAAAATCACAGCAGACAAACGAATTGAGATAAAAACGATCGGGAAATTTCTAGTTTCACTTTCACCCTTTCTCTACTTTCGTTTTCTAAATAAAAAGAAGTGGTTCTACACACGTTTTTAGTTTATGGGTTCAAAGATGCTGGGTACCTGGCGGGCATGGGTGAAAGTTCGCCGGAAAAATCCGGCATGGCCGGATTTTTATTTTTGAAAAAGAGGTCTCGCCGTTTGTTTTTTTTTTGTCTGGCCGGAATTCGAAAATGAAAAAAAACGGCATTTATATAATTAACCGCACTTCTGTTTTTTCCTCTTATTGGTAGTTGCAGGATTTTTTTTTCTGAGCACCTGCCTTTGCAGGATTAATATCATTGAGTAACTTTCACCCATGCTGGCGGGCGATATCGGGCGATTTGGACTGTTTGAGATGTTTTTTTAGCGGGCGATTTGGGCGGCAATTATTACTTTACAGTCCGAACACTAAAAAAAAAAAAAACAACAAATGTCTCAAGATCGATTTCTTTATTGAAGATGCTCAGTCGTATTTTCATCATTTAGAGAAAATTGTAATTTTTTGTCATTTATTTAGCGACTAGAGAGAAAAAATACTTGTCTTTATTACATCATAAAACAATACCCTGAATGTTTTGAATATTTTAATTTTCACTGGTGATTCTATGCTGTTCAAAAGATTGTTTGAGATTGTTAACTTATTTACTATCTGCAGGTTTTGAAAGTCATCTCAATGATTGAAGTTTATTTATTTTACATTTAAGTACGTGCTTACCAGTGAGTCATAAAGGGTTTTGTTATTTGGTTGTTTTTGTTTTGTTTTTTTTGTAATGCGCATATACACCCGTCATTGCAAGGTGAGCATGACACAAAAGAAATGTTTTTTTTAAAAATCTTTGTGTTTTTTCATCTTTGTTGTGTGCATTTTTGATTTAGCTTGCTTACTTCTTTGTTATCCTAATATAATTTATGTTGATCAAATTAATTGTTTTCAGAAAAGCCTGGATGAACGTACACAAACTGTGGAAGATGTGGAGCTTAGGGTGTATGGGATAGAGAGAACAATTAACTCAGTTGTTGATTTACCTGTTACATGGCAGTCATATTTCATGAATGATGGGTTTGTATTTAGCTTTCTCTTATTTATATGAAGTTTAAATTTACTTTTGATGGTTTGCAAAGGTGTTTGTCATTTTTTTAAAATATATATAAAATTCCAACATGGAAACCTAATCTGAATCTCGGAGTTCAATTGAGTGATTGATCAAACATAATGGTGAAAGAAGCAATTAGAAAACATTAAACAAAAGAAGCATAACGATGTATCGTACAGATCCAATGATGAAGACGTGGTACAGCAATTTGTGACACAAGAAATGTGCAAATGTCTGTCCTTTAAACATAGCTGCCAGATGTCTGCAAATTAGCAGATTTCCGCTATTTTAATTTTTCACACTATCGTCTACTCCTCTGATATTCCGATAAACTGACTCCTCATCTTTTGGATATTGATAGTGATTCCTGCCACCATGTAGATAATGTATATAAAACACTATATGTGCCCTTCCATGGTTTAGCTGAAAGACTTTTTAAATATTTTTACTGACTTTAAGTGCCCCTCTGACCAAAGAGTCTTTATGTGATTTTTATTTTTCATTTGAAATAGTGGCAGATATATTAAATCTTTTCATTCTCAATAAATTTAATCTTTTTTTCTCGACTTTCGGGAAGTTTTCTTACTTTTTTTAAAATTTTCCATTGGCAGGCATGTTTAAACCTTAACATCAAAATTTAGGAAATAATTAGCAATAAAAAAAGAAATCGTTTATATACTTGGTATTTATTTTTAGAAATGGACTATCTCAAATTAGTTCAAATTTGAAGTGTGTACTTGATGAGAGTATGTTATAAGGATAAAAAATAACCTTCAATGTTATTGAAATAAAATGGAATTATTTTTGGAAGTGATGAACGGTTTCAATGGGGTATTATTGTAGTAAGTGTCCTTGAGCACCTCTGGGGAAATATTATTCTTATTATCATTACTATCCCTAATATATCTTTAAATGATAATGCAAACCTTTGAGTGGCATAGCTTGATCAACTATTTATTGATTTAAACCTCATACAGTTTGAAATACCAATAAAATGATAATATCCTTCATTTGACAGACATCTGACCAACAGAGTTCAAGTGGGATCCCCAGTTACAATGAAACTTGCTAAAGTTCCACAAAGAATTGAAAGAGGTAAGCTGTATTTCTTCGTTTGATGTAAAATGTCAAGGGAATTCTAAATCAATTACAGTGGAATCCTGATAAAGCCAATACAGATGGACCAGATAGATTGGTTGACTTTAAGCAAGGTTGACTTTATCCAATATGAATGGAACAAACTTAGATAAAGAACATAACATTTTAAACCAACAAGAGGTGTTGACTTTAAGAGTGTTGATTTCATAATTTTCCACTGTAGTAAGATTGAAAACAGTCATCTCAAGTCATTCGTTGTCATTTCTTGGTTTTATAACCCTAACTCATGTTTTCATTTGCTTAATGAAAAATAATTTCACTGCTTTTTATTTTTCTTATTATTCTCAGACGAGGAAACCCCAAAACCAGTGTTTGAAAAGAAGGAAATAAATTGGGAGGAAGACATGCAACTTCATTCAAAATTTCTCGACCGTAAAGTAAGTCACATGCATAATCTACGTCTTGAACCAACACAAAATGTCATATTTAAAAGCAAAAAATGTTTCAATTAGATCATGAGCAGTCAAATAACATTTTTGTTGGACAATTCCCAAATTGGGAATTCACAAAGTTTTGCCATCTTCCGATTAGGCATGTTGAGAACCTGTCTGATTCATTTTTATACATTTGATTTGAAATAACACAACTTGCTAGGAAATTTACATACAGTGCAATCCCTGGATAGCGACATTGCCCAGGATCGGGAAATTATGTCGTTATCCAGGTGTGTCGTTATTTCAAGGTTTTCAAGATGGCGGAAAAAGGGGGCGTGGTGAGACCTGTGAATACATACAGTACAATGCGCTGACAGTGCCTGAGAGACGACACATCCTAACGACGTCAAAATGTGTATTTCTCCTGTTTACAAAGGGATACCAGTTATACTTTCAGTCTCCCATTGTATTGTCATTGTTTTGATCGTAAACAGTGCTCCAGCGCTATTTAACAAAACTAGGAATAAATCAAGAAAATCAAGTGCCAAAATTATAATATCGCACAAGAACACAGATGCTCACATCTACTTTTAATACGTATTAATTGAAGTCCATGCGATGTTGATGATGGGTTTTGAATATCAAATTTTCTATTTAAGTGATCCATAATTTACAAGCACTTAAAATTGTTAGATTTACATCTTACGGTATTTAAAAAAAAACCCAACTAGGTATTACCCGCAATAATATCCAATTTGGACTGAAGTTTAGAAATACAATAATTGATTTTGTAAATCAAAACAATAAAGTGAAAGAGGCTGTCATTGTTTTCCCATCTATTCCAACGTGTATTATAATATAAGACCATAAACATCCATAATTGTGGCCATTGGATACAGCATTGCCCGATATCAGTTTACCTCCATTGACCTCAGACAGGTTGTTAACAGGGAAGGTTATTGGACCCTTGAGAGTTCCATCCACTGATAACTTCTTTTGCTGTGGTTCCATATGAACTAGTGCTGAATTCATGCAGTGTAGTAAACATGCGCTCTGATTGGTCAGTAACAAAGCGATCTCATTGGGGGGGGGGGGGGGGGGTGAAGCGTTTTTTATTAAGAGTATGAGATGACGATGGTCGGGTATCAAGAATCTGTTTCAACTGCAGTTTGTTGCTATAACGATGTCGCTAAACAGGGGTTTTACTGAAATGTATGTTGCTATTTGGGGTTTTTTATTACTAATAATATACAGCAAAAAATTTGGGACCAGACGTCAATGTCGCTATCCAGGGGTTATTGTTATTCAGGGGTGTCGTTATCCAGAGGTTGCACTGTATGCTAATTTTGAAAACTTTTTTTTTCTCTCCTTTTCAACTCTACAAATAAGCAATTTAGAAAACTAAATTACATATTAATGATAAAACATTATTCCTTGTTAAATACATGTTAATGAATAGTTCTTTGATTTGATTTTTTTATTATTATTATTATTATTCCTTGAATTTCTAGGAGGAATTGAAGGGAGATCATGTAACATTCATGCGAAACCATCCAGAGTTGCGGGCTTTGCTGGCTGACTTCTTACAGTTTCTACTCCTTCGAAAACCGGATGACGTGATAGCTTTTGCCGCCGAGTACTTTTCTGCTTTCTCAACATCAATGCCAGATCCATCCCCATACTTGGCTTCCAATGCTCCAACTCCATTTCCTGCTAGTAGAACCAATACTAGAATTGACGAATTACGAGCACCAACTCGATAAGAGAGTGACTGCTGAACTTTTTATTTTTTTAAATGTTACTGAATTTTATTTTACATCATTTTATTTTAAAATCTGGTCCATTCCTTCATTAATAAATTTTTCTCGATGACTGATATTTTAGTCGTCGATAATAACAAAAATTAATATATACTGAATGGAGCAGTGTGTTTATATTAAAGTGTTTCTGTCAAGTATCAATGTAAAGTATTTATGTGATAAGAAAACTCGAACAGTATTGTGATATTAAATAAAAATAAATTTATATCTTACCATATTTTTAAGTTTGGTCTTGAAGAGGGTCACAATCAAATAAATTGCAGACTTCATTTTTTGTTTTAATTTTATATAGGTGGTAAGTCTAATATTAATATTATTTTATTGTTAATGGGAGATAAGTCTAATATTATTTTATTATAAACTGGAGAAATCTTTTATTTTGTTTTCAAGCAAACAACTTCAACGTAAATACATGAAAACAACTGCTGTGTGATAATAGGTAAAGATGTTTGGCTGCAACCATAATGTGTTGGGTATTTTTTTGTTGTTGTTTTTTTTAAATTTATTATTATTATTATCTGCGTGTGACTCCTAACAACTCAATATACTGCTGTGATAATTATACATGAAAAATAATATTATCTCCAACTTGATTATCAGAATATTTCTTTGATGTTCTTTTATTTATAATTAAGTCAAAGTTGAAATTGCTTTGCCTTCACAGTGATCTAAATTTCTACGTTCCGTCAAAAGTTGCTTATCAAACGAATGAAATGCATGTTGCTGACAAATCTGCAATTATTTAACATTCTTGTTTTTTAATTTAACAACTGATACTGTTCTACCAACCCTCTTCACAACTTTGAATTTGCCTATAAATTATTTCCTTAAAAGATCAATATATATATTATGTTTATAATTTAAGGTGAAATCTGCATTGAGTCAACACTCATAAAATTAACTTGTATTTAAAGTCAACACATCTTGCTGGTTCCAAATTTTCTGGTTTTTATCTAAGTATGTTCCATTGATAATGGATAAACTCAACCTTTCTTATAGTGAACAATTCTTTTTGGTCCTGCGTTGTTGACTTTATTAGGATTCCACTGTAGTAGCCCTACTCATTTCAGACTAAGCTTGCTGTCACAAATTTAGATTTTTCATGCCGTAATTATTTTGCTCATATAAAAACAAAACAAAAGGATTGCCTCTTGACTCTTATGATGATGGTGATTAGTTGAGAGAATTCATTTTGTTAATGCCGAGTAACAAATAGTTTGAAATACTCAACATTCATTACAATTTATTACTTTTTTGAACCAGGGAGAATTGCAATGGATGCATTGGAACTGAAGCTCACAAGCAAACTGAGTTAATAGGAAGCTCAGCATGTCAAAGTCAAAGAAATAAATCATGAATTCAAAGTCAACTGTTGAGAAAGAAATATAAAATTGGTTTTTAAAAATTAGACCCAGGATGAGATTAAATGCCATATGATAATGAACTGTATTCTAGATTCAATTCAGTGGGTTTTAGATTGATTATTTTATCTATATGTTCATATAGGATCTTATAATGTGGTGGCTAGAACAAACGGTGTAAGAATTTTGTCGAATGTTTAGCATAGCTTCCATTTGATATGACTGCTCAAGGCTGTGCTTATCAACTTGATATAAAATTTGAGGTAAATGTTCAACTGCAATGTTATCAAATATACACATACATATATAGTAGTATATAGCTTTGCTAAATGCAAGGACTGCTCTAAAAGCAGGACGACAATCCCAATAGGTGCTTCCATTTACTAGGAGCAATATTTTACTTTTAATTTTTTAAAAAGAGTTTTGAAATGCCATTTTGATTGTAATGATAAAAACGGAACCACTTGTCGCACTCCCAGATCAGGTCCTATTAATGAAATTAAATTATCATCATCAATTTATTTCTCCAAAGTTACAATGCTAATTTTTGTTTACACTTTCTTTTTGTATGGGTAAATTTGTCATCCTATCTCTGTGTGAAGGTAGCAAGTCTGTTGAGTAAACTTAAGCAGATTGATCACAAGAAGATCTGCTTGTGACGTGGAAGAATGTAAACATTATGGATTGTTTTGTGACTCCTCTTTTTTCTTTGCTGCCACTCGGTGTATCCATCTCATGTGAAATATACTTTGAGTTTTGCAAGTTTTGCATCTAATGAATTTCGAAAACTACAAATGTTAGGACGAGCAAAATGGTTCAATGAATGGATGTACTTATTTTGATTGGACAAAAGTGGGAAATAGTTGTCGAAAAAAAAATTTCGTGAAGATAAGCACGAGAGGCTTAAAAATATGCATTGTAGATTTGTGTTTGTGTGAAAGTAAATGTCTTTTGTTTAAACCTATAATATATGTATATTTCAAAATTTCGGTTAAAAGGTATTTCATAGATGGAATAATAACAAAAAAATAAGAGAAAAATCGAAATATCTGTTCAGTAAATCTTGATGACGATAAGTGTTCATGAAACATAAGTTGGTGGGATACAAACTCGACAAGGAATTTAAAAGCTTAATTCTATATTATTATAATAAATTAAATCTTTCTCCACAAATATATAAAAAGAAGCTGTGTTAAAGTGATCGTGTTTGGAATGCAGTTTGTTTTATCAATTAAGTTAATTTTTATTTAGCTGAATGGGTTTTTTGATTTCTTTTTTTTCTGAAGTTGAATTTCATAAAGTATATTTTTTTAGAATGTACGTGTCATAGATGGATAAACATGCCATTTATTGATTCTCGTTGAACAAATTTACTGATTAAGTCTTCGGTTACAATGCAATTATTAATTCATTCATTAAAAACTAAAACAAAGAAGAAAACTACCAGTCACTTTAAAAGGTGGGTTTTTAAAAATTTTGATTTTTAAAAATTGCGCCCTACCACACAGCATCTTAGCTGCTGTCGCCTGGGCATTCCAAGAAGGAATATAGATAATCCATCAAACAAACGTCTGCTGTCAACAGGAATCACCCATTTTATCCAAAGTTTGATATAATTTTAACAAATGTATAAAAAGAAGAAAATATTTTGTTCAAAAGGTTGGAGAGTTGTGAGTGTACATACAGAAGAGTATAGAAAAAGATTTTAAAATTAACTTTTAATTTATGCAGCAAAAGTACCTACTTGAAATAAGATGCAAGTTCCCTCCATTCAAAATGTAAGAATTGGAGAATGAGACATGATCAATTTTTCGAACAATAAATTGTGTATAAATTCCATTTGTTGTTTTTACACGAATTATTTCAATGATAATATGTTAAATAACAATCAAAAACAATATGGCTCGGCAGTATCTCGTCTTGTCACAAGACTCAAGAGATGTTAAGCATAGTCATTGGCAGTATAGGTGACAGTGAAAAATTCTGGTCCTGTTGTTTCCTTGGGTAAAGCACTTAAAACACATTACCCCAGTTGACTTGGGTGCGAGTGAGTACTCGGCTACGGGCAGTGATAGATATAAGAGTTACAGTAAAAAAAAATTGTCCAATAGGCAACTTGTACTGTATGAAATGGAAATATGATTCCATATGGCCTGTTGGGAGAATAAATGAAACATTGTAAAGTTCACTGAGCATGGTAAATCGGTAGAAATGTGCTATATGAGTATGAGTGTTCATTTTTTAAAAACTCATCAAGACTGTCCAAAAACTCAGAGTTGGAGAGCTCTTAACTATATCCGATGTTTGAAGTGAAATTCCTATTTTGTAAAAGTTCAAGACTTGATTGGTTTACTGTCATTATGGGTTGGCAGCTCTAAAGCACCCCGTTGGGAAGTGGGGGGGGGGGGGGGGGGGGATGTGTGACATATGATGACACACCTTGCAGCTTATTTTGTGTGGAAACCAAGTATCTACTGGTGAACACCTCTGTGCCATGCTGCAGTTCATTCCAAAAACGGACAGAAATAATAGATGGTTGTATAAAAGGATTGTACAAAATTAGTTCATTTTCAGCATCAATAAGAAGGAAGAGGTGTGATTGTCAAAATAGCAAGCCATTGCTAAAGTTACTGAAATCAGATAATTATGGCTCCAAAAAGTTATCCTCCCCCTCTCTCTCTCTAATAAAAAACGTCTGCAAATGAACATACCCAGGTTTTCTTCTGGGACAAGAACTAAAAACCAAATAGGAGCGGAGGAAGACTAAAATAAAATACAAGAGGGCAAAGGGGGGGGGGGAGAGAATCGGAGACAATGGATATAGCACGAGGACAAGAGCACAACCCATCATGAGGTGGTGGTAGGAGGAGAGGGGATCAAAAGAAATTTTAAACAATATAAAATAATGAATATTGAACAAAGCAAGTAAGGAATATAAACAATTTATTTTCTAAACAAATAAACAAACAGATGCATTACATCTTTCATTACTTACACTCAATAATCCTTTAATCATTCAGGCAAAATCTTTCGTAAAATACAATATCTCATTGCACTTTTCTTATACAACTAATGTTTGTCTCAAAAAAGTGTGAATGAAATAGTGCTAGACAAAGCAGTAAAGAAAAATACAAGAAAAAAAAAACATCCTGAATATCAGCGTGACTCAACTGGGAATCGAACCTAAGACCTCCAAATTACAGGTAATCAGGATGTCTGAGGTTCGATCCTCAGTCAAGGCAGGCTGATTATTTTTCCTTGTCTAAAATTGTTTCATACACATTTTTTTCAGATCTTTATCATACACCCTAATTTGTCACAACTCCCCATTTGGGGAGATTATAATTCGATCTAGAAGCCAGAAACATTTGTTTCACATGCATAGCCACTGTTCATTACATACGAATCAAAATTTACGAATTGCAATTTTTTCTCCTCACAATTTATTGGTGGTCTCTTCAAAGATTTCATTTTTAATGGCTTTTTTGAGAGAATTGACTTGGACTCACAACACCTAAATAAAGTCATAAGGTTTGAACCAGTGATAAGACACCTTGATGGTATGTTTTAATTAAGAAAAGGCATTAAGCAGACATTTTATTCTCCTCACCCAACAGTGATTATGGAGCTGGATGTTAGAATTGGTATATATATAAAGTAGGCCTACTTTGCAAATAAACTAACGCCCTATCCGATGTGGAGCAAGAAATCGAAACTGCCGGTTTGACCATATGAAAGTATGAAATACTCCAGCTTCGTGGGCCTTATGGCTCTCTGTAACAATTGCATTAAAAAAAGCTAAAGGACTTACCATAAATTATATTTATTATTCACAATTTTAAATACTTTATCTTGACTGTTCACAAATTTTCTATTGACAAAATCTATATTCATGCCCAGATTTAACTACGAGGCGTGTTTCAGAATTAAGTTTCCCTCTTCTATAACTTCACTTATTAGCAACCTAGAACTACTAAAATTTGAGAGAATATGTAACCATATCTAAGAAATCTCAATGCCAAGTATATTGATTGTCGTTTCATAGAGCTTTGTACTTTTGCTCCTTGTAAAAGCGTAATCAGAAAATGGCAGAGCGAAACATTGATACAACCTTCTCACACTTTGATGCTTAGGTTGTCATCAAATTTTCAACTCTCTCGCCAGGTCTGCTGTTGCAAAACACAGAAACTTTTGGAAAGTTTTGTAGCACAATACTCCTTCTATTCAAACTTAGAAGGTGGGTCAGTTGAAGATGGGAGATCTGACATACAGGATGAGGAATACACTGGGATATCTCCAGTTGTCACTTGTGGCAATACTGTTGGGACAACTGAACTGGCCTGTCCTACCTGGTCAAAGTATTAACAGAAACTATTACAGATTCATTCTAAAAGACAAACTGAGACCAGCGATACAAAAAAAAAAAAAAAACAAGACCCACTTTGCTTGACCGAAGTATCATTCTGCATCATGACAATGCACCTGTTCATAAGTCAAGAATTGTGACTGAGCTTCTCGAGGGCTACTCTAGCAATTGTTGGAATACTCACCCTATTCACAAGATCTTGCCCCATGCGACTTCCATCTCTTTGCTAAGGTGAAAGAAATGCTTCAAGGTATTTAAAGACAAGGACCAGAATGCAATGATGATCTTGGACAAATAGCCACTGGTCACCATCCTTGACCGTAGGGACCACCAAATGCAGAAGTGTGGAGCTTAACAGTTCTTATGTTGAATAGGTAAATGAATAAAGTTTCATTTGATACCCAACACAAGGTTATTCATAATATTATGCGCGACAGGGAAACATAATTCTGAAACATGCAGCTAGTGAAGAACATAATATAATATCAGAATTCTCTCAGTTAATATTACATATGCTTCAAGTATGGCACAATCTTATATGAGAGCAACCTCGTCAAGACATATGTGTATTTCCAAAGGGGAATGGATTATTGCATAGAGTAGAAAACATCTAATGTTGCATTGCATCAATAACCACCACTATCGTCTATACACTCTTGTATCAATTTCTGCAAGTTTGGATTTTCCATTGCAGCAGATATTCTCTCTTTGTCGTTGATTTGTTTATTTACTGTGGAATGAAATAAAGAAAAAGCATATATGAATAGGAATTCACAACTAAAATTACACAGAATTACATTTAAACTGCGTGAGATCACAGTAGTTCAATTACCAGAACGCTATACTGGATATATTATGATAAAAAAATTCTTGGATTTACATATTTGAACATCAACACCCTTTTACACTATAAACTGAGTAAACTGACAAACAAAAAATAAACCAAGAATATTAACTAATGAAAAAGGAATGGAGAAACCCGAGACAAGAAAATTCATCTCTTTCAAAATTAGAATTTCTCTCCTTTTCCTTTTTTCACAGAATGAACTGCAAACATTTTCTCATTTTCAAGAGAAAAGTTTCGCAAAGTATTATTGAAAGAAATAAGTACCTTTCCTCTTTTCTTCCATCGAGAAATTCCCTGCAAATGGCTTTTTGAAAATCTAAATTGTTTTGATAATTCACAAAATTGTACCTAGTGGAAATACAAACTTCTCTCTTTTTGAGTAGAAGTCTACAGTTTCAATCATTTTAATAGCTTTCAAGACCAAGACCCTATAATTGCTGCACAAAAGTCTTCGAGAAGTATGAATCTCTTACAAGTAGGAATATGAATTTACCAATTACTTTATTCAAATCAAATAAAAAATGACTAAATGAACAGTGATGTACAAGAGCAATTTATGAAGACAAATGTCAATAGAGGAGTATAATGACACATGAAAAAATGAATATAACAGCTTCAAAAAATATCAAAATACCCAACGCGAAATATTACAGGCGCTAAACCCTTCTTCAGCCAAAAACAAACAAAAAAAGAAAACACAAATACATTACTTAAAAACCAGATCGACAGCAGTTATGTATTTATGTTTTCATTGTTTATTGTTGTTGGCTAAAGAAGGGTTTTGAGCCCGAAACTTCCCATGTTTTGGTACTTTTTTTCTTTTTTGAAGCTGTTATATTCATTTTTGTTTATAACTTTTAATATTTAAATTGTAATTTATGATTTTGAAGAAAAAATTTACTTTCATCAGCGGTATCATGCGTCCCTTTCTTGATATTGATATCAATCTGAAATAAAGAAAAAGAGAATTCTTATTACACAATCCTTCATACAAGTAAATATGCAATCATCATAGAAAGAAAAATCAGCTTTCTTCAGTCATAACCTTAATAACAATAATAATAGTAATAGATCTTTATTGACAATAAACAAGGCAATTTGTCATTTAGTTACACTTGATATGTTAAATGATAACTACACACACACACACACACACACACATATATATATATATATATATATATATATATATATATATATATATATATATATATATATATATATATATATATATATATAGATATATGAAGTTAACCACATCATAGAGACTGAAATAACAAACATTTCTCTTCTTCCTATCCTCTCTCTCTATCTCATGCAAATGCAGGCACCCACAAATACACACACACAACATGGATTCAAATTGTTTTCAATTTGTTACACACCTGTGGTGGTCTGACATTAAATATTATTATTATCATCTTAACAGTTTAATCAATAAATAAATCAACCAGTCATTCTTTGGATTAGATGTATTTAATGAATTATTCAACACTTTTATTGCTGATGGAACGAATGTTGATTTGTACTTATTGGTCCTGCATTTAATCTGACAAAACCTGCTTCCATATGAGACTGAATTCATGGTATAATATATGCCTATTTTTTATTTTGATGGTTGCAAATGCATTTTTTTTATCAATCAGCTTTTCATGAATTCTTTATATGCCATCAAGAGGATGGTTTATGATCTTTATTGCCTCTTTGATGAATTTTGAAATCTTTGACTAATCTGTAAGACCACATCTTCCAAACCATATAGTCCAGCCAAAGGTAATTACACCTCTAATCCATGAGTTATAAAAAGGTACCAAAAAAAAATACATGAATATTTAGGTAATTTATTTTAACTTTAATTTTAATTTGATATTAGAATTCCCCATTGAAAATAGCCAATCTATATTATTATAATTGTCTTCTACAAACATGAAAATCGCACATGACCCAATACTTACCTTACATTTTTCAGCCAAACAAGTTTCCAATTTGGTTCTTATGGACAGACCTGAAAGATGGAACAAATTATTAAATTATATAAAATTGAATCATTAATTCTTTTAAAAAGTTGACTTGGGGTAATACAGGGTTACATTTCCAACCCTGCCTCAGCTGCTTACAAAATCAGAAAGTTGACAGGTGCTGACTGACATGGAACAGAAATTTTCTAAATCATGAAAATGTAGGGTAAGCTGCTGTTCATTTTTTTTAACGATTTAAAACATTTTACCGTTCACAGTTTTGTACGTAATAGGAAAATTGTTTGATAGAATTGTTTAGCACCATTCGAAAGAAAATATTACCAATGGTAACAAAGTAAAAGGCAATTACCTATAATGGATGCAAGGCTGCAATGAGGCACAGTTGGAACGAATTCTATATTGGCAATAATTTGACCGTCTTTGAGTCTTTGAACTACCACACCAGATTCTGAAACTACATTCAGCTCTTCAAGGTTTTCTGTTTTCTCCGGATCCCTTATACAAGCAATAAGGTCTGTGAATGTATAATAATTATCATCAATTGAAAATTACATTAAAGCTTCTAAGCCGTTATGTTTTCACTGTGATGTATTTTCTACCTATTCTTACCTAACTCTACCTTAACATTCACATAAAAATGTAAATAATGGTGCTTGAAGCTTGAAGAATTTTTATGTGAATGTGAAATTTAAGTAAAGAATATTAAATTCATTTTTTTACAGTGGGACACAACGAGGTCAGAGGCCCAGACCCGAAGACTTTGTTGAAACAGAATTCCACTGTATAATAAAACATGAAAAGAAAAAGGAAGAATATAATGCATCAAAAGTACTATCACCATCTGTATAGATATATGTATGTATAAAGCCCATTTTTCTTGCATTCCAATGACTAGGAACTTAGCCAGGGACCACTCATAAAAAAAATTTTTTTAATAATGATGATGATGATGATAATAATTTTTTAAATGGTGGTGATAAGGTGATGGATGGTAATGTGATGATGGATGAGGACGATGATGATAAACAGAGTAAAAAATTAAGCAGATGCACTTGCCCTAAATACTACAATGAAATTTTTATCGCAGTCAGTATCAAACAGCCAATAAAAGTCCTCTTCCTCACTTTGCAAAATACTGAATACAAGAAATTATGGTAAATGGTGACTTGACTTGCTATTATTGTAAGATTGCTTGCCTCACTTACCATAAATGGTTTCAGTAAGAATCTTGTCATCTATATCTGAGGTCTTTTCCTCATCAGCATTGTTATTTGAGCCAAAGGTAGACATGACTTCAAGTTAGAAAAATCAGCAGATACTCATGTTGCGTTCATTAAAAAACCTGATATAATAAAAATAAAATAATGAAAGAAACTAAATAGAGTTATTAGAGTCAAAATTAATGTAATTATTTAACTAACCAAATAAAAGATACTTTTAATCATAATATTATCATTGTTACTACGTATATCTTCATGAAAGCATGGGAAGCTAAAAGAAAATATTACAAAAATATTACTTTACTACTTTACTTAGGCAAGCTGCCTAGTTATAATTTAATAAAGCTTACTTACAGCCAGACGAGAAAAGATTTAAGGTGGCGTTTTTATGCACCTCCGTTGGAGGTGTATAAAAACGCACTGTTTTTATGCACCTCCGTTGGCGGTGATGGTAAATTAATGAAAATGTTGCTGCATACGTCCATGAGGTTTAAATAGTTTTAGATTGTAGTTTAGCACACTGCTTAGTGATTACCGATGTACGTTTATACAATGATAATAAATGAAAGAATAATAACAATAATTTAAAAATTCAAAAGTAAAACGAAACATGGCACACAAATACTGATCTCAAATAAATAAATAATTTTAGAAAATTAAAATCGAAGTTTTTTAAACACATGATAAAAAGTTTTTGAAAAAAAAAACAAACAAACAAACAAAAATAGAAAGAAAAAAAAAATGATGTCTTTCTCAATAAAGTAAACTTTAAAAAAAAAATATTTCTACAATGGGAATCGAACCCAGTACTTTCAAGGTTAGAGTCTGACAGCTTGTCCACTGGGTTACGGAGCCACCTGACTGTTCATCAGATTTAATAAGGTCTTTCTAAAACATTATTTTTCCTTCATTCAATGCAACTTCTATTTTCTGGTTTTATATTTCGATTTTTTAAATTCTTCTTCCTTTGATTGCCCACAATCAATTGGTTGATTATTATGGCAAATATGAAACTGCTTTCTAATCTCTCTGTATTCCTTGTTTATAATCGTTAGTCTAAAATCAATTTCCAGGGACATTCAGGGGTCGTCAACGTTGGTCAGTGATGGTTTGTGTAAGGTCTAAGCATAGCAACTTGCCACAAAAGCATCAATTGTACTGGCTTCGGTCACTTTAGCGTCAAGCTGGTTCCAGTCTCTGACCGTACGCGGCAAGAAGGAAAAATCACGGTATTGTTTATTATATTTATATTTATTAACAAAAACATCCTACAGATGTCACAATATAACTCTCGCCGTGTCCAAATACAGAAACACAATTTCGCTGATGAAATTGGGTGGAATGCGCATGCGTGACGGAGGTGCATAAAAACACTACGTTAAATTCAACTTGGGGACTTCGCCAAAAGAGGAGGAGGAGAAGAAGAAGAAGAAGAAGAAGAAGAAGAAGAAGAAGAAGAAGAAGAAGAAGAAGAAGAAGAAGAAGAAGAAGAAGAAGAAGAAGAAGAAGAAACAGGAGGAGGAGGCGGAGAGGAAGACGAAGAAGAAGATGATGATGATGATGATACAGAATTTAAATATCTATCTAGATAGCCTTTAACTTTAACAAAACGAAGTGTGCACTCATTCTTACTTTAGCTTTCACTTTCAACTTTTCAACTGTGACCAGACTAATATTTTACAACTCCACTCTGTCCAACAAGACTAACATGTTGTGATCATTCAAGTCAAGGGGTTGAAAACATCTTTCTTTTCTTTTCTAATTTGAAGGTCTAGTCTCGGTAGCCTAGTACTATCTAGATAGCATAAGAAGATGTGCTTGGCTTGAGGTTGAAGTTTCTCGAGTCCAAAGCTCTTTTCAGTAGTTTACATTGTGAAACAGATCAGAGTAGCTTCCCTTGTTACAAGTCGTTCTATTCATTTTATTTGTTCCAGGGTTAAATTTTCTCAACCAAACTATCATGAATGAACTGGTTTGAATCAGAATTTGTACATTGTTTTTTTAAAAAATCATCTTTGTTAAAAGAAAATGTTTTGAATTGAAATGTATGGTATACATTGATCAACATAAGGATTGTATGCTTATCCGGTTTTTTAGACTGAAAGCCTAGTGGAATACAAAAAAAATATCTCTAGTACCTTCACACACACACACACACACACATCATTCATCAAACGTCAACACACCTACAAGAGGGATCCTTGTAACATACGTGTTTGTGCTACTTCATTTCTGGAAATAAATATATAAGTAAAAGAGAAATTGTCTTAGTTTACAATGTCCGATAGGTTTAAAAAAGACAGCACTCCTCCTCCTTTACTTTTGATGCCTGCTGGAGGAGGACTGACCCTCAATCCTCCCGAACAACCGAATGTATTGATGCCGGTTGTTCAGTCGGCTCCATCTTTATTGGATCCAGGTAGGATTGTTTTGAAGTGGTAAAAGTAAAAGTAAAGCGTTCCTTCCTTGACATATCCAGTAAAAAATAAAGTATATTATTCTCTCCACCAACTGTTCTTTTTTTAAGGAAACCAAAAACAAACATTGCTTTGTTACCCAAATTTAAATCTATGAAATGAATATTATGATGAGGAAAAGGCTATTGGGACTGAGTCTGAATTGCTTCCTGTGGCAATTCGGACCCGAGTCTGAATTGCTTCCCGTGGCAATTCGGACCCCGAGTCTGAATTGCCTCCCATGGCCCATGGCAATTCGGACACTGAGTCTGAATTGCTTCTCGTGACAATTCAGTCTTTGTAAACACACACACACAGACTCATGAGTATCTCTAAGTCATTAAAAACAGAATAAGAGTAAGAGATGAAGTGAGTAGAAAAGTGCCAGAAGACAATAGAGAATAAAAAGTTTTCGCGGCGGTGATGGGGGTTTGAACCCGCGACTTATTGGTACGCCAACTCCGCCTGGCTGGTGAGAGCGTGACTCGACCGTATGAGCTATCCACGAACCCAAAAAAAATTCATATCTAACTTAGGTCATACAGAATAATCACACACTCTCCCCCCCCCCCCAACAACCATTTCCACAACCCAAGAGCCGGCGGCTTTTTCTCTTTGATCTCGTATTACGATGTTCTCCCCTGCGTCCAGCACCTCGGTCGTTTGTGGGTTAACCTGTATCCTTCATTAAGTATAACATAACAAAGGACACAGTTAACCCCATCGAAGGACACAGTTAACCCCATCGTCTACTTGAGAAGTCGCTGGTTACCGTCATAGATAACACAGGTCCTAGTAGTCTGTGGTTACCACAGACTACTATGTTATCTATGCTGGTTACCCCCCAATCCCATTACCAGTTGATCATTAATTTTCTCTCTGTATTTAACGAGTGCTTATTTTATTAATAGGCACCTAGTCCAGTATTATCTAATAATATTAGTATTAGACGGTACTCTGCCCCTACCCCAGTGGCGGGGCTCTATAACATGGTTTGCTGCCAAGAATCGCCTTTATTTTTATATTTAGAAATAAAACATCTTATTTTTTTAAATTAAAAAATAATTAAGATACGGCCTTTTGTCAAAGTCCGACCCATACTGCCTTTTAAATAAAACGCTCAATGCCCAAAGTCATATTATTTTCCTTTCCCCGCACTTTTTCGCGGCCGCAAATGGCAAAATATATAATGTAGATATGTCATGCATGTATCCTTTGCAACATGCTCATGGCAAATCAAATAAATCTTCCAATCATTACACAAAGACACTCTTTTATCTATGCGAGGGCAAATTGGTTGTTAACGTTAACAATAGCGACTACAATTGTAATCTCCCAAAGACCATGAATATTTAGATCTATGTTTTTTTGGGGTTTTTTTAAAGTCGCTTGCAACACATTTAGGTTTTATCAGCGCCTGTAAAAAGGGAGAAATTGGATAGTAAAAAGTTCTAGAATTACAATTAAAAAGTACCCAAGAAAAAGGAAGACAAAGGGGAATAATAGATCACCGCTTTTGAAGGTATAGTCATCTTCGGGAGTTCTAAAACGTGAGTTGCTCGCTCACTCATCCTCCTACCGACTGACAAAACGAGCAGCTTCCCCCCCCCCCCACCCTACCACGCTGCACTTTCGACCCAGCTTCCACTTCTGACACTTCCTGTGATTGCGCAGACGCATTGTGGCAGGAGTCCGAATTGCCACGGGAAGCAATTCAGACTTGGGTCCGAATTATGATTATGACAAGTGATAGATAACGCTATATAAGTTTTCAGCATTATTATTATTATTATTATTATTATTATTATTATTATAGATAGTGATGCACAACTTCATTACATTACTTTCACTTTCATCAACTGAAACTGCAGTGTGTAGTATTAGTATCTAGCTATCTTGTAGTAACAGAATAGTCTTGATTTTTTTTTCAATAGCAAATTGGCTTCGCATGGGAAAAATATTTTATCATGATACGTTTTCTTCGGATTTAGGACCAATTATCCAGAGAATAACTCCCCACCAAACTCATGATGGCAAAAGATTCCAACTTAATTTGTGACAGGAAAATCTATAAGCTGACAGCCACTTGAAATTTGTAACTTAAACTAAGTTAAAGCAATGGAATCGTGACACATTCAGTCCTCATTTTACACTTACATTACATCTGCCTTAGTTTTAAGCCTTTAGTTACGATTGTGATTGATCTAAATGCTTCTTGCAAAATGTTTTTTAAACTTGTTAAATAAAAGATGCTTAAAATGAGAGGATTTTTTTTTCATTTTATCACATTATAGTGCCTGATGAAACACTCTTGGAAAGAAGCCTGATTTCCAAACTTTTAAAAACTTAAATCAAACAGATTTACAGCAAGGAACTTCCATGATCCAAATTCATAAACCCCAACATTAGGACTTTAATTTATAAAAACAGTTTCTTCCCGAGAATTATAAGTTATAAGAATGTAGAATTCATTGCCAAGTCACATCATCAACAGCCTGCATCAGATGATTGGTCTTTTTTAGATGGATTGGGTTTTTTTAGATGACCTCCTAATCACCCATTGTTTTGTTTCATCTTGCTATTGCCTTTTACATCTTATCAATTCAGACTCAGATTTACTCTTTTCAAAATAATATCAGAAGGGTTCAGCTGTTAAGATTAAGATGCTGCAAACAGCATCGTCACAGTGGTTGAATGAAAAATGTGTTGTAAAAATTTTAACCGAAACCAGCATATCACATCAGAGTCTTATAATGAAACTCGTGACATTTTGTTTTTGTAATATAATTATTCTTGATACATTACCTCTATTTCCAGAGATGGAGGCTGAAGCAGACAGCTTTGTTGGTCAGACCCCACCCTCTCAGAAACATCAATTGAGTTCATCAAATGACTTGCCTTCAACCTATTTCCATTCACAAAATGCAAGAGGATCTGATCCATTTGCACAAGTTGGATCAACACAATTTCCAACCGGCCTACCCCCTACTTCCTTTCCTTCCCAGCCGCCTCCAATGGTATCTCAGACTGCACCAAACATTGGTCCTCCATCATCACTTGGCCCACCACAGCCACTTCCACCTTCAATAGCAGCTGCTGCAGCTGGAGGTTTGTGCTTTTCAAAATATAATTATAATTAGTGCCATTTTACTACCATCTTTACTAGTACAGTGCGGCTATGTGGTCTTGTGATATGATACTGGTACTCGGAAGATCCAGGGTTCAGATTCCGCTTTGACCGTTCATAGTTGAGTCCTTGGAAAAGGATCTTTTTTCACATTCTCTTACTTTTCTCAGGTGTAAATGAATACCTGGCTGTTAACAGCATTGTCTCTGTTGGGGGAAAATTTTGTAAAGTGCTTCGAATATGTTTAGTGAATATTGTGATATATAAGTTCTCTATTTAAAATTTTTTTTTACAGTAGAGCATGGATGTAATGCGCAAGCTTAGGCAGAAAAGGTTTGTTATATTGGAGGTCCTTTATTTCAATCAACATCTCTTACACATATTTTTCTGTCCACCCTGCTACCCCACTTTGCCCTCTGCCCAATATCTCCCCTTTCTCTCCAATAAGTATCAGCATAAATATGCACACAAATACATCTCTTTTGACCGCCCAAGCTCCACTAGCTTAAAACTTTTTACTATCCTAATTCAATAACAAAGTTGTTAAATCATTTAGAATTGTATTTATTCGAATAAAATCACTAAAAAATAGTCATACTCTTTTTACTCCGTCATTCGCTAGAAACGGCGTTGTGTGATGTTTTCTTATCACACAATTGAGCTGCAGCAACAAAGTGTTGAATGAAGCATTTGTACTGAAATGTTTCTGAAAGTGTGTCAATTGTACCATCACAAACTTCAAAATCAATAATAGTCACTTCTTTAGTGCATCTCGCCAAAATCTATGTATTTTGCAAGTTTCTGGGTGGTGCTTACTTTACTGGATGGGGTTTTCTTACAGACTGGTAAGCTGAGTCATTTATAAACAAAGAAGAAAAAAATGTCGCTCAGGGGCAAATCTTTGTTATTGCTATCGGTTTGTTATTATGTGGTCTTCTGTGCAAATACTGTCATTATTATCTTAATCTCAAGAGTTTTAGCCACTTTAACAAAAATGACAACCATTAAACATATACCAAATTTTTGTCAAAATGTCTCTGGATTTTAAGATGTGAAACTAATCAAATGAAACATAAGATAATCTTATTTCAACTTTTCAAACATCTTTATTACCATATCTTTTTATTCTTTGTTAAAGGTGGGCGCAACATGTATCGTCAACAAGGAGGTCGTCCCCAGTATGCCTCTCCTCTTGGTGCTTCACCAGCCAGTCAGCCTTCCCAGCAACCTATGTTCTCCTCTCCTATGCCTCCAACGATGATGGGTGGGAGCAACAGTCCTTTGACCTCTGCACCTGTAGCACAAGAAATTGTTCAAGCCGGACAGGACAATGGTACACAGTACACAGGGGGTCTTTACTACCAGCCTATCAGACACCATTGGTGTTATCAGGAGAACCAGGGAGACGTTGAGATTTGGAGGCCTTTTTCTGTCATCGACAGTACACAACTGGAATTAGCATTTAATATGCGTAAGTTGAAGAGTTCATAGAATGGTGGTTTTGACAAAGGACTTTTTTTTTTTAATTGTTGCTTTGTGAAATAATTAGCAAGATACAGTGCCAGTAAAAGAGTAAAGAAAATATATTATAAGAACTTTGTTAGGATTGTGCCACAGGCTTTCGAGGTTAACCTTTTTTTTCCTTTTTTTTTTTTGGATTGAGATGGTGGGGTGTCATGAGACCCAGGTTTGAGCCCTTTTGTTTTTACTTTGAGCAAAAAGTTTAGCCCCTATTACTCACTTTGTTGTGCTGCTTGGGTTGTTATTTTGGTCTTTTTCTCAAGATATTCTCCATGAATGGATAAAACAGTAGTCCTACAAAGCCAATAGGCTCAAGGTCAAGGAGTGTATCCCAGTTTCTGTTGCATGAAACTATAGCAATTGTTTGCTAACCTTTGGATAGGATGTCTGCCAGATCTAACAGACCCGGCTACCCAATCATTGCGGGGTAGACAATGGGGTCAGAAATAAATCTCGACCACCCAGAATTGATCTTGATCCCTATCAGGACACCCAATGAGCTTCAGGTTGCCAATTGTATATTTTATAGAATTCAGTATGTTATAAAACCTCAGTATATGTTCCAAACACCTGCTAAATGGAAAATTAAGTACATGATGTCTTTTTACTGGAGTTCAGAGCTCAGAAAGGGGTTGTTGGTTAATGTGTGTAAAAAGTTCAGTATTGGCAACCCTGGTGCTATCAGGATATTTATACTGTCTAGTGTATGTATTAAATTCTGCATTCTTTAATAGGATTTTGATTTACATTGTGGCAAGGCCTATTCATTCTTACTATCAAATTTATGATGTAGTTCGTCCTCAAGTACTTACGTTTATATCGCTACTTTTTGGGTGAAACGATGGAAAGTATTTTCCTTCATATCTTAAGATCAGCTCCCCATTAACTGTTGGGTCAGTGGTGGTGAATTTTTAATTTTGACTTATGACTTTCTAGAAGTTTTAAATTATAAGATTTTATTTCAGATGCCATTTCTTTGATAACATGTGATTGAGAGTAAAACTGTAATTCTGAAAAGAAAAATGAACTTCAATGGAAATTTGGTATCAGCCACAGGATTGTTTCCTTGTTACTTAGATCTGATTTTTGTTTATTTAGTAGTATGTCGTTCTGTGCATAATCTTTAGATGATGTCTCTTAGGAATAGCATGAAGTGACATACATAATCTATCTAATAAATATCTGATGTCAACAGGAGTTATTGTTGTCTAAAGGAAGCAAACTAGGGTTAATGATCTTGGCTAAGGAAAAAAAAGAAAGTGCTTGATGAAGGGCTCAAACCCGGGACCACACTTCTATGTTATACATTTTTGTATTAGGATATTCATGTGTGTCGCCCAGTGAATATTTTTCTTCTCATCTGCAATGCTTTGACAATGTCTCCCTATTATTTAGTATTATGTAATATAATATTTATTATCCTTACAAAATGTCTCATAATATATTTTTTAATTCCTCAGGTTTGAAAGAGTTTCCACATGATACTGTAGTTATAACCAATGGAGGTCGGTACGAGGTGAATGTAGGCAACAGAGTACGGAAATCTGTTTTCTGGGATCAAGATCCAACAGCCATCAGGCGCTGTTCCTGGTTCTTCAAAAGAGAAGGAGACAATCGATATATTCCATATGATGAAGAACTTTGTATAAAGCTTGAGGTAAAATGTCTTTATAAATTTATATTTAGATTCTTAATTTTGCATTGCCATTTCAAAATTTAAGAAAAATAATATAATTTTATTAAGTGCATTATTTTTTTGTTTAAAATTTTTGTTGTCATTTTTGCTAAGGTTAAAAATGTTACAAATCACTTTTTCATGGATATAGTTGGTGTAGAAATGAATTGTCTGTATTATCCTTATCAACGGCATGGGTTACATTTTTAGAATACTTTAGCTTTTATAAAGTACAACTAAATTATAAATTGTATTTTTTATACAGAGTTTACTCACATTAAAGACTATGTTCTTAGTCATTTATTGGTTTAAAGCCTCTTGTTATCCTTCTTTTCCTCAAAACCTGATGTATTAATTTTCTATGTAATCTCCTCACTCTCACAGAATGAGTATAAGAAAGCATTAGAGACTAATGGTTGGCACAGAAGGCTTGAGTTTCCGGGAAAAGAGATCATTGTGATGCATAATGCAAACGTCATCCTACAGTTTCCATCTTCTTCCACTCTCGATGAGTGGGGCAATGTATTGGTCAGTAGCTGATTTTATTTCTTTTTCACAATCCCCCAAAATATTCTGTTGGTCTATATTTGAAGCTTAAAATGGTGTGAACATTTGGGGACAGCCTGATAAAGCAGTGTGGTCTTTGCTTTTTAGCCAGAAGGTAGAGTTTTCGAAAGCCATTTTAATGATTAGTTCTCTCTAAATTTCATCAGTCAGGCTATAAACACAGATGTTGTGAGTGTTTTCTCTAAATGTATAGCATCAATTCCTCACTGTGTGCTGTGGAACAAGTCACCTTATCGTAGCTCAATTTGCTGCACTGTGGCTGAAACCTGGGTTATTCCAGTTTTCCCTTGGAATAGACCCTCAGGAAAATTTCCTAAATTTTTAAAAATTTGTATCTTTATTCATTTCTTTATCTTCTTATGGCCAATTTTAGAGTTTGATAGATAAGCTTACATTTGACTTCAGGTACTTAGAATTTTCTATTTAATTTTCAGAACATAAATAAATATTGATTTAATATCATTTTACATATAATAGTACCAAGACACAGGGAAAAACCAAGTGAATGTCTTCAAATTTATTTTTAAAACTTGTCATTTTTTACTACATGATGAATGATTCTCCTGAAATTACTACTTTATCATCACTTTAATTTTCATAGTGTTTTTTTTTCTTTTGAAATTTGTTTGAGTAATATTGTATGTGATTTCAGGGAGATCAAATGAGACCCAGGGTCGTTAAAAGAGGTGTGGATGACTTTGCCACTATTGAATATGGTAAGTTAATTCAAAACTTCCTCAGGAGAGGTTTTAACTTGTTTTATCATTAAAAAAAGATATGGACATTAGTCCCTGTTTTTGGGGGTTTTTCCCCCCTCTTTGGTAAAATGTAGAGGTATGGAGTGTTCCCTCCCCCTTCCCCCCCCCCCCCTTTCTTTATTTATTTTTTTGTCTTGAAAGGGGGGGGGGGGGATTTTCTTTTTTTCTTTTTTCTTTTACTTATTTAATATATACATTTTATTTGGGGGGGGGGGGGTGCTTTCTTTGATCTATCCACTTCCTTCGGATTCAATAGTGTTAGTATTTACCTCTTTTCCCAGGTGAGAGAGAGGAGATTGATCATCTTGTCTTCTTTGTCCCCGGTATTGAAGAGATGACAGATGGACAACCAAAGTCTTTAGAAGAATACGGTATGTATTATGTTTTAATCAATGGACCTGTTATAAGATTAAAGATTAGTTCTGGGTGGGGTTCCTGACATCCCATAGTGGGCAGGGAGGCACTTACTGTCTCTGATATACTCTTATATATGCTTTCCAACATCCTTTCTGTCTTTGTCTTGGAATGAGATTACTTGGTTTTGACCTGGCCCTGGTCAGATACCCTGGCTGGGAAGGAAATAGTCAAATGTTCAGTTAGAGTTTTGGGAGAATATATTTATATTTTTGGAAATCATCTCTCTGTTCTGCACTGTATTTTATGTTTTACATATATGTGATTTGTAAATATTTGAGTGTGTTTTTCTTAGTGGGGACCTGTGTTTGTGTCAGGATGATACATTTAGGTGATCTCAAACTAAGTACAGTGATGGTGTGCTTTTGGAATCTACATCTGTTCTCCATTCGAACTAACTCCCCTTTGTTTTACCATTTTTTTAGTGCTTTAATTGTAATTCTCAAACTTGTTACTATCCCATTTTCTTCCTTTTAACTGGCGCTGATATGACCTCAAGTCTGTTGCAAGCGTTATAACACCATTAAAAACAAACAAGGATTAGTTGTTTGTCAAGAAGATGCTTTTTTTGATTAGTTGATGCTCTGTTATGGCAACTTTTGCTGTATACTGTTTTGTTGGGTTTTATTTGTTTGTTTTTCTTCCTATTCATTTTTACATTTCCTATCTCATAATTTTCATCTTCTTTAGTTGATGATTTCCGAAGCAACAGTCACACTTTGATCCAATCCCATTTCACCGCAGCATTTCAATCGAAGACTGTAAACAGGGTGGAATTTCTACCAATCTTATGGAATAAAGCACTTAAAGAGGACACTGTAGACATCAAACAGTAAGTCAGGGTAGGAGTAAAGTATTCAGGAAATGAAAGGAGACACTCCGAAGCGTTTTCTCTTAGATAAGAGTAACGCTGATGTGAGTCATAAACTTAAGCTTTGAGTTTTTATATAGTGCAATACCCATTAAATGTGCTCAAAGTACTTTACAAAGAATCCCAAGCCAAGAGCAATACTTTACATATAGAACGGGACTTCATGCCTATAAGAGACAACACTGTTACCAGTCAGGTGCTCCATGTATATATGGGCATAGTGAAAGACTTTGATTAAAGATCTGTTTCCTAGTACTCAACTTTGCACTGTCCAGAGCAGAACTTGCCAGTCTGGAGGTGAGTGTTATACTAGTAGACCGTAAAGCTTCACAAGCCAGGCTTAGATAAATTGTCTGAAACTACAAATGGATATATAAGGCATCTTGTCCCCTGCTGTCTGATTTATCCCCCAATTGTTGATATATTAATGTTTGTGTTATTTCTCTTAACATGAAAATATGAAGAAAGAAAAAATATCAAGTCACTAGATGTTCAATGTGTTAAATCCTTCAATTGGATTCATCTTGCATTTCCTTACTATTTAGTCACACCTTGTTTTGAACAACGTTACAGTTCTGTATGGTTTTCTGAGCTTCCTTGTTTGGTCATTATTTTCAGCTCTACTTCATTCCTTTTTGAGTCAGTTTTCATGTTGCAGCGTTTACTTAAAATATGGGGGGAAAAATTAACTCATCATACCAAATGATATTAATCTGATTGATAATTTTCTCTTAAATTTTTATTTTGTTTTGCCCTGTAAAGATACCTGTCACCCATCCACTCCATGCTAGGAGGCACAAAAGTCTTTATACTCTATTTTCCATCTCCACTCCTCCCTCTTTCTAGTTATGGTTCTTGTCTGACCCCAGTTGAACCATTCAAAAGCATTCCTATCCTCAACAGTTAATCTCCAGGCCTTCGCCTGTTTGCCCTCCCCTCAGGGGCCCACGTCATTGCTGCCACATAATCACTACCCGGTTCCTTCCTCAAAATGTGTCTTATGTACTCCCATTGGCTTTGTCATCACTTCTTTGTTCCTTATGCACTCATGCCAACTGACATGTACATTGGCGACATGATCTTTCCTATAAAAATTATACCAACAAATACTTACTTTTTTTTTCATATATTTATTCTTTCATCAGGTTAGTATCAGCCATAACTTTGCCAAGTACAGCCAAATTACGGCATTTCATCAATAGCACCATGTTGGATACCCTGTTCTACAATAGCCCAAGTTACTGTCAGGTAAGTTTGTTTTTGTTTTTTTTCTAAAGGTTCTTCAACAATAAAAAGACAGTTTTCAAAAATTACAAATCTATATTACTAGACATCCCTTAAGGATATCATGCAGGCTCCATTTTATACATGTTAGGCTGTTTGTGTATGTGCATTCGTGTGTTTGTTTTTCGAGTCCAATTGGTTTTGTTTATTTGTTATGGGTTGTTTTGGGGGGGTTTTTGTAGTCTATCAATGATAAAAGTATACATAATGTTCACTCTTAGGCTGTAAAATGAAGGGATTACATGATGAAGTAAAGCCGTTGAGTTGAAGTCATTATATTATTAACATACTGACTGGATTTGTGTCCTGATTATATGACTCATTTTTGTCCCCTACAACAAAAGACTTGAACTTCATTGCTCAATTTGTAGTTGCTCTTTTACTTGCACATAGGCTTTCTTGGTCTTAATTAAAATTATTCCCCTGAGATTTTCTTTGTCATGGCATGCTGGGGAGTCTCTGGTCTGTCTTCCCACCCTAACCTGTATTCCCTGTCGACTACATAACATCAGGAGTTGAGCTGCAGATGCATGTTCCTCATATCATTGATTTTTATAGGGTACAGCCAAGTAGGCCTTAACAAAGGGGATACCAGACTTTCCCCTAAAGATCTTGATCTTTAAGAAAAATACATGATTACAATCCAATCACAAATAGTCATACAGAAGACATGGGCCACAAGCCGACCAGAGAGGGAGAAAAGAGGTTTTGAAGTTATAGCACTAGGAATAAGTATGAGCTATAGGGGTAGATTAAGTAAAGTAAGGACATACAGAGGACACCACACCACAGAATGAGTGTGAGGTGGGTAGTGAGGAGCAAAGCGTTTACCACTCACTGGTGGGTTCTGTCTTCTGCACCTTAAGAGGAAGGGATCTCACCTAATCCCTAACCCGGTTACACCCCGAGGACTCAGTCGCGCCCATAACTAACTCATTAAAAACAGGGAACACCATGGACACAATAATGTATGAGAGGCCATATGAAATAATCTCTGTCAGACAGGATTACGCAGCGATCAATGCACCTGGAAATGAGAGGTGTTGGGTTCGAAATGCACATCTATTTCCTTTCGGCAAGCAGGACATCCGGCCCAGACCTTGCAGCTCCCTATTCCCCTTAGATAAATTCTTCCATCATATGTATAGAGGGACTTTTACTTATTTATTTATTTATTTATTTTTTTTATTTTTTGTAGAATCACATACTATTTGCAATCTGTATGCCGAAGGTTTAAGTCCTGCTGTAACTGGTACAAATTAAAGTTTAGTCTTCAAGAATCGCTTTTTTCTCACATTATCACACCTTACTCAGGTATATAAATGAGTATTTGGCAGAAAAAGTTGTCAGACCAGAAAAAGAAAATTAGAATAACATAGCTGTTAGCTTGGGACCTTTGTAAAGCATTTTGATTACAATTTATAGATATTACGTAAAACGAAAGCTCTCATCACTGCTTGGTTTTTGCTATTTTGTTGGGTTTTTTAAAATGATTATTAATGCATATCCAACAATATTTTTTTTTCACAATTTTTTTTCTCTTTATCAACTAGAAAATTTGTGAGACTGTGGGAAATGAAATGAACAGAATGTTCCACATTTTCTTGGAGAAACACCAGTCCTTCAGTGGTGATGTGTCCTTGGCTGGCCACAGTTTAGGTAAGTTAAAGCATAGTAAATTTAGCCTGGCTCCTTTAGACCTTTTTTTCTCTTACAATTTGTGACCTGCCACGTCAAAATTATTTTATTTCAGGGTGGCTTAGATGCTCAAGATTGAATTTATAGTGAAAAATAAGAAACTTGGGTTAAGTTTACATGTTTATTTATATATGCTATATCATAATGATGGGGGTCCCGATAGCTCAGTTGGTAGAACACTCGCTTCACACACAAAGGGACTGAGATCAATCCCGGGTGCAGTCGAGAATTTTTCTGACCCCCTGTCCACCTGTCCACCTGGCAGTGATTGGGCAGCTGAGGCTGTTAGATCTGGTGGAAAGTACTTTGTGTTAGACTAGCATCCTACCCAATTGCTATCGTCCGTTTCATGCTATAGAAACTGGGATGAACTCCAGCTCCATGAGCCGAATGGCTCTGAAGGACTACTTTATATCATAATATGTGTGTGTGTGTGTGTATGCATAAAATGTAAAGAATATATCTACTCTATGTGATTGTAAGTATGTTTGTATAAATGTATATACATAGAATTTAGTTAAAACATTATTGAAAATCTTTTAAATGTTTAAATCTTTATGAAAAATTAAGATAAAAAGGAAAGGTAATGTGTTGTATTGAGAGCAACAGTTATAGTTTCTGAAAGTGACCAGCAAAAAAATAAAATAGCTAAAATCTCAAATTTATGTTTATTTTGGCTTTAAAATCAGTTTTTCGCATCCGGTTCACCCCAACATAATACTGATTTGAGGAGACGAGTCACATTTAGCTCTTAAAGTTTATATTTTCTTTAGTTACTGTGGTAATTTTTAAAAAGGTAATATTCATTTAATTTTTATTTTTTTAAATATTCATCACATTACACTTTTATGCATGTGAAGTATTTGCTTGTTGTAATCCTTCAGAGCCACAAGGCCCTTGGAGCCAGACTCTTATCTCAGTTTTTATAACGTTAAATGGACAATAACGATTGCTTTCTACCCTTTAGATGAGACATTAGTCTATTGCAAAGTACTTTCCATCTGATCTAACAGGCCCAGCTACCCAATCACTATTTGATGGACAGGGGGTGGGAGGTCAGAAAAAAAATCTTGGGAATCAATCTCAGTTTCTTTGCTTGTGAAGTGAGTGCTCTACCAACTGAGCTATCAGGACTTCCAGTTTGCTTATACATTATATGTTTTTGTATTAGGATTTCATGTGTGATACACAGTTCATTTTTTTGGCTCGTCTTGATCACTGATATTTTTTTAGCACTCAACAAAAGGGGCATTGAATTATGACATGATCATTTCCGTTTTATATTTTCACACTAGTTTATTTTCTTGCCATTAAATTATTGTTTACATTTCCTCATGACAGGCGCCACAATCTTGTTTGATTTGTTGCTACACCAGCGGATGCCAGGGGAGGTTGTACCTCCTCCTCAACCCCTGCCAAACACTGAGGTCAAAGCTCCAACAACATTTGAGCAGGTATGTCTGTCCCACAAGCTTATATGGATTATGCATGAGTTTTAAACTTTTGTCATATTCAAATTTTTTACTTATAATTATGACAGAAATAGTTGTGGCATCATTATTTTGATAGGCATTATAAATTTTTATAGTAAAATTATTGTCAAATTTGTTTTCCTGTGATTTTTTGTTTTTAAGCTTTAAGATAAAAAACAACCAAAAGTTTTTAAGTGTGGAAATGGGCTCAGTATGAATTAAGCGGCTTCACCAGAATCAATTGTGACATATTCATTCTTTGCTTATCACACATATAATCATCATGATTATAAAATTTATCATTGTCTTAAAAATAATTTTTCATTTCAATATTGCTATATTTCATGACGGTATAATGATTTTATTTTTATTTTATTTTTTTTATTTTTTTTTCAGTCTGCAACCCAGGAATCAGCCATTAATTCTAGTTTTAAGGAAGATGAGTCCAGGAATAGTGAAGAGAAAGAAGTCTTAACTTTGGAGTCCATTTTAGCTAAAGTCGGACTGAGTGACAAAGTCAGTCTCTTCCAGGAGGAGCAGATAGACATGGAATCATTGGTAAAATTTCACACTTTTATAAGTGGTAGGGAAGATTTTCTAAATGGATAAATGTTCCTCTTCTTCCTCCTCCACCACCTCCTCCTCTTCAATTTAATATTGCAATCCATTTCTGGTTCCTGTTACATTTCCTGGCTTGCAGTATTTATTTTATTCAAACAATTTTTAGTGTTCCTCTTTTATCTTGAACTCCTTTTCCTTTTTTTTTTTTCTTTATTTCTTTTTAATAATTTATCTCTGACTGCTTTAAAAAAATTTTAAATTTGAGTTTCCTGTCTCCTGTTTCCTCCCAACACCAATGTTTTGTATGGATACTTTTTAATACTCTTGGTATTTATTTTATTAATCAAAGAATATTTTGTCATAAAGATACCATTGCAAATAATTTAAACAAAATAACACTTCAAGCCTATCAACTGTGTTTTATTTTGTTTTTCAGATCATGTGCAGTGAGCAAGACTTAAAAGACATCGGGTTGCCCATGGGACCAAGAAAAAAACTGTTGGGATTACTCAAGGAAGAAAAGGAGAACAAGGTAAAATGTCACAGGTAGAGATTATTCTACACTGTGATTGTCAGCTATGTTTTATAAAATGGTACTCATAGAATGTTGTGAAAGCTTATTTATCTTTATAAATATTGAATATGTGTGGAGGGGTACAGTTGATCACACATCAATATATGTGAGCTACTGCATCTAAAGGGTATTGTACTGGGGTGATTTGAATGATGAAAATTGAATTCTACTTTTATAAATATGAGATAATAATAAGATTATTTTTATAATCCCATCGAACAAAACAACTCCAGGCGCATGCTAAGTTTTTATGTTTTATTGGATAGAATGATATAAAAGTGATAAAAACTGAAGTGTCACATATCAGGTTAACTGGTTCTTTCAATTTCTGCTTCACCTCAACATGACACCGTTTTGAGACAAAAGGCCTGATATGTTCTTAATTTAAAACATTTTTTGTTTGTTTGTGTATGTGGGTGTATTTTTAGAGCTTTGTATCATTCATTAAAATCATTTAAAAGTTGATATCGTTGTCAAAAGGTGATATTCATGCATTTATTTTTTTATTTATCACAGGATGAACGTGCCAAAAATGAAATGATGAAGAAAATGAGGGAAGAAATGGAGAGAATGAAACTAGAAGCAAGTCAGTCTGCAGCTGCTGTGCTAAACACCTCGTCCAATAATGTGAATCCATCTTACTCTGAAGGGTAGGTTTTTTAAACAGATTCCAAACTTGGCCTTTTTCAAATAGCAATTATTAGAATTAGTCAGTCGTTTTTCAAATAGTGAAGATCTGTAAACAGAGTCCTAGTCTGAGGAAAATAAATTTATAAAGTACAGTATCTGATGAATTGCCTTCTAGTATTGCAATCGAGCTTTATTTCCTTTTTTTTTTTTTTTTAAATTCTGTACAGTAAGACTATATGGCTTAAATTATGTATCTTGGAGGATATGAAAATTATAGGCTTATCAGTTGTGGGGGGGGGGGGGGGGGGGGGGTGTCTTCAAACGAATGATTACTTGATAATCAGGCATCTTTAATTTTACTTTTTTTTGTTGTTGTTGTTGTTGTTGTCAAACAAATAGTATAAAATAAAACAATGATGATAATATGATAATTAAATGGTAATAGACTTTAATGTCCTTCATTCAAAGTTAATTTATGTGACCAGTCATCCCAAAATACCGTTAAATTGGAATGGACTGTATGATTAAAGTTGAATTTTAAGCTTAATGTATAAAATGTGAGCTACAATAAATGCCAACTCTATTTCGAAAAAGTAAATTTTCCAATGTTGATTATAATGAATTTAAACTTAATTTTATGTATAAAGTTTTAATATCAAAATACTTTTTGTATTAAAGTCTTGATATTCTTTGCATTTTTGTCTCTATATTTCACTATTAGGGGTGAGATCACTGTCGACTACTTAAAGGGTTGTATAGGAGTTGGACAATTGAAAGTGTCTTACCCACAGTTGGACTTTACACCAAGTGCCTTGTTTGCCATGGGCTCACCCATCGCCCTCTACCTCTCTCTGCGAGGGATTGATGAAATCGGAGAATTTTTTCAGCTTCCCACATGTCCTCGCGTCTTCAACATATTTCATCCTGTAAGTGATTTGTTCTTGAAGTTCCAATGGACCTCCTCATAGTTTGTAACTTGTTTTTAAATATGTTTTTAAGCAAAATAATTTTACTCCATTTTACTTCACAATAATATTTTAGCATATTATGTTTGAAAATAAAGATTGTATTTTATAAATGTTTCTGTTCATTTGTGGGTAAAACTTTTGAATAATACTTTTCATTAATTATCAGATTGATTTGTGAATTGAGTTTTAGTCAAATATCAAACAATAAACAATTCACTCTCAAAATATTCAATGAAGTCAATTATTTGTTGTTTGTTTGTTTATTTTTTTTTGGGGGGAGGGGGGTTTGTTTTTTATTTGTTTTGTTGGTTTGTTTTGTTTTGGGGGGGGGGGGGGGGGTGTTGATTCTATCTCGGTTGATATTTTGAGATTTGTTTGTTTTACATTTTAATTATGCCTTTATCATTTTTTTCCCACATGTACCATGCAGTTTGATCCAATGGTGAGTATTACTATTTTTTAGAGTGTTGATTTGGAGGGGGGAGTGACACAGGGTGCAAAAACAAAGATTTTGTAGCCTGTTTTTTAAACTATAATGAAGTCAATTCTGGCCTGTTGACCAAAAGTTAATCATAATCTCTCGATATGGACGTATAAAATAATATTGTAGGCCTTTAAAATAGTTTTCAGGAAAGGTCAATTCATTTGATATTTACAAAAAGTAAGTTATATCTCGAATGATAAGAATGAGTGTCCATTAGTAGTAATAATATATTACATAATATTACGTAACCGTATTGTTTTTGATTTGGTTTTTGTTAGACCAAAGGACTGATAAAGTTTCCTTCTTTTTGACAAATTGCCTTTATCATCACTGTTAAATTAAGTGACATACTGTGGGGGGAGGTGGGGGGGGGGTTGTTTATCTATTTACCTCCAGTGGCAACTGAAATTTATTAATTAATGGATGATACAATGAGACAGCAAACATTTTGATTTCCTTTTTACGGTTTCCCAATTGGAAATAACCTCTTTTGTTTTCAGGCCTTCAGATTGGAACCCTTGATCAGATCAGCGATGTCACAAGTGAAACCAGTCCAAGTACCTCATTATAAGGGAAGGAAAAGATTGCATTTAGGTATGGTTTAGACGTTTAAGCCAAAGAAAGAGTTTCACAGCGCTTTCAACATTCTGAGGTTAAATTGATTACTCATGAATATAAATACAAGTCCCTTCTCCATTCAAAGTTTAATCTTTAGTCAATCACTTTCTACAGTATTGAAGGTGAAAACCATGAAGATGATTGTTTACAACCGAATTCAGTGATATAGCATTTAAAACTCATTAAAGTTTTGTTGCAATATGGAGATTATCTTATAAAACATTTAAAAAAAAAAAATTCAGTGGGGATTTTTTCCTTTAAGTGATTTTATAATTATCTATTTTTTTTCTAATTTGTTGGTTGCTTGTACTCTCTGTCTCACGACAATGGACCTAATAATTTTAGAGAAGTAAAGTAATTACACTTTTTTTTATTGTTCATTTTTACTTAAATTTATAAAACTTTTAAAACATAATTTTACAAATTTATGTAAAATTGATATATTTTATAACACATTCCAATTCATTTGTGAATTTTATGTTTGTAGAGCCAATTTCGTTATGGATAAATAAAATTTATTTATTTATTTAATTGTGAGTTAATTAAACCATGTTGTAGAATTCAAGGAAGCAGTGAGCAGGTACGGCACCGACATAAAGCACAAGATTATGGAATCTCTAAAGAGCACATGGAACAGCATCAACGAGTTTGCGAAGGCACACCGATCAGATGCTAAGCCAAACATGGAGAATCAAGTACAGTCCGAGATGGACCAAATGATGAAACAAATATCACAGCAACATGCCGATGATGATGTCGCATGTGAGTTATTTATTATCTTTTTTTTTGTTTTTTGTTTTTTTGTGGGGTTTTTTAAAAAAAAAATTTCACTCAACATGTGTTATTTGATGATCAAGATAACTCAGTTGATAGATCACTTACCTCACAAGCAAAAAGATCAGTTTTTATTCGGAGTGCAGTTAAGTTTTTTTCTGACCTACCTGTCCATGCAACAGTAATTAATTGATTTGGCAGAGAGTAGTTTGTGATAGAGCAGTGTCCTATTCAAAGGTTAGCAAGAACTTACTTCTATTTCTGTCATGCTACTAAAAAGGTGATAAATTCTAGTCCCTTGGACCTTACAGTTCTCAAGGACTACAAAATTGTTCTTTTTTGCATAACCAAATTCATCACCTTCATTGATTGATACTGATGTTATTGTTTTCTTCACCACTTAGAAATATTTTCGATTTATGACATTTTTTTATTTTAATCACTTATGAAGATTTATATGTCAATTAACCCTCAGATGACAACCCCAATATTTGTGTGCTGAAAGGGGAATAAATCCATATAAAATATAGAAACATATTTGCACCGTTGTGCATCTGATTAGGCCGTGGGTTTTTTCTTGTTTTTTTAAAAATAAAACTTACTATTTGTCTTTGATATAAGTTAAAACTTAAATTCTAAATTTAATGGTTTAGATTCTAAATTTAATGGTTTTGTGTTTGGCAGTGACTAGCCACTGCTAAACACAAAACCATTAAATTTAGAATCTAAACCATTAAATTTAGAATAATGAGATAGACATAACTTTTGCAAGACAATTCAATAGTACGAGCAGTCAATTAGTTATATTTTTTCTTCTTTTGTTATCCAGCTGTGTCATCTATGGCAGAAGAGGAGATTCAGATTGGACAATTAAACGAAGGTCAGAGAGTCGATTACCAACTACAGGAAGGACCTCTGGAATCCTTCAATGATTATCTTTTTGCATTGACTTCCCACTCTTGTTACTGGTGAGTTTGCGTCTTGGATTTTAGACGCCATTATTGCATGATTTTAACTTTGTATTCTAAATAAATAAATTCCCTTTATTTTGCCTTTGGGGTCTATTCCAAAGGAAAACTGGAATAATGTAGGCATTAGTCGCAGTGCAGTGCTGCAATGTGAGCTTGAGCAAGATGACTCACTCAAGATCAAGCATCTTCGTGGGGAGGGAGGTCAAACTCTTTACTTTCTGTGTACGAAGCAAAAACCTTACCTGCTGCCCCTAATTGTCAAAATATGATAAAAGATTTTTTTAAATAATATGAGATTTTATATTTGGCAATATCTGCTAAATGTTCTTAAAGGGATCCCAAGCAATCAGTAATACTTAAAATAAAAGGTGAGGTATGAAGCCTGTAACCGCTATTACAATTTATTTACCAGTCAGGTTCTCATATTATACCAAGTACTACGGTGAAAGCAATATGAGTAAAAGTCCTTTTCCAAGCTTACATGTTAATTCGAATGCTGACCATATTCAAGTTGTGCCGTGTTTGTTTGAGGTTATTTTCAAATTTTTTATCTAAATGAAGTCGTTTTATAAAAAATAGTTGCATTAATTTCTTGTTTTAGTGTAAAGTTATTACTGTTGACTGAGCTAAGAGCATCAATAATTTTTATACAGTGTAAATGGAAAAGAATTGCATAAAATGCAGTATGTAAAATAATCCAAAGTCTTAATGTTGCCCCCCTAATAAAAATAGTTGCATTATCATTTTGTAATAACATGAAGTAATCGTTTACTGAAGAATATCAAATGCTTATTGTTTTTATAAAGCAAAATAAAAGAATTGCTTAATACTGCGAAGAATATATATGCAAAAAGGTTTCTTTGGGGGGTTTTTTGTGATTCAATTTCTCATCTCTATTATCTTTTTCAATTGCAGGGAATCTGAGGATACAGCCTTATTGGTGTTAAAGGAGATCTACTCTCCCCTCGGTGTTCGCCCAATCATGCCTGGCAAAGATGGCAAACATGTACCACCTCCACCCATGTCAGCCATGTCACCCAATCGACCCACTCCACCTCCTCCCAGCTCCTACCCACCCCCTCAATCAGCAGCAACCGTTTATTCAGCAAAAAGCCAGACCACGTTTGCCCCCACCCCCTTCCAGAGCACGGTAGCAGGAACAGCAGCAGCAGGACCACCTCCACCCATGTTCAACCCTCAGTCCTCACAATCGCCATTTTCACAAGGTCTTGGGGCACGAAAATCACATTACGTCCCTCCCGACTTCAACAACTTGCCACAGGGCCCAGCAAGCCTCCCCGGACAAAACCCTGGTCCTCCACCAATGGGTCCTGCAGCTCCAAGTGGATATCGCAGAACTGGACCTATGTAAATTCTACTCCAATCAACTCTTCTTTTCCTCTTTTACTTCAGTTAAAAGAAGTAAATTTTTTCAATATATCAAGTGATATGTACGTGACCCATCGTCTCAAAATGGTATTATGTCAGGTTGGTTGAAACATCGAAAATTGAATCTAGGATAAAAATAATGAAACGTTGATTAAGTTATATGTTTTATCAAGGGTGATCGATATAGTCTCGTAAAACAACAATTTAAAATCTCACTTTTCTGATCATTGTAGCTTTAGAATCTATTTTAAGCATCTGTTTCGCCTGGACTTAATACATGCTTGAGACAATAGACCACATATTTTGGTTTTGATACATCAAATCTCTTCCATTTAAGAGCTGTTGAGATTGGATTTGTTTGTTTTTTTCATAACAGATCACATTTAATATTGACTGTCGTCCTGTCACTATCAGAAACATTGGGTTCAGGTTACATAAGATATCTATTTAAAGATCTGAACAAGTGTGTATGAAAGGTGCCAGACAAAGCAAGAAATAAAAATACATGTTTGTTGTATTTTTCTTTCTTGCTTTGTTTGGCACCTTTCATATACACATGTTCAGATCTTTATCTTACACCTGCCTGCTCCTTAATTTCTTAATTTGACATAAAATAACTGCATTTCAATGATTTTTATGTTTCATGTTTAATCCTATGATTATTTTTTTGTTTGTTACAAACTTGTGACACGACTGCTCAAAATGGTATTTAGTTAAGACTTAGTCTTGTCTTGTTGAGTGAAGGAATGCCATTGCCTTCTTCGCTCTGTCAGGGGCCCATACATTTTTGTCTGCAGAGGCTTGGTTCCAGGTCAAAAATTGTCTCTTGCTGTTACATACTCTAGACAGATCTGGAGTATATGGGGGTGTCTTCTTGTCCTTCACCACAATCATACATGCTTGTTGAAAATCTTGTGTATGTCGTGTGTCAGGCAATTGTGTCCCAATCGTAGTCTTGAAATTGTGACCTGGTCTTTTCTATTTAAGTTTGATTGGGTCACTTATATTGAAGCCCAGATGCATCTTGTACCAGTTGGCTTCTGTTTGGGATGAAATCATGCAAGATTACAGTGAGAAAAGGGTGAAATTTAAATGTCTGCTTCATGATCTTTAAGTAACTACTTTGTTATTGTAAGAAAATCAATTGACTCAATACTGTTTTGGAGTGTCGAGTCAAACATATAAATTTATTTATTTATTTGAATGTATTTATTAAACGCCATATAGCAGTTTTGTTTTGCTTTCACCTTGTGTAATTAAATGTAGATCACCTTATGTCATGTATGGTGTTCAAGATGTAAATAACGTTGATGCTGTCAAGTAAGGTACAAGCGGGTACGTATTTTGCTGAACACATTGTTCTTTTTACACATGGTATGGTGTTGGGTTTTTTTTTTTTTTTTTTCTTGTTTTTTTTTTTTTTTTTGGGGGGGGGGGGGGTTCTCTTATTTGCACGGTTTTTATTTTCTCTTCTTTTGAGACTGCCAAATGATGGAACCATTTCTTGTTGGACATCATTTGTGTTCAGCTAAAATGAACTCATATTTGTTCTATTAAAACCTGTATCAAAGATAAGAATTTACATTCATTATAAAATTTCTGAACAAAGTATGAAGTGAGCAGATAGGCGTTGCATGCGCATGGATCTCATTTTTTCTATTAGAATATAAAACTATGAAAAAACAAAACAAATAGAATCATAAAGAAGGATAAAAGTGGTGAAGTGTCAGCATTAATGACTTTTTTCCTGAAAATCTGAAAAATTTTATACAGGTAAGTTTTGAATAGCAGCATATGTGCTCCAATTTAAAAGGCAAATCAATTTTCTTTAAAGATTAATAATTCTGTAATTCATTATTTTGATACCTATCTTTTACAGTCATCTTGGTTGTTTTGATTTAACAATTTTTGAAAGTCATTAAAAGTGTAATCCATGATGTTGCAAAACAAAAGCAACAATCTTCAACGACATCATTAAACTCTTTATGATCCAATGTAAATCTACTACCTTAACTCTGCCGTGTGTACACAGGATAAAAAATAGACTCCGCTCTAAGGCTGATGGATAGAAATAAATAATGACTGATTCAGGTCCAAATTGCTGTTCTCCATTAAAACAAATTCATTTAAGCATCACACCATCTACTTCCATTTGAATAATTGAGGGAACCTTCCATGTTTTGATGAAAAGAATGTTCATTATCTATTGGCAATCTATAGTTTTAACTCTCTCAAGTCACCATGATTGAAAGATGAACAAATTTCGAGAGAGTTAAGTCATAAACAAGAGCTGAAAACATGACTTCAGTCTGTAGATTATATATTTACAAGTGACTCGTAATTTACTAATCACCCACGAGAAGGAAATCATGTCATTCATTTCTTCCAGTTTCTTGATTGGCATTCATTATTCAGAATTTTATTTTACAATCTTGTAAGTTTTACTAAGGACATCTGTAAATTTAATTGATATTTTTAATGTTCTATGAAATGAAATATGATATGGGGCGGGCGAATAGAGATAGAGAGAGGGGGGAGGAATGTCTGTGAAACGGCTGTGAGCTTATCATAAAATGAGTTGTAAATTATTATCATTGTTATTATTTAATATTTTTTGAAATATTATTATTATTAATCATATTTTTATATTTAGTTTTTATTCCCTGGTTCATGACATTTACGTTTTGTAGAAATTGAAATTGCGCGAAAGAATATGGTACATTTCCAGAAATTTTGCTAGTCAGTCTTCTCAATGTTTTCTCCACCGTTATACGAGATTATTATAACATTTTGCCTCGTGTCATTAAATGTCATGCTTTTTTTTTTATTATTATTATTGTTATATTTTAAATTAGACATGGTTGTAAAGTGATGATACAAGAATATGATACCAATTTGTGTAAATGTGCAGCTGAACTTTCTTTGATTTGAATTAAAATTTAAAACAAAAACTTGTTAAATTCTTCATTTATAGAAATCATCGCTTGAATAATTTTTTTTTTTTAGGTTCTCAACATGGCGCTGTGGAGTCCACACATTTCCAAATGTGTTCTCACTTTTAATTTGAATTATCTGTTGTCAAAAATGAAATTAGACAAATTCAACTAAATTAAATCTGGCAGCATTACATTACATCATCTTGATAATTTTCCTTAATGATCACAGCCATGTGGTAAATGTTAGTGGCAATAATAATGGCTTTATAGCATTTACTTCTTTACTATTGTCAATTCGATACTTTTTTGTTTTTGTCGGGGAGGGGGAGTGATGTTGAATTTATTACTAAATATTGGTTTTAAACGGGCAAACAATTTTGGTGAATTTCCATATTGTTTGTCAAATGAACTGTGATTTCTACTTAGATCATTTTTTTCTTCTCTGTCATTTTGTTAATATTTGTAAATGGTGCTGGATTTTTATTCTATTTTTCAAGATAGGAAGTAACCTTGGTTAGTATCAATCTTTATCTGTTATATTTTTATATAATCTGCTTTGCAATCGATAATATTTCTCTTTCTTTGTGAGACGGTATTATTGTCACATTATATATTTCAATTGAAAATCTCGTATAAGGAATTGTAGTTATCTCATACATAAGAATAAGATTCATTGCTCTCATGGTGAGTAATGTTTTGAACTGAAAGTGCATCACATACAAAAATGAAATAAAATAAAGCTCATTGAATGATTATTGTTGTCTCTTGCTCATGTATCCTGGTTTGTTTCACAAATAGTGGTTGAACCAATTGCATTGTTAAATCATGCAGGTCACTTGCTGTGCCTTCTATTCCCTCATATCTGTTTTCCGAGTTGCTTTCTGTCTTTGTCTTGATATGGGATTTCTAGGTTTAGTCCTGGCCCCTTTGGGTGGGGTTCCTTACCTCCCATAGTGGGCAGGGAGACACTTACTGTGTCTTCTATCCCCCTCTATCTGTTTTCCAACGTGATTTCTGTCTTTATCTTGGAATGAGATTACTTGGTTTTGTCCTGGCCGGATACCATGGCTGAGAGGGAAACAGTCAAATGTTTTGTTAGAGTTTGGGAGATATTTTTTTCCTTGTAAATCATCTCTCTGTTATGCACTGTATTGTTTTGTTTACATGTTATATATGATTTGTAAGCATTTGAGTGCATCTTCCTGGGTGGGGATCCTGACCTCCCATAGTGGGCAGGGAAGAACATGCTGTGTCTTCTATCCCCCCATACCCGTTTCCCAATTGTTTCCTGTCATTGTCTTGGAATGAGATTACTTAGTTTTGTCCTGATCCTTGCCGGAGCTCCTTGGCTGGGAGGGAAACAGTCGAATGTATAGTTATAGTTTTGGGAGATGATATTTTTTTCCTTGTAAATCATCTCTCTATTATGCATTGTATTATGTTGAGTTTACATATTATATTAAATGATTGGTAAACATTTGAGTGTATTCCTCTTAGATGGGACCTGTGCTTGTGTCTGGATGAGACTTTTAGGTGATCTCAAACTAAGTGCATTGGTGGTCTGCTCTTGGAATCTACATCTGATCCCTATTTGTTCCCAGTTCCCCTATGTCTTACTTTTTCTTGGGTGCTTTTATTGTAATTCTATAACTTTTTACTATCCCATTTTCTTCCTTTTTACTGGCGCTGATATAACCTAAATGTGTTGCAAGCGCCGTAAAACCCTTAAAAACAAAAAACAAAACTAACCCATTTTCTTCCTTTTTACTGGCGCTGATATGACCTTAATGTGTTGCAAGCGCCGTAAAACCTTTAAAAACAAAACAAAACAATGAGTGTATCACTCTTAGTTGGGGCCTGTGCTTATGTCTGGATGAGACTTTTCGGTACTCAAGCTAAGTACTTTTATAGCGTGCTCTTGGAATCCACATCTGTTTCCTATTTTAACAAATTCCTCTTTGTCTTACCTTTTCTTGGGTGCTTTAATTGTAATTCTAGAACTTTTTACTATCCCATTTTCTACCTTTTAACTGGTGCTGATATGATCTTAATGTGTTGCAAGCGCCGTAAAACCCTCAAAAACAAAACAAAAACAAACAGTCCTGGCCCTTGCTAGGGTCCTTAGTTGAGAGGGAAACAGTTTTAAAAGATGATTTTTTTGTCCTGTAAATCATCTCTGTTTTGTTTTGTTAAGTTTTGTATTTGGATATATTCTGTAAACATTTGAGTGTATTCCTTTTAGTGGTATCAAGATGAGACTTTTAGGTGACCTCAAACAAAGTACATTGATGAAATGCTCTTGGAATCTACATCTGTTCCCCATTCAAATTAATTCCCCTTTGTCTTACTGTTTCTTGAGTACTCTAATTGTAATTCTATAATTTTTTCACGATCCCATTTTCTTCCTTTAAAAGGCGCTGATATGACCTAAATGTGTTGCAACCACTGTAAAACCTTTAAAAACAACAGTATCCTTAATACAGGGGAGGGTTCTTACCCATGGGCTAGTGATTGTAAAAAGACAAGAGATTTTATCTTGTTTAATATCCACCGATGTGCGCAAAGTGTATTACAAGTAGTCCCTAGACACCTTCACGGTTGGCAGAAATGTCATTATTGCTGTCTTCTACCCCCTTTATCTGTTTTACCTTTCCACGTTTGTTTGTTTTTGTTTTTAAGAGTTTTATCGCGCTTGCAACACATTTAGGTTATATCAGCGCCAGTAAAAAAGGAAGAAAATGGGATAGTAAAAAGTTCTAGAATTACAATTAAAGCACCCAAGAGAAAGTAAGACAAAAGGAGAATGGGAACAAATAGAGATCAGATGTAGATTCCAAGATAAGAGCATACCACCAATGTACTTAGTTTGAGATCACCTACAAGTCTCATCCGGACACAAGCACAAAATCCAACAAAGAGGAATACACTCAAATGCTTACATTATATATTATAAATAACAAATATAATAATACATAACAGAGAGAAGATTTACAAGGAAAAAAATATCATCTCCCAAAACAATAACTATGCATTTGTCTGTTTCCCTCCCAGCCAGGACTCCGACGAGGGCCAGGAAAAAACCAAGTTATCTCATTCCAAGACAAAGACAGATAGCGTTTGTTGGAAAACAGACATAGGGGGATAGAAGACACAGTATGTACCTCCCTGCCCACTATGGGAGGTCAGGATCCCCACCCAGCCTTTCCACGTTGATCTTGTCTTTGTTCTGGATTGGCATTGCTCAGTTTTTTCCCTGGTCCTGGCATTTTCTGACCCCCATCTACTCAAGAGTAATTGGGTAGCTGAGTCTGTTTAATATGTTAGAAGTTACTTTGCGATAGACTAACATCCTATCCAAAGGGTAGCAAGCAATCATTATTGCCCGTTTGCACTACAGAATCTGGGATAAACTCTGCCTCCTGGTGGGGTTCCTTACCTCCAAAAGTGGGCAGGGAGGCACTTACTGTATCTTCTATCCCCCTTTATCTGTTTTCCAACATGTTTTCTGTAGTGAAATGAGATTACTTGGTTTTGTCCAGGCCCTGGCCGGATACCCTATCTGGGAGGGAATTGGATTGTATAGTTGGAGTTTTGGGAGGTGAAATTTTTTGTCTTGTGAATTATCTCTCTGTTATGCATTGTATTGTTTTGTTTACATGTTATATGTGATTTGTAAACATTTGAGTGTATCCCTCTTCGTTGGGACTTATGCTTGTGTCTGGATGAGACTTTTAGGTGGTCTCAAACTGAGTACTTTGATAGTGTGCTCTTGGAATCTACATCTGTTTCCTGTTTGAACAAATTCCCCTTTGTCTTACCTTTTCTTGGGTAATTCTAGAACTTTTTTTCTATCCCATTTTCTTCCTTTTTACTGGCGCTGATACGACCTTAATGTGTTGCAAGCGCCATAACACGCTTAAAAACAAACAAAACAAACTCTGCATTCATGGGTGTAAAAACTCTGAAGGACTTACAAGGGTGGGGTGGGATAAGTTAAATAAAGTCAGAAATTTGGCCCTTTGGTCTGACAGGTCAAATTCACATTCTGGGGTGTTTTGTTTTTTTCACACCAACACCGTTTGTTTCTTGTTTTTGTTTTTAAGGGTTTTACGGCGCTTGCAACACATTTAGGTTATATCAGCACCAGTAAAAAGGAAGATAATGGGATAGTCAAAAGTTCTAGAATTACAATTTAAGCACCCAAGAGAGAGTAAGACAAAGGGGAATTGGGAACATATAGGGATCAGATATAGATTCCAAGAGCATACCATCAATGTACTTAGTCTGATATCACCTATAAGTCTCACCCAGACCCAAGCACAAGATCCAATAAAGAGAAATACACTCAAATGCTTACATTTCATTATACATTAAAAATAACAAATATAATAATACACAACAGAGAGATGATTTACAAGGAATAAGATATCATCTCCCATAACAATAACTATGCATTTGACTGTTTCCCTCCCAGCCAAAGACTCCGGCCAGGGTCAGGACAAAACCAAGCAATCTCATACCAAGACAAAGACAGAAAGCAGGTTGGAAAACAGATATAAGGGGATAGAAGACACGGTAAGTACCTCCCTGCCCACTGTGGAGGTAGGGAACCCCACCCAGACACCGTTTATTTGGGAGGATTTTTTAAACAAAACTTTATTGGGACGAGAGACGATGTGCAATGAAAACAGCATAATCTTCAGTCCTATAAAGCTGTTATGAAATAACTTTTTAAAATTTCCGTGAATTATATGACGCATGTTTTTCACAAAAACCTTTCGTAACTATTGTGATACATTGCCATAACCTAGCACCATCCCACACCACACAAATGTTGTGTCTATCTACAGCACTGAAGCTGCAGCAGTATGGATTGGATTGGATTATGTGTTCAAAGAATCAAAAGAAATAAAAGTACAAAATAACAAAAGAAATCATGAACAAACATGTGCAAGTTAAATAAGTTTTAATTCTTTTTTTTTTTTTTTACAAAGTAATATAATTGTCCCGCCCAGGTTTAAACAAAAAGTAGGTATATAAAAAAGGTTTTTTTTTAAAAAACATGTTTATATTGTAAATAAAAGATTACAATAAATCACAGATTAAATCAAGGCAATATTAATGTCCCACAAATAACCACGTTTGTAAAAGGGTAAAGAGCTATCAATTTATTAATAATAACCCAAATTCAATCAGAATAGAATTGTCGTTTGTAATCCCAGAGACTTGTGCTCTTTGTAATCAGATAAGATAGGCTAAAATCCATTTGAAGAGATACGAAGTTGCGAGAAGGTGTGGACAGTAAAAGGTAATAAACAAAAATGAATGTTACAGCTTCAAAAAAGAACAAAATACCAAACACGAAACGATTTGGGCTCAAAAACCTTCTTCAACCTACAACAAAAAATAATTAGAACATAAATATATTGCTAAAAAAAACGTCAAAATGTTTTTTTAGTTATGTATTTACGTTTTCATTGTGTTTTGTTGTAGGCTGAAGAAGGTTTTAGCCCGAAGCATGCCTTGTTCAGTATTCTGTTCTTTTTTTGAAGATGTTACATTCATTTTTGTTTCTTACTTGCTAAAATCCATTGAGCACTAAGAAGTTATCATGGCTGGGGCAGTAGTATGGTTTTTACTTCATTCCCAGACGGTACTAAGCTCAATCCCCCCATTGCACTGTGTGACCTCAAGTTGTCGCAGTTCGCTATAGCTCACTTTGCAACACTACAGTGTGGAATGACTCCTGCATTATTCTAGTCTTCCCTTGGAATAGACCACAAAGAAAAGTATCACATTGAAGTGTAATGATCCTTTTCATTACTCCAGCTTAATCAAGACTCATTTATAATTATCGTTTGTATATATTTTGATGTAATCGCCAGTTGTCATTCACTGGTAAATATCCAAAGAGCAATGCTAATTTGTCATACATGAAGTGAAAGAAATTAATAATTCTCCATTCTACTGATTGCAGTAATATTTTGATGATGAACATTTGCTTGATGGATAGTTGTGGGACATTGTGCATATAAAAAAGGAATGTTAATATGAGTTGTATTAATCACCAAAATCAATACATATAATAAATTTTATAAAAATTATTGAATGAGATCACACGAAAAAAAAAATTCAAACAAAAAAAAAACAATACAAGGTATCAATTTGCCATCGTGCCAGATAAAGAATTTAAATAGAAAATAAATCTTTTTCTTCATATAAAAACATCGGTTTCAGTAAGACTCAGAATTGCTGTAGATGTTGCAGTTTGCAGATCCAAAAAAGAGACATCTCAATGTTATTTTTTTTTCAGTATATGTGACCCAACATCTCAAATCGATAATGTGTCAGGATGAATCAGATCGCGAAAAGTGAATTTAGAACAGAGCTGCCCACTTAAATTTTTTTTAATTCGTGGTTTCCAAAGGAAAAAAATGAAAAGTCACTATAAATAGATTTACAAATCAATGATTTGTCATCACCATTATCTACAAATGCACCAAAGTCCTGAATATAGGATCTTAGGAACTAAATTTTCCTTTTCAAAAAGATTTCTACGAATTTTTCATAGTACTAGGCAGGTCTGATTTAGAATTAAAATGATAAGATTTAAAAACTTAAAAGCTTTTTGAATTCCAAGAAATTGTATTCATTCTCCACCATTACAAATAGAAACCAACCTCAAGTTTCATATTTGTGGATAGAAATTCAATTTCCAGGACCTTTTTAATCCCGAGATAATAATGCTGTGAGACGGGGAGTCACATATGAGAAACCATTATTGAGGTACATGGTGTTAAGAAAGTTACATTATGTAACAAATATAACCTTGCTATGAATTTTGGTTCAATAAATGATAGCAGACATTTGAGTTGTTTCGTTTTTCAGTAATAAATTGCACAGCTTTTAAATTTCCCATCTGTCTCAGATTTCCAACTAAGAGGATTTTTTAACATGACATTTTCTCGTTTTTCTTATCAGGTAATGAAGTCAAAACATAGATGATTATTTTATTTGACAAAGAGGAACAAAACCCTTTACTTGACGTTTTATTGATGGGTTTAAACTTATTTACTTATCCGTTACTTTTGTACAAAATATATAATGTAACACGAACCAAAGAAATATTCAATTAAAGATGGAATGATTCCATTCTAACACAGCATATAAATAACCAAACTGCAAAAGTAATAGTCATTCAAACTGTGATGACAATTGATATAATGTTTTTTGGGCGTTTTTTTAAATTTTCATAATTACAAAACTGATTGTTCAGATGGAATTTTTCTTACTTTAAGCAAGATTCAATCTAAATTCTTTATGATAAAACAATCTCATCTTAATGAATTATGTTGCTTTTATATATGTTGAGAAGTCAAATTCCCAATTCAATCTGTGTAATATAACTCAAAGTGATACTAAGCTACTAGAAGATGTGGACTGTAAAAAGTAATAAACAAAAATCTTTATTGTTTTTTTTGTTGGCCGAAGAAGGGGTTTGAGCCCGAAACGTCCCATGTTTGGTATTTTGTTCTTTTTTGAAGCTGTTATATTCATTTTTGTTTATTACTTTTTGTAATATAACTATTGGTTTTGAACTGATTAAAGGTAAACATGAATTTGGCAAGCAGAAAACAAGTCTATACAAATACAATACAGCTTACAATATAACTGCAATATAAAAGATCTCGAGTAAAAGAGAATTTTAAAATATCAATCTAGTAAAATTATAAATAAATATGAAATAGTATTCAAAAAGCAACACATTTTGATTATAAAGGAAACATTTGGTAATTGCACATTGCCATTGAAATACATTTCATGCAGATCCCAAATCATTTTTCAAACTGTATTGTTGGTATCCATGTGCCAAATTAGAAAGCAGGCACTGATGTAAGATAGAAATATGAAAAGATGTGAATAAAGCAGTGCCAAAAAAGCAGATAGAAAAAGATCATCTCAGTCCCAACTTCTAAAAGTTACCACCTCAAAATCCACTTTCGGTGGAAAAAGCCTTTTCATTCATAGCTCCACGCCTATGGAACGCACTTAGTCCTCGGACAAAGTCCTGTGAAAATTTATCATCTTTCAGGAAATGTCTGAAGACTGAGTTGTTCCGTGAGGCTTATTTTTCATGAAATAGATGTTGCTTAGATTATGTTTTTGTATGCATGCATATTATGTATCATGTAGTGTCATGATTTTTAATTTTGTTGTTTTTAAACATTTTTATTTTCATTATGTAAAGCGCCGCAGAGCACGATTAACGTGGATGTTTAGGCGCTATATAAATTCATTATTTACTATTACTATTTACTATTTACTAAAAAATACAAGAATAAATCAACCCAAAAAATCAGCTTGCCTCGACTGCAGAGATTTATTTAGATATTCTTGTGTTATTCTTTCTGTTACAATTGGCACTGTTTCACTCGCATCTTTTCAGATGTTTGTTGTTGCTGGTGAATGATAATAAATTATGAAAATGAGTCAAGCTCGTGCTAAATGTGACAGCAAAAATCAACAATTTTGTTTTCTTTTAGCTGTAAAATGCCTTTTTATTTTGCCTTTTTTATTAATACTAGGCAATGCCAAAACTTGGAATGTAAGAGTCAATAATTTTAAAAGATGCAGTTACAGAGAACTGAACAAATGAGCAAAAAACAAAAATAAAATGTGTGAAACTATCTAAGATTGAGTGTGCTACTGATTGGATTACAGACTTCATTATAATTATGTCATGATATGTGATCAATGGTCTCAAAGACGGGCTGAACTTGGTGCTTAAAATTAAATTTTAAGTTGAAATTATAACATTTGAAGTCCTTTATTAAGGAAATTTTTTCTTGATTTTTTTTAAATTTCAATTTTTTAAAACTTAAATTCCATTTCTTATCATTTCCGACAAAACATTCCATTTCTTATCATTTCCGACAAAACTTAGATATTCTCCTCAAATTCAATCAGATATAGAATGATACCAGATTGATGAGATGGGTCACTTATTCCATTGTTATAATTTGTTATAACAATGACACTTGGCATTTTATATATAAATATATTGATAAGTTTCATAAGATTATGATCTTGTTTTCTCCTTCAGCAGTGTGGAAAAAAGTTGGTAAAATGGCAACGTTTGTCTTCTAGCACTTGTCACTTGAGACTTTCATTAAATATTTCTATATCACAATCATGTCAGCTTGGAAGGAAATAAAATCATATGAAAAGAATATAATAATAATGACAAAAAAATCAATCTTTCATGTAAATTTGCTGTACCTGTTTCGAGTCCTGCTCGGAGATTTTTGTGCTAAAATAAATAAAAGAATTATGATAAATTAAGAAAATGTAAAATATTAATGATACAATTACAACACTGTATAAAAATATTATGCCGGTTGGTTATTAATAAGTCACACACACAGATGATGGCATTTAAGTCAACACATGAGGCATACATATAAAAGACAATCAAATCAAAATTATAAAATCAAAATGTAGAAAAAATACAAAATATTGTTCAGGGAATCACTTGGTGGCTTGAAAGGGAACAGAAGTAAGTAGACCTCACAATCAAGAAGATGTGTGAGAAACGGTATATAGGTACACGAAATTATATCTAAAAAATAAGGCCCAAAAGTAAATGGAATAATTATAATCATCACATTTTCATTGAATTGTACTCCAATCAAGATATAGCCAAAATCAAAACACTGCAAAAAATGTTCAAAAACAATGGTCTCAACAAAATTACAATGAGGTTTAAGATTTACTAATTTCTTGAGAAATTATTGGTGAATTTGTGTGTGAATCCTTCTATACTGCAAAAAAAATTGTTGAAATCGAGTTTGTCGAATATTGTGAACACTCACTTAATTGATAAATGACATACAGAGGAATGATGGCAAATCATCTCCAAAACTTGTACAAAAAAAAATTATCGGATAAACGATAGTCCAAACAAGTCAAATAAAGAGCTCTGACATCAAAACAACCAGAGAATTGAAGTATCATAAGGAAAGATGCGACTATGCCCTGATACAATTTTTCATACTGTAAAATTAAACCTTTGAAGCATCTTTTTATATTTGACTTTTCTGTAGGCTACTATCAGCCATTATCACATAACTCATTGTTTACCTTTTTACCATATTACCATCTTCTTCAATTCAGAATTCATGTTATCATTACTTTTTAAGTTGGGGTTTATTTGCTTTTGGGTTTGTTTTTTCCTTGCACCATTCGAATATTTTGAACACTATTCGATTGAGTTGAATGTCATAAATGCCAGTTAATTTCATCTTATTTCAGAGAAAGAAACTGAATCATATAGTTCTCTTAATTAGTGTTAGAAAATGATCATCCCAAGCAGGACTCACTTATGTCAAGTTTATACATCCCAATCGCATTTCTAGCTTAGTAGATTTTAAATCCTGGGTGGGATTCCTGACCTCCCATAGTGGGCAAGGGGGTACATACTGTGTCTTCTATCCCCTTATATCTGTTTTCCAACATGCTTTCTGTCTTTGTCTTGGAATGAGATTACTTGGTTTTGTCCTGGCCCTGGCCGGAGTCCTAGCTGGGAGGGAAGCAGTCAAATGCATAATTATTGTTTTGGGAGATGATATTTTTTTCCTTGTAAATCACCTCTCTGCTATGTATTATTATATTTGTTATTTTGAATGTATAATGTAAGCATTTGAGTGTATTCCTCTTTGTTGGATTTTGTGCTTGTGTCTGGATGAGACTTATAGGTGATCTCAAACTCAGTACATTGGTGGTGTGCTCTTGGAATCTACATCTGATCCCTATTTGTTCCCAGTTCCCCTATGTCTTACTTTTTTTTTTTGGGTGCTTTAATTGTAATTCTAGAACTTTTTACTATCCCATTTTCTTCCTTTTTACTGGCGCTGATATAACCTAAATGTGTTGCAGGCGCCATAAAACCCTTAAAAACAAACAAAACAAAGATTTTAAATCAAGACATGTTAATTGTTTGTTTTGTTTTTAAGGGTTTTACGGCGCTTGCAACACATTTAGGTTATATCAGCGCCAGTAAAAAGGAAGAAAATGGGATAGCAAAAAGTTCTAGAATTACAATTAAAGCACCCAAGAAAAAGTAAGACAAAGGGGAACTGAGAACAAATAGGGATCAGATGTAGATTCCAAGAGCATACCACCAATGTACTTAGTTTGAAATCACCTACAAGTCTCATCCAGACACAAGCACAAAATCCAACAAAGAGGAATACACTCAAATGCTTACATTATACATTCAAAATAAAAATAATAATACATAACAGAGAGATGATTTACAAGGAAAAAAATATCATCTCCCAAAACAATAACTATGCATTTGACTGTTTCCCTCCCAGCTAGGACTCCGGCCAGAGCCAGAACAAAACCAAGTAATCTCATTCCAAGACAAAGACAGAAAGCATGTTGGAAAACAGATATAAGGGGATAGAAGACATAGTATGTACCTCCCTGCCCGCTATGAGAGGTCAGGATCCCCACCCAGAGACATGTTAATTGATTGATTGTTAAAAATAACAGCATGCTATTACAGGAAATATAGGAAGATGCAGCACAGGAGATGAATCAGAGACGCAAAATCAAAAGGGGAAACAATGTCGTTTCATCTTGGTAATTTTTACATATTTTAAAAAGAAAACTTTTCCTTGAAGAAATATTTTTCATACTTTTTAAAAGTCTTTGGAATAAATATCGAATTCCTCAAATAAACATGCAACTATCCTTGATGAGTATATAAGTCTTTTAAACTTCCAGGATACCAAATAAATGAAGTTTAAATGCAATTGTGACAATAATAAATATACAAGTAAACATAAATGTTATGCATATTATTACTGAAAGGCTAGAAGTGACGTCGATATTAATAACATTCAAAAATTTCATAATTATGGCTATCACTATAATCATCATCATCATTGTTATTGTTGCTTTTATTAAAATCATAAGGATTTTTATTTTATCAATGCTTTTATCATCATTATACTTGTCATTTTGATAACCAGAATCACAGATAATAATTTATCAGTATTACCAAATAGGGTTGAAAGACAGGAAATCGAGAGGAACAGGAAGGAGTTAAAGGAAGAGATTTCAAGTACAACCATAATGAGCAATTTTGTCGTCAAATCATAATCAATCTATTGCACAACACAGGCTTTCGACGTTTTGGAGCCTTTAGTGTTGGAGCCATTAGCTGCAGCAGGCGGTTTGCCAGTGAGTCTTGCTAAAGTTGCCTCAATGTCATCAATCTGTTGAAAAATGAAAATATTCAAATGTCATAATGATATTTTTAAAATTTGTCTTCTGATTTTTTGAAAACTATTATCCTTCAGGCCCAATTATCCAATTTAAGTTAGTACGGGTCCCTGATATAGCTGAGCTGATAAAAAGGAATGTACAAAACTGAGTATACAACAGCTTCAAAAAAGAACAAAATACCAAAAACAGAACAATCCGACTTAAAATCCTTTTTCAGCCAGATCAAAAACAGCAAAAACATTAATACATCACTTTAAAGATGAACAGAGGCAGAGGAGTACAAGGCACTTCGTGCCGACAAAAATGAAGTCGAAATGTCAATAATCCCATCGAAAGGGTGCAAGAAATTGCTATTGTCCAATTGACACTATGGAAACCGGGATAAACTACAGCTTCTTATGATTAATGGCTCTGAAGGTCTAATTTTTAAAAGGGTAATATTATGACAAGGTTCTTTTTTTTTTTTTGAGGGGGGGGGGGGGGTTGTTGCTTTTTGCTGACTGAGAATTTAACAGCCATTCTGTTTAAGTATATCACGGTAAAATCTTAGAATGATTAAAACGTTTCATTATTTTTGTTGTAATGTTTTTAAGGGTTTATATTATTTCAGCGCAAGGAAAATTAGAAAATGGGATCACCAAAAAAATTATAATGAATATAAAGGGACTGGTTCAAATAGGGAATAGATGCTGAGTCCATGCAAATTATCGATGTAATTAGTTGAGATCACACAAAAGTCCAACCCAAGTAAAAGAGCAGGATCCCACTAAGAGAGGAATATACTTTGATATATACAATAATATATTTAAAACAAAAACTACAAACGTACATAACAGAGACAAGGGAAATATATATATAACACAACTAATTCTAAACATCCTACTGTTTTCCTCTTAGCCAAGCACTCCGGCCTTGGCCAAGACAAAACCAAGTAATCCCATTCCAAGACAAAGATTGGGAGCAACCTAGAAAACGAGATCAAATATAGGAGGAACGAAGACAAAGCAAAAATGACCTAACCTGTCCACCATGAGAGGTCAAGATACCCCTACCTAGAAACTATTAATTTAAATCTTCAAAAATATTCAATAAAAGTGAAATTTATAGTTTCAAAAAAGTATGTGCAATTTTTCAAAGCTATTATTTTCATATTTGTTTCACACTTCAACAGTACACAAAGTTTAGCAGTTTGTATTCACTACAAATTAAATGTTACTATAATTGTTATATTCTATTATTTACTCACGACCATTTCAATAGCACTAAACACATTTGTAGATTAAAAAAAAGGTAGAATTTTAAAATTCTATAGACACATGAGATAGAGAATATAAAATCTTACAGGCACAGCTTTCATTCCTTTGGCTTTTGCTTTCTTTACTTGATCTTGGATCTGGTTCTGTACAGTACGGGAAAAAAAATGAGAAATACAGTAAAAATGAACTCATTTACAGATAAATGTTAAAAAATCTAAAACGTTTTATGATTAAGTCTGGTATGATTTAATGATATAGTGGATGATGGTCCAAGTGCTCTTTTTAATCAAAAATGTCTTATATTGCAGTGGATTTTAGCGAAAGAGAAATAATTTCACCGTGAATCACAACAAAAACCTTTTGTGAATAAATATTTCATAACAAAGGGAAAGTGAGAGGGGTTTTTTTTTCCTCTCAAAAATTGGCTCTTGTCGAGATTGTTTACAACGACTTTCTTACTTCCTAACTTACGTATCCCAACCAATGACCAGCTGAGCTCTACCCTTGCAGTCTTGTAACAGGATGTAAATGTACGATGACTTTTGTAGTTGTTCCATGTGTTCCGTATAGTGGGTTACTGATTAAATGACTTTAAAATGACGTTGGCATGAGAATAATATTATACTAAGATCAAGTGACCCTAAAACAAGGAATGCTTAAAGGATATTTAACAGGACATTCAAAAGTTTGAATTAAGTTTGAAATAGTTATATATAATTTAAAAGGTGTTTGTGGACATATTTTGCACTAATGAAATAAAATTAAAGATTTTAGAATATTTTTATTGACAAAGGTTTTTATCACTGTAATTGGTCATTAGACTCTTATTCCAGAGTAAATTATAACTTTCTAATCCCTTTCAACCAAAATTTAGGCTGCTGCTAAACAACTCGTATTCAAGAGGAAATCATAGTTATCTTTCTTGGCTGAAAAACTATAAGTATAACGAATTACAATTCATAACTTACAACTAATTCGCTGTCATTTGCACTGGTGGCTGCTTTACTCTTGTTGTCCTGTGTCAAAAATAGGAACAAAAATGTTCTGTTATTTGTCAAGCCAAAAAATAATTTGTGAAATACATTAAAATTCGAAGACAATCATTTAACTCGTATACCACCTTCATATTTTACTCATAAAATATTAAGTAATGTGACATCTTTTTACAAAATGTATCTTCTGCCTTCATTCTTTTGGTTATTTTTGCTCAAGTTGAAATTATTCCGACTTCGTATTAGCCAATAAAAATGCCAAATACTCTGTCCGTTTGTCTGGATTTTAAGTGATGTATTAACGTTTTTAATATTTTTGTTATTAAAAGTTTTTGAGCCCAAACATCTCGTCTTTGGTATTTTGTTGTCTTTTATAAAAATTCTATTTTCATTTTTTTTGTACACTACTTATAGTAAAAATGACATGAGAAGACAAAGAGAATGAAAACATACCTTGGATTGAGCAGGAGAGGGTCCCAAGTTTGATCTTTCTCTCTGGACCAAATCTTTAGTGTTCAATTGTGCTTTGCCACCAGATTTCAAACCCTCCTCTTTCTGTTTCCCCCAAACTTCAATAACGAGCATCTCGTTTTCACAGTAATTTAGGAACTGGATAATAATTAACAATAGTGTGAGTTATACTCTTATACAGGTGATATTTTTTTAATGTGTAATAAACGGGTTTATCTACAGTTTTGTGGTCTTGACATTTGAGCATTTATTACAGCGAGCACAATATCCACTAGACTTGCTTAAAGTGCTTTACAAGGTGTCCCTAACCAACAGCAACACTTAACATGTAGGACGAAACATGATGCCTGTTAGGTGATATTGCAATTTTTTCAAAACAACGCTCTCTGTGAAAAACTGTCTACTTATATTCTGTCAGGTGTAAAATGAGAACATTGTCAGAAACAGCATTGTTTCTAGCAAAACTGCAAAAGTGCTTGACATGAATCATGTCTCGTATTACATGATAATTGTTGCTGCGGGCTCAGGATCCCTTGTAAAGCACTTTGACCACAATAGATGGATATTAAAAGTAAAAGTTCACATATTTTATTGTAATGCGCATGAAAAAAAAATGAATAATATTTATTAATTTATTGAAAAATATGTTTCATCAAACCCTGTTTTACATTAACAATAGCATTTATTTTTGCACAGAAATTTATAGCTCATTACATTACTAAATTTTATCTATAATCTCGATAACAGGTTACAAATTTCCATTAAAAAAAAACTGCGTGGTCTTTTCTCTTGTATTGCTGTGAATAGTGGATATTAGAAAGGAATGAAAAAATAAATAAAAAAATAAAAAAGAATTGGGACAGTTAAAACATGGTTTATCAGGAAGCAATTAAATGTATCAAGCAAGGATGAAGTAAGAAAGGAAAGCATTTAATAAGTCTGCAGCTTTGTGGGTTTGTGGTATGACACTTGCCTCTGGACTGAAAGGTCCTGATTTGAGTATCACTATGGCAGCGCAAAGTTGTGTCCTTGGAAAAAGACTCTTTTTCACATTTTCTCACAGAGGGAATCGAACCAGGGACCTACCATCTAAGGGCAAATGTCATACCACAAGACCACAAAGCAATACAAGTAAGGTTTTCCACCTTACTTTCTTCTTCCTCATTTTCTGCCATCGTTCAATTTGCAAGAATAAAAATATTTTTCTATGATAACATTTTTATTAATTTTCAAAATGCAAACAATTATGCACCAGTTGGATAGATATTGAATTTACAGTTTTCAACATCAACAACGATAAAAGGAAAATATGAAAAACTGAAATTATTTTTTTTTAAAACAAACTAATTTACCTTCTCTGTGACTGATTTGATGTCTATCTTACGTTCATATTCAAGGTCAGCGTGTGCTTTTTGTTTGACTTCTTTTGTCGTGGTGGGTTTGTTCTCATTGAAAAATGTGTACTGGCAGTACAACTGGAACACAGAAAAAGTTTGTTTTTTTAAATAATAATAATAATAATAATAATAATAATAATAATAATAATAATAATAATAATAATAATAATAATAATAATAATAATAATAAAAATAATAATAATAATAATAATAATAATAATAATAATAATAATAATAATAATAATAATAATAATAATATTAATAATAATAATAATAATAATAATAATAATAATAATAATAATAATAATAATAATAATAATAATAATAATAATAATAATAAGGAAGCGTAATTTGACACACGAAACTCAGGTGTATTTTGTCACCAGATAAATCGACACCTGAAACTCGTATTTATATTGTCACTAGATAATTCAGTACCCTGTCTATTCAAAAACACAAATTCGCAATTTCTATCACTCTTGGTTTGTCTCCCACACTCACACAAACCATCAACAGTCCACATGAACAACTCTCTCTCTCTCTCTCTCTCTCTCTCTCTCTCTCTCTCTCTCTCTCTCTCTCTCTCTCTCTCTCTCTCTCTCTCTCTATCTCTCTCTCTCTCGCCATCAACTTCTCAAACATAAACCTAAACTCCTCCCCCCCCCCCTCTTTCTCTCTCACTCATAAAAACATATACAAATCAATCATGCTTGTAGATCAACATACATGCAAAGAATTAATATAATATAATCTTCATTTCTTGAAAGTTTTCATTTCTCTGCACATTGACCTACCCCAAACATTCCCCTGCGAGAACGTCTTATTAGCAGGTCTGATAACCTTACATAATTATGGGATTTTTTAAAACATTGTTGTACGTTACAGTGGCAATATTTTGCTTTGGACTGAAAATATTTCCATTACAACAATGAGCTCATAACATCAGACCTACAAATAAGTATGTAGTATCACACCTTCCTCTCAACACACCATGCATGTCGTATGCTCAACTATTGTAAGTCTATGGCTTTCGTTTCGTTCAGACTCCATTCAACAAGGAGCGAACACTACATTCTGTTTATTAGACAGTTTCTTTGTTTTGTTATGCGGACGAAGGGTTTACATTCGAATTGTTCATTACTTGCATTGTTTCATCCCTAAGCATTTTGATTTATCCCTGCCTTCAGACAACCATTTAGCCCTACCACCATGCTGATAAATTCATACAAAGTACATTGCTGAAGGTAGCTAATTCTAAACATGCGCATGCACTACTCGGGGGATTCGAATAATCTGGTGACAAGATACACCCGAGTTTCGGGTGTTGAATAACACTCCGTGATAATAATAATAATAATAATAATAATAATAATAATAATAATAATAATAATAATAATAATAATAATAATAATAATAATAATAATAATAATAATAATAATAATAATAATAATAATGCGAAAATATTGATCATGGGGTACCAGGTTCAAGTCCATGTGCTGGTACTATTTTTTAAAATCAATAAGAAATAGAGGTGTTGTTACGCATAAATACCTACTGGGGAAAAGCAAGGATATGAAGAAAAATGCACTTTCCAGGGTAATTGATTGTTTTTTAATCTGATGTTTATGCTCTTTATGACACTTTTTTTTACAGATTTCATGTCTGAAGATGGCAAACCCAGAGAAATGACAATAAAGATTGATGAAGATTTTCAACAGTTTGTGTCTTACCCGTACTTTTCCTTTACAGGCATACACATCACAAAACAAAAAGTGCTAGATTTATTATATTCCTTACTGTGTCAAAATTAGTGGGCATTCCTTGGATTTCTAGCAAGCAAAGTCTGAAGTGGATAGCTTTCTTGTTCTGTTAAGAAATAAACAGAAAACAAACCAAACAAAAAAATAATTGCATTAACGATATAAAAGTATGGTTACAAGAACAATATCAATCTGATTCTTATGAGTGATGGGAATATAAACGGAAAATGAGTTTAAGAAGACCTGGATGGACGCCCAGGTAACTGGGTTTTTAAGTAATAAATTTATGTTTTGTGTTTTGTTGTTAGCTGAAGAAGGGTTTTGAGCCAGAAACGTTACATGTTGGGTATTTTATTCTTTTTTGAAGCTGTCATATATTTATTTTTATTTATTACTTGTTATAGTCCACAGCTTCTATCAGCTTAGTATCACAAGAAATATCATGTGTATTGAAGTTTATAGTACAGCTAATCATGACGATTTTTTAAAACAAAAAATCACCACGAAACTTCACCAACTACATAAACGTGACCAATTGTATCAAATCAGTATTATGTTGGGGTGATATACATAAACATAAAATATATAAGAACATTGATATAGCGCATTTCAACGGATCCACCATGCTCAATATGCTTCACAATGTATCATTTTTTTTCTCGAGCAGGCCATATGAAACCATACTTCCATTGCATGCAGTATCAGTCCCCTGTTATACGTTCTTTCCGTCACTGCCTTTAGTCAGGTACTCATTCACACCTTAGTTAGTATAAGAGCTGAAAATTCCATTTATAGTAAAAAAATATATAGAAAAATGTGATCAAATTTATGTTTTAATGAGGTGAATGGATGTAGCGGCAACCAACTAAAATGTTCAAATATCGTAGTATTTTAACTTTCAATTTATTTATATTACCTCCCGATACAATGTAAAGACTACCATAAGAAATTAAATCAATTGTACAACCAATAGGATCACTTGTTTCCTATAGTTCTTTTTTTTTTCTCTTTCTTTTGGTGATCGTCTCCTTGTATTGTGATAATACCATTTCTAGAGTCAGTCATAGGCCATAACAATAAGTTAACAAAGGCTACAGTCTGATTCATCTCAACTCAATACTGATTTGAGTTGGTGAGCCACAAATTTACCTTCAGCCATTCTTTAGGATCCTCCACGTACTCATCTTCAGGTAAATTACTTCCTTTGTCGTCACATGGAAGTGCCTTTACTCCAAGCTTACCTAAGATCCAATCAAGTAAAATAAAATTATCATTTAAGATATGATGGAGCATTTCAATAAGTATTTATATCAAATTGTTTCTATCCATCCCAATTCTTCTCCTTTTCCGAATCATCATCTTTATCATTATTATCATCATCATTACCATTGCCATTACCAGCTTCATCATCGTCATTGTCATCATCATCATCATCATCATCATCATCATCATCATCATCATCATCATCATCATCATCATAAACTGTTCCTCTTCCTTTTTCTCTACTACTACTACTACTACTACTACCACGACTACGACTACGACGACTACTACTACTACTACTACTACTACTACTACTACTACTACTACTACTACTACTACTACTACTACTACTACTGCTGCTGCTGCTGCTACTACTACTACTACTACTACTACTACTACTACTACTTCTACTACTACTACTACTACTACTACTACTACTACTACTACTACTACTACTACTACTGATTACATATAGACCAGCCAATCAACATTGTTTAGAACTCACCAACTTCCACTCCCTTGATGTCCATGATACTCATTTTCTCCTCCAATTCAATCAAGTAAGGCAAGGGTTGTAGGAACACGGACACGGTACCAATCATGACAGGAGTCGTGTGAGGTTCCCAGAAAGGATCTTTTTCCTGTGGAATGAATAAAGTTATATATGATTTCTATGGTTTGATTTTAGAAAATCAATGAATGCAAATCTATTAAGACACTGATTATTAAATATTTTCAAAAGATTTCTGTTAAAAATGGAAAAAATAAAATATATTTGCTTTCGAAGTTGTTTTGCTGTTGATGATGATGATGATGATGATGATGATGATGATGATGATGATGATGAAGACTTCAACCAATTACCTTAACAACATCCCAGTCCTTATCCCCATCCATGTAATTCTGATACATGTCTTGCATCATGTATTTACGGTTGATGAAATTGTTCTTGTCAAACAACCATGAATTCCCATTGTCCAAGTTCCTCATTTTGACCATCACCTGCAGACAATCAGTTTGTAATTTTAAAGGTTTAAATATACGGGTTTATGGTCTTTTGGTATGACACACACCTTAGAACCAGGAGGTCCTTGGTTTTAGTCAAACTGTGGGCCGTCCTTGAAAAAGTTCTCCACCCATAGTCTCTAATAGTGCTCTGGTGTAAAATGAGAACCTGGTTGTTAACAGAGTTGCCCCTATCAAAAAAGAAATTTGGTAATATCACCTCACAGGCATCATATCTCGTCCTATATGTTAAGTGTGGGTCTGGCTTGAAAACCCTTGTAAAACTTTGACTACATTAAGTGGAAATTATGCTGTATAAAAGTTAAAATTTTGAAATTTAAAAAAAATCTATTGAAATAACCACCTGCATTTCTTTCCAAGTCTAAGAAATAATTTCATTATTTGTAAAAAATAGAGTAAAAAGTGGTTTTTATCCATTAATTTTTGACATAGAATTAAACAGAAATAAAAGACGGTTCCACAAATTCTAAAGCTCCACGACTTACAAAAAAACCATCAACCAGTAAATATTAATTTTATATATTCTTATAACTGAATTTATAATGCAAATGTTGCTGGTAGATGCTCGAAAAAAAATATGAACCTTTCTTTTTTTCTCATAGGGTATTTTAAAGGCCTTTGACCTAAGCGACCATAACTATGATATGTTATGTTAAATAAAATGGGTCTAATACATCAAAAGTCCCTTTGTCAGCACGAGTTTATAATGCATTCTTTCAACCAATCTATTTTAAAAGGTATAAAATTGAAGATAAATGGGAGCAAAAATGATTTAATAGTTACTGAGGATATATAGGACTATCATGAATCAACGGCGTATCACATCGTTTTTAAATGAAAGATCAACAGTTGCAAAAACAACAACAAAATCGGCAAAAATAAAATACATAAAATTTCTTACTTCAACGGGACCTTCCTTTAGTCCTCTTGCAATTGGCGATATCAAACAAATTTCAAACTTGACTTTTTTGTCCAGTTCCTCAGACATAGCATTGGCCTCACCCACCATTGGGAGAAGAGAAATCAGCTCTTCTTGAAGTATCTGATCCTCTGAAATTGCAGAAATTCATAAACATTAAATTATACAATTTTTTTTGTTTTTGAGATCGTCTTATTTTCGGGGGGAGGGGGGGGGGAGGGTATGTTTTCTTTCCTTATTTGCTTTTGGTTAGATTTTGTCCTTTTTTTAAAGCTCAGAAATATCAATATTGCCTTTTAAATCCTTCATTCAACAAGTGTACTTCCACTTTTGATTCATCAACCATGATAAAGTGAAAAATCCTTACTTCTTTGCCAAACATATTATGCGACCCACTGCGTCAATGCAGTATTATTTTGGAATTATTAAAATGAAGACCACTGAGTTTAAATTCAAAATGAGAATCCAAAAAGAAACCAAAACTCGTCCTCAATGACGTCATTTGTTTTGACCCAACTTCAACACATTAAGCTTAAAATTCACTTTCAAGTGTCAGATTCATTCTGGCATGATATACCATTTCGTGATGGAAGTCACACATGTGACCCATGGCCTCAAAACATTATTTCGTTGGGGTAAAACGTGATATTTCAGTATTTACCTGTTTAAAAAAGTATACTCATTCATTCACCTCAATAAAACACAAAAACTTAACCCAAGCCGCATGTTTTCTTGTATAAATTCTATTTTTAGCATTTAAACCACCGTGATATAAGAATACCATTTTGATGCGATGAGTTACATATATAAATAGAGTCTTAATCACCTTTAGATTTTCCATCGGTTGCTTGCATGATGCCAGATTCCTTGGCAATCTCCTCTTGAGCACTGTCATAAGTGGGCGTCTTTACATTTGATTTCTTCTCTTCTTGTGGGTTATGGAAAACATAGAGATGGTTGGATCCAAGCAAAATTCTGAGAGGAAAAAAAAAGTAAAATCAAAGTAAGAAAGTTCTATCACTATTGCATACAAATATAAAGGCTACAATATTGCTTTAAAATAAAGGTTTGTGAGTATATAAGATAATTTGATAATAGAGATGGTTGGATCCAAACAAAATTCTGAGAAGAAAAAAAAGTAAAATCAAAGAAAGAAAGTTCTATCACTATTGCATACAAATATAAAGGCTACAATATTGCTAAAAAAAAGTTTGTGAGCATATAAGATAATTTGATAATAGAGATGGTAGGATCCAAACAAAATTCTGAGAGGAAAAAAATATGTAAAATCAAAGTAAAAAAGTTCTATCACTATTGCATACAAATATAAAGGCTACAATATTGCTAAAAAAAAAAAGGTTTGTGCGCATATAAGATAATTTGATAATAGAGATGGTAGGATCCAAACAAAATTCTGAGAGGAAAAAAAAGTAAAATCAAAGAAAGAAAGTGCTATCACTATTGCATACAAATATAAAGGCTACAATATTGCTAAAAAAAAAGTTTGTGAGCATATAAAATAATTTGATAATAGAGATGGTTGGATCCAAACAAAATTCTGAGAGGAAAAAAATATGTAAAATCAAGGTAAAAAAGTTCTATCACTATTGCATACAAATATAAAGGCTACAATATTGCTAAAAAAAAAAAAAGGTTTGTGAGCATATAAGATAATTTGATAATAGAGATGGTAGGATCCAAACAAAATTCTGAGAGGAAAAAATAAAGGACAATCAAAGTAAAAAATTTCTATCACTATTGCATACAAATATAAAGGCTATATATATATATATATATATATATATTGCTTTAAAAAAAAGTTTTGTGAGTATACAAGATACTTTGATAAAAACAAAGTGAAATCTTGTTAAGGAGTTGAGATAGTCAAGTGGATGGTAATGCAATGCACTGACACCCAGGGGTGACCCAGGTTTGAGCCCTGTGGTCAACGTCTCATTTTTTTTATTTGTGCAAGAAAAATGTTATTTTAGATTTTTTTTAATTCTTGAGATACACCCACCTTAAACAAAATATCCCCTTTTTATGAATAATGGAAATTGTATTATTATTTATCGTTTTTTTTTTTAATTTATACAAATCTTCAGAATAGAATATTGTTAATAACTTTAGTCACCAGGTATATTGATAAAACAAAGTTTATTATAAAACACGTCTTGAAACATTGTTTAGTTATATAAACTCACCTATCGTAATGATGAAGTGCCACTTCTCCTTGGACTTGTTTCCCATTAATCACAATTTTTGCTCCAACCGAAGGCTTTAGGGTAACTGCTCCTTTCTTGTTATTGATTGTGGCATGGTCTTTTTGGATGCTAAAAGATTATAAGCCAAAAATTAAACGAAAAAATTAAAGAATCATTTATAAAATTACCTTTGAAGTGGCAAAATGTATAAATTGAACAGTTCCTTAATAACTGAAAAAAATGATTTTTACTTGACCTATGCTGCGCTGATATTGATGACTAAGTATTGCTGAAATTATTTTTTCCTTTTTTTTTGGGCCAAAAATCTCATTTTCCAACCAGTCATGTCTTAGTTTTCGTCATATCCCTGAACTAACTTATAAATAACCATTATATCAGAATCACAAGTTTTTAAAAGCTTTGTTTTTTGGGTTTGTTTTTTTTGGGGGGGGGGGGGGTTGGATTTTTTTTTCAGTTAACAAAGAATATCAGAATTTCATATTTCCTTCCATGTAAATATCCTAAAGTCATAACAATTAAAATAATCAGTAAAGACATTATGATTCTGACGTTCTTTTACTTATATTTTACCTCAATCCACTCATTAGTATCTGTGGAGCTGGGCTTGCGTTTTTGTTGCCAATCTTATTTGCACCTGAATAAAGAAGAATATAAAAGGGGATAAATTTATTCCTGTAAAAAGGAAATCAGAAGTTTGTATAAGATGAACAATGTCTGAGATGTAAATAAAACAAATCAAAGCATTTCACAAATGAAATAATGATCATTAACTTTTTAGTTAGAAGTGTTTTTGATGCCTCCACCGTTGCAAAATCTTTGAAAGTCAGCAGTATGTACTTATAAAGTAAAAATAATGATGAATCATGTGATGTGAGCATCCATGTATGAACAATAAATGATGTAAGTCAAGCCAAGTCCTAGGTCAATGAAAGAATATTATCATGTTGAGTGACCAATTCAAAGATGTAATCCTTTTGCCAGATCTAAAGTGATCCAACTACCCATTTGCAGCTGGATACACAGATTAGATAGACAAGTACCAGATTAGTCCTTTATATTGGAAGGTAAGTGCATTAACTAAAATGTGACATACTTCGACAAACAACATTTAAATTCAAGTGCAATATAACACACTTAACAATTCCAAAACATTTCAGAAACAAATGTGCGGCTATGTGGTCTTGTGGTATGACACTCGCTTTCAGATAGGAAGGTCCTGGGTTCGAGCCTTGCTGGCGCATAGTTAAGTCCTTGGAGAAGGCTCTTTACTTAAATTCTCTCACCGTACTCAGGTGTAAAATGAGTACCTGGCCATTAACAGCGTAGTCTCTGTCCGAAAAAAAATTGTAATATTGCCTAACAGGCTTCATGCTTCGTTCTACATGTTACCTGTTGTTGTTGGTCAGGGACCCCTTGTAAGGCACTTTGAGCAAGTTTAGTGGATATTGATATTGCGCTATATAAAAGCTCAATTTCTTTTTTTTTTTTTTTAATCTCCTCTAACCTTCTCGACAGAAGTGGACGATCATGCCAGTCAAGGCTGGATCCTCATTCAAATTCCATAGATGAGGTATAGTCTTCTTCTCCTGTTCGGATTTCTTTTCAGCTTCCATCACAATCTAGAAAAAAAAATTAAGCATGAATGGAAAATGTAAATAGAATACCTCCTTCTGGACAATCACATTTCTGCATTCATTCTTTCCAATTGTAATTTGAATGTGGAACTAAGAAATTCATATTCTATGATAACAGTAATGAGAGGGAACAGAAGCTACATTTTAATTCATGAAGATAGATGATGCGAACGTTTTGGGTTTCCCCCTTTGTCAACAAAACATGATGGAGAAGACACTAAAGACGAATGAGAGATGAGGAGATTGTGTTGTTGCTGAGTTCTCCTTAACACTTCATCCTCTCATACTTAAGACAAATTCGTCTTCAATGTTTCATTCATCATGTTTTGTTAACAAAGCGGAACCCCAAAACATTCACATCCTCTGTCTTCGTTAATTTGATTGTATGGAGAGAAAAATAAAGTGAGTAACTGTGATTCATATATAAGGGAACAACACAAAACAAACAATGTTTCGGCCCTTGGCCTTCATCAGGAGATAAACAACAAAACACAAAAATGTAAGGTTACAAAAAAATCACATCTTTTTATTCCCTAATGTCTTTTAAATATTGATTTATTATAGAAATGCTTTTCGATTAAAGTCACTACAGACTCTAATGTAGCAAACAATATTCATTAATGTCCAATTAGTTATATATTCATATACCATAATCCTGGACATTCATTTTCTTTCTCTATAATTCTGTAACTTTTCACAAGCAGACCATTTTTCATTTTCAAATAATCAAATTTCAATATCATAGTCAATGTCAAAATTGAAGCATAAAAAACATCCTCGAAAGTACTGTATGCTTCTACTTACGTTAGAGTCTTTTTGGTTTTCCTTCATTCTCTCCTCCCAACTTTTCTTCATTTCTTCCAGTTCCCTTTGATTTGCAGCCATTTGTTCTTCAAGTTCCCTTTTCTTATCTTCAAGTTCTAAGATGGTAAAATAACAATTAAAAAATTATAAATAACCAAATGATTCAGAACATGAAATAATATTGAAATCTAAATCATTGCAGATTATTTTTTCAAGTTAATGCGACTTGACTACTTGATCACAAAACAAAAGTAAAACCATTGAACAGACCTAAAATGCAATAGTATAGTATAGTATAGTATAGTATAGTATAGTATAGTAAAGTATAGTATAGTATAGTATAGTATAGTATAGTATAGTATAGTATAGTATAGTAGTATAGTATAGTATAGTATAGTATAGTATAGTATAGTATAGTATAGTATAGTATAGTATAGTATATATAATATAGTATAGTAGTATAGTATAGTATAGTATAGTATAGTATAGTATAGTATAGTATAGTATAGTATAGTATAGTATAGATAGTATAGTATAGTATAGTATAGTAGTATAGTATAGTATAGTATAGTATAATATAGTACAGTAGTATAGTATAGTATAGTATAGTATAGTATAGTATAGTATAGTATAGTATAGTATAGTATAGTATAGTATAGTATAGTATAGTATAGTAAGTATAGTATAGTATAGTCTGTCCGGCGAATTAGGCTTTCAGTGCCTTTGCTGATCTAAGGTATGAATAATTATTTGCAGTCAAGTCGTTTTGATGATAAACACATTAGCTTTTTCAATATTTGAAAAAACCCTTGAATCACCGTCTTTTAAATCAGATATTCCATCTTATGTTGTGTCTTTGCCCTGCAATATGCAAAAAACTTTATAGGATTTCTCATCGCGATTGATTCCTCATAATCCTTAACTGCTGCTCTACATGTACTCTTTGCTCAATTTCTTGCCTTTATGTAGTGTAAATATTCGTCTTCTCTTGTTTCTAAATATTTCTTTTATGCTAGCTTCTTTTCCTTGAGCTTTGCTTTGACTTCAAGATTAATCTATTTTGGTTTACAGTTACTTTGACTTTTTTTGACCGTTGGAATGTATACCTCGACTGCTGCCATAACCTCTTTTTTGAAAATACACCAAGCCTCTGATACCTGAAGTTTTTTTATCTTATCCATTAAATTTGCAGCTGTAACTAATTCAGCAAGTTTAGAATAGTTGCCTTTATCAAACAGTACAGAGGTTCACTGGGGGTGGTTCCCCTTGTGTAACATTTAAAGTCAAAACTCAAAACCTAGCCTGATAGAGTCCACCATTGACTGTTCACTTGTAAAAACTAAGTCTAGAGTTTGACATGAGTAGAGGTGTGTTGGCTGCTTGACATGCTGTGTTAAAAGGGAATCACTGACTGCTCCATAAACTTTGAAGCAGGGTGATCTGGGTCTTTATGAGATGTCTCTTCAATCCAACCTAGTTTTGGGAAATTTAAATCTCATGTAATAAGAGCGTGTGATCTGCTTTCTGCCACTTTTAGTATAAGTTCATTAATATTTGTATTATTATCATGGGTGCTATTTGGAGCGCGGTAAGCAGAGCTCACTATCAACTTATCATTTCCTTTTTGTGATATTTCACACCAGATTCATTCTTTTGATATTGACAGACTTTCATTTAGTTCCATTGATTGTGCATTTAACAAAAATCGTATTCATAAAGCTACACCTTGGCAACAGCTTTTGTCCAGGATATTATTAAAGCAATCAAAACCATCTGTTTGCAATTCCACTGGTTCAATTCTATCTCTTTTATAATTATTAAGTCTGCATGCGTGGGAAAGCATTTTAAAATGTGTGTATGAAATGGATTAAAACCAATGTTTCATCTTTTTTATTTTCAGATTTATTTATTTATTTTTTTAAATTTATTTTATTTTTTGCTTTAAGTACTTTTATTGTTTGTTTTGTTTGGGTTTTGTTTTAGTTTTTTTTTTAGGCGGGGGAGGGGGTGGGATGGGTTGTTTATTTTAGGGGGAGTTGGTTGTTTTTTGTTTTTTTTTTGTTTTGTTTTGTTTTGTTTCTTTGTTTTTGTTCGGCTATGTGATTTAGTGGTATGACACTCGCTTTCGGATCGGAAGGTCCTGGGTTCAAGCCTCGCACTCGGCGCATAGTTGAGTCCTTGGAAAAGGCTCTTTACTCACATTCTCTCACCGTACTCAGGTGTAAAATGAGTAGCTGGCCGTTAACAGCATTGTCATTGTCCGAAAAATTGTAATATCGCTAAACAGGCGTCATGTCCGTCCTACACGTTAAATGTTGCTGTTGACCAGGGACCCCTTGTAAAGCATTTTGAGCACATTTAGTGGATATTGCGCTATATAAAGCTCAATTTTCTTTCTGAAAAAAGCCAGCTAATCTAGCTTTTCGTCTCAGGGTTTGTCTCACCAACAGAACACCATGCTTTGGATGGAAATGTTTTCACAAAGTACCTTGATCAGAACCACCACCACCAGCAGCCGCCATAGCAGCACCGGCTGGAATTCCTCCTGTTTTTAATAAATCCATCAATCTCTGATTTTCCTCTCTCAGCTCACGAATCAGTTTATCTGTGGGGCTCTCATTGATTACAGCAGATGTCTTGATGGCTTTGGCCCTGTCAGCTATTCATTAAAAGAGAAAAGATGCCATATATTTTCATATATGTATGCAAAAATGACATATTGGAATGCAGTTGAGAAAAAAAGAATAATTGAAAGAGACATGAAGCTTTTCTTGTTGGACAAGTATGAGCGAGATTCCTGTCTTTTAGATGATACCAATAAATTGAACTAAAGGCCTGATGACCCTAAAAGATTAAATGTTCATTCCCAACTGACAAGGTGTAAGTGTTACATTTAATGTCACGATTAATATCAAAGCACCATAGCTCAATTAATCAAGATTGAAATTTTAATCTTAGGTAAATTTTACATTTATACAATTTATTTCTAATTTCAGAGCTAACCTGCTGGTATCAAGTAAATGATATAATAATAATAATAATAATAATAATAATAATAATAATAATAATAATAATAATAATAATAATAATAATAATAATAATAATAATAATAATAATAATAACAATAAATAATGATGATGATGATGATGATGATGATGATGATGATGATGATGATGATGATGATGATGATGATGATGATGATGATGATGATGACAATGATGATGGTAAAGAAGAAGAAGGAGAAGAAGAAGAAGAAGAAGAAGAAGAAGAAGAAGAAGAAGAAGAAGAAGAAGAAGAAGAAGAAGAAGAAGAAGAAGAAGAAGAAGAAGAAGAAGATGATGATGAAGAAGAAGAAGAAGAAGAAGAAGAAGAAGAAGATGAAGAAGAAGAAGAAGAAGAAGAAGAAGAAGAAGAAGAAGAAGAAGAAGAAGAAGAAGAAGAAGAAGAAGAAGAAGAAGAAGAAGAAGAAGAAGAAGAAGAAGAAGAAGAAGAAGAAGAATACTTTATTGCATCCCAAAAAAGAAATAAAAGAATCTATGAAACGTTCGAATCTCAAGATTTAGGAAATGAGAGAGGGTTCGATTCACAGTTTGCTTACTTACCGAATCTCAAAGTCGACAAAGTTTCCTCATAGTTGATATCAGCAGGACTGAGTGCAGCAATCTGAGGTAAAAAGGAAATCAAAATCAAGATTATGGATTAATGGAAGTCAAATTGGTTCCTGAGCCTATTAAAATAGATAAGCAAAAGGAAAAAAATAAGGCATGCCGATGAGGTTTGTTGGTATAAAAGCTCCGTCACAAGAATCGTAGACCCGGAGTTAAGTAGCATCAAATGGATATTAACAATTGTCTTATATCATTTGAATCGGACACCAAGAATCGATTCAACTACCCAATGACTGCTGGATGGACAGAGAGAAGAAAAATGCATCAACTCAACTCAGAATTGAAACGGATGCATGCTCTACAAAATAAGCTATTGAGATTTCCCATTTTAATAAAAACAACATAACGTCTAAAAATTATTTCTCTATTTCAATACATATATTATATGAAAATAATTGCGTTAAACTAAACTAATAAAATAATATCTTTACCATAACAGTTTTGCTATTTCCACCAAGAGCATTTTGAAGTAGTTTTGTCAACACAGAATCTCGGAATGGAACTGAAATACAGACATGTTACATAGACTTTAATACAAAAATTGTCAAAACAACCATCATTATCAACATAACTATCAGCAACAATATCAAAATTACAATTACAATCTCTGTAGAAAAAAAAGGCAGAATAAGCTAAAAATGAGAGAAAAAACAACGTGACTTATATGGAGATGATTATCAACATTGATATGTGTTGTAAAACTATTAATTATTCATAGTCACCCTCTTCCTATTCGATAGAGAGGTCAAAGGTGTGTCTGGTGTGTGACAATAAGTATTGTTGGTCAGAGTAGTGAGAGTAGTTAGAATGGTCAGTCGGGCAAAGTTGAAAAAAAAGAAAATATGAAGACTTGAGGAAGCAAAATGTTTTATAGATTAAATTATTTTTTTATTATAATAAAATATTGACAACTGACACAAAACCAAGTCATGGAAATCATAACATTTGAATTGGCCATATTAACACACAGTCATCGAGAAACAAGACATTCGATATAATCGATGTCATAGATCAACACGATATCGATATTCTATATATAACTGAATCATGGTTGCGTCAGTTCGGTGATGAACCTATAATGAAAGAAATGACACCTCCCGGCTACAAGATGGAATCGTTCCTAAGAAATGGACGATCAGGAGGGGGGATCGCCATCATATTCAAATACGCTCTTTCGTCTAAAATACAAAACAGGCCAATTTTGTTCAAAAGTTTTGAGTGTGTCCAAACCACATTGACCTACCCTCAAATTTCATTATTAATCACTTGTATCTACAGACCACCCCCAAGCAAAAAGAACAAACTGAGACAGAATGATTTTGCTGACGAATTTTCTGATTTTGTGTCAAAAGACACATCAAATAAGCGAAAAAAATTTATCTGCGATTTTAATATTCAGTTTGATGTTGATAAGAATAGTCTCGTTAAAATCATAAAAAATATGCTGAATGAACATGGCCTGACTCAGTTAGTCACCTCTCCAACTCAAAGATTGGGGCACATCTTGGACTGGTTCATCACTGATACACCCTCGCTTGTTGAATCAATTAAAAATATCAAAAAAGAAATTTCAGACCACAATCTGATTCTGGCAACTCTCAAATGCATCAAAGAGAAAGCAAAGAAAGTCAAGATAGTGTCTAGGGATACTAAAAGAATAGACATTAATTCCTTCAAAAACAATCTGTCAGAGGAACTAGGAAGAAGAAGAATGGATATACCATCAGCACAGAAAATGGACGAGGTACTGCGCAACGTCATCGACAGGCATGCGCCAAAGACAACTAGAATAATAAATTCCAGGAAACCGTCTCCGTGGTTTAACCAGAGTGAAAAAATTGCCAAAAAGGAAAAAAGGAATGCAGAGGCATCGTGGAGAAAATCGGGCCTTGAGATTGACCGGCTGATATATATAGCAAAAAAAGCATAAGTATAAAACCACCTGCAAAAGAGCAAAAAGAAACTAGTATAATACGAAACTATCATCAGTGAGGGACATTAAGAAATTTTTCTCTGTTTCAAAGGAACTTTTAGGGGAAGAAAAGGACATGTGTCTACCCACTAATATCCCGGTAGAAAAGCAGCCGGATAAAGGTTCTGTTTCTCTTCTGACATTGTTAGACCTTTCGGCGGCGTTTGATGCTATTGATCACGGTATTCTCATTAAACGACTGAATATAACTTTTGGCTTGTCTGGGACTGTCTTGCAGTGGTTTGAATCTTATTTAGATGGCAGAAAGCAACAGGTTATGATTTTAGATAAACTTTCTCGTCAACATACATTGTCTTTTGGTGTTCCTCAAGGCTCTGTTTTGGGTCCAATTCTTTTTGTTTTGTATACTTCTCCATTATCTAATGTCATCACTGGTCATGGGCTGCGCTATCATCTCTATGCAGATGATACGCAACTTTATGCTACTGATAAAACTAAAAATCTCGAAAATATTGTGAAACGTGTGGAAGAATGTGTGACGGATGTGAAAGAGTGGATGGATGCAAACAAGTTGAAAATGAATGAGTCAAAAACAGAAGTGATGACTGTGGGAAATAGAGGGCAGTTGAAGGTGAATGATGGTCTTGAGGTGTTGATTGGGGTGAAAAGATCAAAGTTTCAAAGTCTGTGAAAAATTTGGGTGTCTATTTTGATTCAGAAATGACAATGTCAGCTCACATTTCTGCTCTCTGTAAATCTTTATACTTTCAATTGAAGAAAATCAGTTCGATCCGTCAGTATATTGCAATTGGAACATGTAAAACATTGGTTGTTTCCCTCATTTTTTCGAAACTAGATTATTGTAACTCCCTGCTTGTCAACTTGCCTCAGGCTTCTATTAAACAATTACAACTACTGCAAAACAGTGCAGCAAGATTAGTTTTTGGCAAAAAAAAAATTTGATCATGCAACCCCTTTGTTGGCCTCTCTCCACTGGTTGCCCATTGAAAAGCGCACATATTATAAAGCAGCGTGTCTTGTTTATAAGTGTTTGACTGGTATAGCACCGGCATATCTCACAGATCACGTGGTCATGTGTAAATTTTAAAATTACACTTTAAGATCATGTAATGACCAAACGAAAATTTCGGAAAAAAGATCAAGAACAAAATTTGGTGATAGATCGTTTGCTTGTTTCGGACCCAAGATTTGGAATGAACTACCACGTGGTCTGAGGGAGTGCAAGTCTTTACCTACCTTTAAAAAGAATCTCAAGACACATTTTTACTGTATTTGTTTTTATTGACTCTATGAATCTTTGATTTGGCTATGAATTATTATTATTTTTATTTTTTTTCACTTAAAATTGATATTTATATTGTAAAGTGCCCAGAGCTTGTGTTTTACACCAGAATGAGCGCTATATAAATGTGTATTATTATTATTATTATTAATATGTCAAAGACATTGTTGTTCGATGTAATTATTCCTGATCTTCATCAATATCAAAGACGTCAGTTTTTGAAAGAAATTAAACTGTGGCTTTGTTGTTTTATAGTATGACATTTGCCTCCGGGCAGATAGGTCCCTGGTTTGAGTCCTGCGTTCATGGTAAAGGCGCAAAGTTTCCTACAAAGAGGTTCTTTACTCACATTCTCTCATCACACTCAGATGCAAAAAGAATAACTGGCTGGTAAAAGCCTTGTCTTTGCCGGGAAAAAAAAATAATTGGAATAGCCTGTTAACAGGTATCATGTCTCGCCTGTATGCTAATTGAGACCCCTTGTAAAGCATTTTCAGCACATAGAGTGGATATTGCACAAATAAAAGGGAATTTCAAACAAGTTCCCAATGCTGCTGCACAACCTTGAAAGTACGTATTGGGAATGAACACTAAATTTCAAATGCATAGGTTCAAGAATCGTATTATCATAATCCTCCAATGACCTCTTCTATAATATTTCTTAATAAAATGTATTTTTTTCTACGATGATGTGTTCTCAAATTCAACAATTTGACATTAATCATTATCATTGTGGTCAGGATATCATTACGCAACAAAATCTTTTTTTTTGTTGTTGTAAAACTGGATGAATGCCAGAGAAAAGAATTTTTGAACTGCTACAGGGATTGTTTGTTTTATTGCAAAGAATAATTAGGACACCTCATAATATTTTTACTACTATATTATAGTAAAATAAAAAAAATGAAAGTTGTAAGGTAATAAAGTATGTTAAATTGCAATAAATTATGGTAATTGCAGTCATTAAAATGGCTGAAAAGCAAATAAACTCCATTTATTTACCCATGACTTTTTTCTTTCCAGAGGACTGATCGGCAAGGGCCTTAATACAGTTTCCCAATGTGCTCAACGATTGGTTAATGGCTGAACCTTCCTTCAACCTGTCTCCAGTGGCTCCTGTGCTCTCAGCACGCTCACTGAAAGGTTTCAAATAACAAAGTATAATTCAAGATTAGTCACAGTATTAACCATTAATATGAAGTTTAATCAGATAGCTTTTATGACATAAAACACAATCAAATAAGAAAAAGATTTTATTAATTCTGTAAATATATCACAGAGAGAGAGAGAGAGAGAGAGAGAGAGAGAGAGAGAGAGGGGGGGGGGGAGAGAGAGAGAGAGATCAATCACATACCTCCCTGCCAAGTCAACCAGGTTGATGACGGAGGTTTTCGTCATGTTTTGTCCAGCATCATTTTTTTGTTTTTGAGCAAAACTGATGGCTATGATAGTATGAGCACGACTGAAAGTAAAAATTGAAAAATCAAAAAGAAAAAACATTGAGCGTTTGAGTAGCCCAACATTTATTAAAAGTTTTCAAATCACTTTAAAAGGAACCCCAGGTAAACAGTAACACTTTTCGTGTAAGGCAATACATAACGTTAATTCTGTGCTGTGCTATTCCAATATTTTCAACAGAGGTAATGCTGTTATTACCCAGGATACTGATTTTACACCTGATTGTTGTGAAAGAAAGTGAGAAAAGAGCATTTTCCAAGGACTCAACTGTGTACCGCCCAGAGTGGGACTTGAACCAGAGACATACTCATCTGAGGGCAAGTGTCATACTCCAAGACCACAAAGCTGCACAAGTGGAATCACAAATCATTTAAATACAAATAAGTCTGAAACCATAATATAGAGAACTATAATATTGGGAGGGCTATCTCCGAGGTTATATTGATCAAACTGTATTATAACTCCCCAGTTTCCTATAAATAGAATCCTATAAAATCATTGTTAAAGTCAGTAAATATGAAAATATCAGAAGAGTATATACAATTTTTAAGTAAGTAAGAATAAGAAGTAGATTTTAGTTTAATTTTAAGTAATAAAATATCACACTTTTGATTTTATTATTTAAGTGAAGTAACAAGTTATTGTGACCCAACTCAATACAAGTTCAGTTTGGTACGAGGTGAAGGTTAGCGGTCAATATGCATTTTTTTTAAGGTTTATTTACTAAGAGGAAGAATAGAAGGGTGTAAAAATATCATTTGATGTAGTAAAAAAATATAACAGTAAAAATCATGTGAACCATGACCCCAAATTGTGATTATGTCAGGGTGATTAAAAAGCAGAAAATTGAATTTATATAAGACTTGGGTCAATTTTTAAAAATGATTTACTGAGTACAATGGATTCTATTTCTTTAAATGTCAAAAACGTTATATGTGACCCAACATATAAAAGCAGTATTATGTCAGGATGAAATAAAAATAAAAATAAAATATTTTTTTAAATTCCCTTTATTCATCCCATTGAAGAAATTTGTCTTTAGGGTCTCAAGGGAAGACTGGAATGAACTGGGCATTAGCTGAAGTGCAGCGCGGCAAATTGAGCTAGGGTGAGGTAACTTGCTCAAGGCCCCACAGTGCAGCGGGTGTTAGAACTCAGTACCTTTCTGGTACAAAGCAAAGACCGTACTGCTGAGTCCCGCTGCCCCAAAAATGAAATAAATAATAGAAATTTAATCTATAGCCACAAATATAAAATTGTGGGGTTAATTCATCTTTTGTACAGTGTGTAATAAATACTACGGCAGGCATTGTACAAAACTCCAAGTTTGCATTTCTTATCATTATATTCCAAAATTCAATTTTTGAGGTCTGATGCATCCCAACATAACACCGTTTTGAGATGACGGGTCACACATTTTAAATTGTTTTAACTTTAAATTCATTTTTGGTATCTGGTTTGCCCTGAAATAATACCAGTTGGAGAAGATGGGTTACTTATGTGAAAATGAGGCTTCAATCTGATAAATTACCTGCTTGTGGCATTCATGTTGGTTGATGCTACAGTACGATTACGAGTTCCTTCATTGACTTTGTTCTCAATCTGTTGGTAGCTGCTCACTGGTGCTGATGTTAAGGTTTCCACTGTGGAATATTTCCAATAAATATGGATATCATGCTCAAAGTAAAACATTACACATGTTAGTGGCATTGATGATTATGATGATGATGGTGGTAATGGTAATAGTGATGATGACGGTGCTGATGATGATGATGATGATGATGATGATGATGATGATGATGATGATGATGATGATGATGATGATGATGATGATGATAATGGCGACCACGACGACGTTGATGACGATGATGATAATGATGATGATGATGATGATGATGATGATGATGATGATGATGATGATGATGATGATGATGGTGATGATAATGACAAAAGTGCACTGCAAGCAAGAATAAAAATGACAATTTTAGAATTGGCAAAAAAATTGTTACCGTAAAAGCCTTTAGATGGATGCTGTCTTACTTTCAGACCACCCTTGCCAGGTGTTTTTGAACTCAGCAGATCTCTCACTTGTTCATTGTATATCTCCAGCATACTTAGTGTAACCTTAAAAATAATAATAATAGTCAAATGGAATGGAAGCTTCGATTTAATAAATGAAGATAAATGGTATAGACATCTTGGGTTTCTCCTTTGTCAACAAAACAAGATGAATGAAACACTAAAGACAAGAGGATCGTGTTACTAAGGTGAATAACAAACATGTACTATTCACACTCTTGACAGTAGGCATTTGTGTCCATGTGCACCTCTTTCTTAATGTTTTTACATATGGATAAAATGGTACATGTTTCATTATAGAATTGATAAAATGTTACTAAAGCATGATCAAATAAAGTATTTAATACCTGATAATCCTCATCTTTTTGTAAAGTTTTCCTTTTCTCTTCAATTCCTTTGAAAAGATCCTCACAAACCAGGGGAACAATTCCTTTGTTGTTTCCATAACCAACCATACTGTATGATTTACCACTGCCAGTTTGGCCGTAGGCAAACAGAGAGCAATTGTAGCCTTCCCATGCATTTGTCAACACATCCTTGCCAAGGTCGTCAAAAACTTTTTTCTGTGGAGATTGGAAGTTGCAATGGGGAGGGGGGGGGGGGGAGAATGAAAAGTTATTCCTGTTTTGTGAAAAATGATGTAAAGAAATGTAAATCTTTAACAAATTACATGAGACAGGCATTTGTTGACATTTCAAGTTTCCCCTAAATCGAAACAAATAATTCAACATGGAAATAAATGGCTGGTATTTTTTTTTAATAAATAAAAGAAATTGTTGGGCTTTATATCATAAATTACTGGAATCCATTCTACTGAATTCAAAAACAAGATACATACTAACCTGGTCGGCATACTTTGAATCCTTGGGTGCCAGGTACCCATCACTATTTTCCACATATCCATCATGTGACCAATAAGAATAATCAAATGCAAATTTCTTTCCTTCCGCACTCATATTTTCTGGATCTTTGATTTCTGTCTGTTTTCCAGACATTTTAATGATGACAGTTGCATTCCGAAATTGTTCTCTGGAATTCTTTTATGTGTTAAGGTTCTTTGAACATTGTGTTATTAAAAAAAAAAAATACTAGATGGAAAAACAAAGGTTATTACCAGTATTATGTATGAAGAAAACGCCCATAGAACAATTATCAAAATTGGGTGGGATAAACAGAATACCCACTATGTTTCCCCCCCCCCCCCCTCTCTCTCTCTCTCTCTCTCTCTATCTATCTATCTATCTATCTATCTATCTATCTATCTATCTATCTATCTATCTCTCCTGCTCTCCTCTCTTAAGGATCAATGACTATTAGTTTGTTTTATATCTGCGCTTTTGTAATATGCCTTCTTTGATGCCATAAATGCCAGTCAATGTGTTTAAAAGTCAGAGGGTATTTCAGTAAGAAAAATATGTATAGTTATTTTTGACTTTATAGATTGGCTGATATATACTTTTTACCCTTATTTATGCCCAGTCAAAAATGTCTTTGTATTTTTTCTATTGCTTATTCTACATTGTTCAAGAAAACAAATCACTCATTGAATTTCAATATAAAATAACAATCAGATATTTTACTATTATTGTGCAACATTTAGAGATAAAACAACAAAAACCAACAAATATTTTCAAGGATACAAAAGGCCGGACACGAACAGCAACTCTTACATTCTCAGTCATGGTGAATTCTCTTGATAATAATCTGAAACAAAATTAATTTATGCATGGGTTTCAAATATGATTTGATTCATTTAAGTGAGTAATGAACTTTCTAAAAAGTTGGCATTAGCATGCACAAATGCTAAATGTTACTAGTTGCCAATAAAACAATAAATCTATTAAGATTAACTATGAATACACACACACATTCACACACACACACACACACACACACACACACACACACACACACACACACACACACAGAGAGATTTGTTGACGATAATCTCTTTTTTTTAATGGTGAGATAATAAAGAAATATATATATATATATATATCGATTATCCGGATGGACTATATATATATATATATATCCTTTCTTTAAAAAAATATAGCATTGTGGAGAACATTGTGCTTATTTGAGTCAATAAAAAAATTGATACGGCGCACAACTCTACTGAAAGATTTGAAAATTAGAAATGTATTTTTTACAGATAGATAAACAGATAACTTGATTTCCTTTTATAATTTAAAGTCAGTTTGAAAGTTCGTTGAGTCAAACAGATATCATAAAATATGTACCAACGACGACACTTGACTCCCAAAATCAACTAATTTTGACACTGTAAAAAGTTGTCAATTTGCGTCATCTATTTATGACATCAAGTATTATTATTATTTCCGTTGTGTTGTTGATTTAGCGGTGATCAGTGTTGTTATGTATGTGTGTGTGTGGTGTATACATGTGTGTGTGGGTGTTGGCATTTTTCAGCAAATCGTGGCATTCATAGTGATATTATTCACTTGATCACATGAAGGTATTTCAGTGGCCATTTTGATTCTTTTTTTACTATTAGGGTTAGCTCGAGATCGAGGATATTTCTTTTTCTATTAAGGTTAGTCATAAGTCTTAGTAAAGGTGCTAGGATGTTTGTTTTTCCATAAGTTAAGTCAAGGGGAGACATTCCGAAAGCTTCTACATCCCCAGTATTCTTTAAATTTGTATTTTCACCGTTGATATTTTGTCAGGCATTTATTTATTCAATTTGTCATTATATCTAGAAGTATTTTAAAAACTCTAGAACAAACCTTGATAGATTTGTGAAAGTTTAAAATTTCTTAATTTGACCATTGTTTTGAATTTCAGCCGCCATTTTGATTTGTTAAATATTGAAAGGTAGTGCAAAGCAGTCCGAGAGTTGTTTTTTTTTCTATTAGGGTTAGCTCGAGAGGTTAGTCATAAGTCTTATTAAAGGTGCTAGGAAGTTTGTTTTTCCATAAGTTAAGTAAAGGGGAGACATTCCGAAAGCTCCTACATCGCCAGTATTCTTTAAATTAGTATTTTCACCTTTGATCTTTTGTCAGGCGTTTATTTATTAAATTTGTCATGATTTTTTCTATTAGGGTTAGCTCGAGATCGGACGATTTTTTTTTCCTATTAGGGTTAGTCATAAGTATTATTAAAGTGCAAGGGTGTTTGTTTTTCCTATTGGGGTTAATTAAAGGTACTAGGTTTAATTTTTTCTTGGGGTTTGTTGAGGGAATATATTATTGGGCCACACAGAAAAATCAACCGAAGATATACCAAATTACACAGATAACGTTGTTTACCAATCTGCCCTCATTAAATAATGGTGAGTACAGTATCAAATGAAAATAGTTCTTTCCCCCCGAAATTGCGGGCTTTTTACTAGTATATATATATATATATATATATATATATATATATATATATATATATATATATATATATATATATATATATATATAGATAGATAGATAGATAGATAGATAGATAGATAGATAGATACCTTGGGACCAGCGAAAATGTTGCGATTAACCAAAGCTGCAATTAACCGAAGTTGAGTTTCCTGTCCACTATTGCAACATTTTACACATATATGGTAAACTCAAATCAGTTGTTGTAAACATTGTTCTTAGTCCACCGCAGACTGAGCAATTTGATGGGGGAAAAAAACATATGGCAGCCCTGTATATCTTTTGTCAAGCAAAAGCAGCTTTGATGCAAGCCGACATCTTATTCAGATTGGATTAACTTTTACTCTCTTGTTCTCAACAGTTTTAAGAGTCAACGAGATTAGTTGTGATAAGAGGCATTAAGCTCTCACCAAACTCTGTCACAATGTAAGTTGTCAATCGCTCAGTCTCTCTTTACCTGTCATTGTCTACCTGTTGTCAAGACTGTACCCAGCTACCTCGCAACCTATTTAGTGGCCACAGATAACATCACAAACCCATACTGCAAAGCCTTGCCCTCTCTTGTCTCTAATAGAGTGGTGACACACTACTGTAGCATTAAATCCCACTCACTCTCGTTCTTCAACCTGTCACGATTTCATCCATGATGAAATTTAATCATGATATTTTGTTTGATTGATTTCTTGAATTTGCCTATTGAGGGCAAAAATTTGTTGCGATTAACCAAAGTTTGTTGCAATTAACCAGTGACTTTTAAATCAAATTAATTCCATTTCCTTGGGAAATGTTGGGATTAAGCGAAAATTGCGATTAAAAGGTTGTTTTTTTAAAAAGCATAATACATAATACCCCTATCAGAAAAAAAGTTTTGCATGTATCAACTACCCTTAATAAAAAAAATTAAACAAAAATCGCTCTATTATGAACCACACTGCCCTATAACTCATAACTCCTGTTGTTTCATCTGTCAAATGGTCATCTTAATCCCATCGATTTGTGACATTAAATCTATTGTTTTAGTTTGTGGCTAGCTTTCTACACTACATGAGTCGTACTATAAAAGTTACTAGAATATGTGTCTGATTTTTTATTGACAAAATCACTCTGTTATTTTATAAAAGTCTTTAGCCTAGACTTGATTTTCGAATATAGAAATTGTTAGAACATTCAACTTGTATGAGCAAATTGACCACTTTCAAATCTTTTCTTTTCTTCGGTCCTCGGTCCAAAGATCAGTGATCAGGTGTCTGGGTCTGATGGGTTGGATCAGAACCTACTTTGAATTAAACTTAAACAAATTATAATTGTCCGTTCAACGTGACAGAAACTAGATTTTACAAGGGTCCATAGACCATCTGACTCTGAATGACTTTATGAAAATGAAAACCAAAACTTTATTAATAAGCTAAATGGAATGGAATGAAGTAATAATGACTCAGTAGGTCAGGTTAAAATGTTGACACTTAAGTTATTCTTCGCTGCAAGTCTCTCTTCGGCAGCGTTATCATCATAATCATTTGAAAATAAACTCATTCATTCAGTACGTGTTCAACATCCAAGAATAAAAGTGAGATGCGGCGCGGGCATCAGAATTTAGGGTTTTTAAAAATCCGAAAAATACCATGGTTTTGATTTCTGCATTTTGATAGAATCAAATCAAAACAAAAAACAAAACATAATTTTTAAATAAATAAATATATTGTAATATGAATTATGGTGATTAAAGGTATGTTGTCATCGACACTCACTATGAACCACGGTTGACGACAGTGGATGATTACACAACATCCAAAAACACAGGCACAGGACTAATCCAACAACAAAATTAAAATCGACAATTTATGGGAAACTGGAGTCAGGTTTAATTTTTGCTTTCAGAATTAATTATCGGTATTACATATCGGCGGCAAAATAGCTTTAAATCCTAATTGAGAGAACGATGATAAGAATGTTACTGTTGTTTATCAACAAATGACAAGTGAAGTGAATTCTACACGCCACGCAGCAGCACGCAGTTCATCATCATGATCGTCATCGTGCGCATCGTTGTCAGTTCTTCCCTCCGAATACAAAATATTTGTTAAACTTTCAATTATTCAACGTCTCTGTTTGTTGCCGTTATCAATATTTAATTATTCATTTGATTTACCTTGTCACTTGTAAAATTGGAGGAAATTCCTAATCAAAAATTAACGGGACCAACCCTTGACAATTTTATAAACAAATGGGAGATAATTGACAGCAACAATCATTTCCGGTAAATGATTGGGGACAGAAGAACGGAGGGTGCGGGGGGGGGGGGGGGGGGGGGGAGAGAGAGAGAGAGAGAGAGAGAGAGAGAGAGAGAGAGAGAGAGAGAGAGAGAGAGAGAGAGAGAGACCGATCCCATCAGCAGATAAGGACTCGGAACACAAATCATAAATACCAAAGAGATCGTAGGTAAAACAACACACTTTGATTATATTATGTGACCGACGTGCACCTAGTATGTAACCCACCGTCTCGGTCTGGGATTACATTTGGCATTTGAATGCATTGGATGCGGCTATGTGGTCTAGTTGTATCAGATGACATTCACCTTAGGATCGGAGGACCCTGGGTTCGCGTCCCGAGCCGCGCATAGTTAAGTCCTTGGAAAAATCTCTTTACTCACATTCTCTCATCGTACCCAGGTGCAAAACAGCGTTGTCTCTGTCCGATGAAAAATTGTAATAGTATCGCCTAGCAGGCGTCATGTCTCATCCACAGTGTTGCTGTGGGCTAGGGACCGTTTGTAAAGTGCTTCGGGCACTTTAGTGGCTGTTGCGCTGTATTTTTTTTTTTTTTAATAGAAGCTCAAAAGCCCAAGAGACAAGGAAAATTGACTTACACGTCTAAATTACATTTTATTTAAATTGATATGCCTCATTGAGACTGATAAATGATGTGGTCTCTGAAGCCTAAATCTCAAATTGTATGAAAATCAAAGTCTTCACTTTAATTTAAATTTTCGTACTTTGGTTCATCTCGAGATAATACCATACTGAGGCGGCGCAGCCCACATCATGGACAAGAGCTCAGCTCAGGTAGTTGACAAAATCCTTTGACAATGGCATTTAAAGATTAACATTATTATATGAAAAACGGTTGCATCTACTTCACATAATGAGAGCGAGCATTGTATGGCCCAAATCATGAGCCTACTGTATTTTCCGGACTATAAGCCTCGCCACCCAAAGTTGTTTTTTTTATTTTTATATAATAATAAAATAAGATGAATCCTACCACAAGCCGCTCCAGGGTGTATATAAGCCGCACCCAGTGCCTAAATACAATACGGTAGTTCGATTGGCCGATATGAACCTAGTATGATTTCTGTCATCTTTATGGCAGTTCGATAGGCCGATAGGAACCGATGTGAAATTCAATCATTATTTGTTCGTAACAATGGCATGAAACCTACACACTTAGCAGACACGGACAGGGGAAAATACGAGCATTAGCTAAGTGTGATTTTAGTCGTAATTTGCTCTCTCTCATAACATCATAACAACAGCCATGAAGACTACACTTGACAAACGTGGAATAAGTCAAATAGTGACATTATCTATGTTTATACGTTATAATACCAAAATAATAACTCTGAAGCCAAAACACCTGGGTGACACGGACAAAGAAAAATACTAGTATTTGCCGCTCGGACTATAAGCCACAGGATCGAGATCAGGAGGAAAAATTCTCAGCCTATTATATAGTCTGAAAAATACTGTAAATGCATAGCATTGCATGAAGACAACGCTTGACTGCAGCCTCACCTATGAAACCGCGTCGTGGCGATAGTGGGCTTAGAAGTCCGCATCCATCTCGAGTTTGTTGTCCGGAAGATTGAGAAACGCAACAACAGTCTTTCTGGGAAAGCTGACCGGAATTACTTGAGATCGGACATCAGGCAACAAAAGCATACTGGTACGGTCTGTAAAATAGGCAATGTGGTTTTGAACAAGGGGTGGTTGCCTTTTAGTTGTAGGAAAACTATATCTCGAGGTAGCCCTTGAACATGTTCTATGGACTCTGTTTGATACCCAGTGCTGATGTCAACTCCCAAGATCTGATAGAAAATAATTTTACAATTGAACTCACAAAAATTTAGTGTCAGAACTGTAGTGATTTATTTCAAATCCCTCCTAACTTTCTCGGGATTTCAAATCACTCATACATATTTTGCTCACAGCGTCGCCTACATAATTTTATAACCCAGCGTCATCTACATAATTTTACAACACTGCCTACATTACAAGGACGCCGGTTTATAAATTGAATTAATTACCGACCAGCCAAGAGACGAGAATGATGCCACATGCCTGCATAATTATTACCTGTCGTCGGCGAGCATCTATTTGAGATAAAAGCAAGTGCTCAGCCAAAACTCATTCTTTCTCTCAGTTAATCACTCAGAACTAGGCTTGCTATGGTGATTAACACTCGAAATCATATTTAGCTGAAAATACTGTGTGAATGAGGATACGGATTACTTATATCAATCTTATATCTGTGGACTTAAATTGCGTTGTGGTTAATTAATGTCATTTAAAACTAGATAGTAGGTATGTGTAGTGAGTAATAATTAGTTTAGTTTTCGTCTGGACCGTAAGTAGACGCAACCTATCAAATAATAGAAATTGATAACTCATGTTATTATAATATTTCATTCACTCTCTATATCTATATTGTATAGATCTATATAATTATGTATGTATGCCTTGCAAGTGAATGAATGTTTACACGAATTACATTTACAAATGTGCTATCGTTAATGCGCTATAGTAATATTGTGCATTAATAAGTATTGATTCCTATGCTCGCATTGCAACCTAAATGTATCCCGCTAGCGCTATAATAAATATTAATTATTAGTATCATTTATTTATTTAAAATGAGATCAGTGTTGTCAAAGTTTTGTTGATTGAAATCCTTTCAACATCGCTGCTCATAAGGAATACAATTTTTTTTCCATTCGTCAAAGTTTTGCTCCTATTTATTCACAGATCTGGATCTGGATATCTAGTTATCTGGGAACTACTAATCAAGTGACCCACTGGGACAACCAAAGAATGACCAAGAAACCCATCAATGAATAAACAGGCAAAAGCAACCCTTAAAGCAACCATACAAATGAACGTCGCCACCAACCACAGCCTACCACTACAAAAGCGATAAGGAACAAATAATACTAATTTGAGCAACAGAACGACAGAGAATGAAAAAATAACTTACCCATAGCTGAACTTCAATTTATTAAAAAATCCACTATTACTGTATTATTTTGTTTAATTACGTGTTAACGTGTTATTGTGCGAGGCTATTCTATTTATCTATATTAAAGTATTTCTTCTTTAACGGAGATTAATACTTATCTTATGAACCACATCTACCACTACTATTACCTATTTCTTTAAACTTAAACTTGATTACTATCTGTCGAGTTGTCAGGAACTTTAACCCAACTATTACAGGTGAACGAGGCACCAGACGACTTCTGTCTTTGGGGAAAATTATTTGACTTCTATTTAGCTCTACCTACTTGCCACTACTCCTACATAGATGCGACAAGAACTAGTTTTGTGGGGCGGACAATGGCACTTGTGTTTTAAATTCGGAGACAAGGTGCTTGTCAAGGAAGTATTTGACAGCGCGTAAACTGGGTGTGGAAGAGGCGTCTAGGACATCAAGCATAGCGATGGCTGGATTTTTGTGTGTGTTTTTTTTTTGTTTGTTTGTTTGTTTGTTTGTTTGTTTGTTTGTTTGTTTGTTTGTTTGTTTTTTTTTTTGTTTTTTTTATTTTGTTTTTTTTTTGTTTGTTTTTTTTGTTGTTTTTTTTTTTTGGGGGGGGGGGGGGGGGGGGGGCGCAGAAAAGCAATCGGGGCAATCCGCCTCAAACCTATAATTGACGCTACCTCTCGTACAAGTCAAGAGGAATCCCGGCGGCCCTTGCACGTAACGTCCTTTGGTCTCAGCACAGGACGCAATTTACATAATGGGCTTGACTTGAGAGAAAAAGTTCCTTTGGGTTGGACGGTATCTCCTTTCAGCTGTAAAAAACACACGTTCTGGGTTCTGTACCTGCAAGAGAAACCGATGGGTAGCTGCGATCATCTCGTCATGCACGGTGAGTGCCAACACCAGACAACAATTCTTTTATGTCCACGCTGTCAACAGACTACCCAGACACTTTCTTACGACGGCCACCCTGCTGTATAAGTATAAGCGGGAATCACGTGAACTGGTCATGGAAACAATCCGGAATAGCACCACCTCTTTTCAATTTTGAGGGAAAACGGTCTTTGATGTGCATTTTATAATGTTTTGTTTCTTTAATTCTTTAGTCAACATACGCTGAATAGCCTATTTTGCCTTCATTATTGCCATAGCATGTGCTAAGATATCTGTACCTGTATGAGTCATGTGGCTATGTAGTCTAGTCGTGTGACACTCGATTTCGGAGCAGGAGGTCCAAGGTTCACATAGTTGAGTCCTTGTAAAAGGCACTCTACTCACATTCTCTCATCGTACTCAGGTGTAATATGAGCACCTGGTCGTTAACAGCGTTGTCTCTCTCGGGGAAAAAAACCCAATGAAATATCGTCTAACAAGCACCATGTCTCTTCCTACATGTTAAGTGTTGCCGTTGGTTATGGACTCTTAGTAAAGCGCATTGAGCACGTTATAATGCTCTCTCTCTCTCTCTCTCTCTCTCTCTCTCTCTCTCTCTCTCTCTCTCTCTCTCTCTCTCTCTCTCTCTCTCTCTCTCTCTCTTATTTTAGATAAACATATCGGTTTATCTATATATTTTTTAAAAATCCTAATTTTACACAATGGGTAATAGTTGGTCGAACCCGGCGTGCACTTATTTGCATATATTATGCACATGTCGGCGGATCCAAAAAAAATCATGTGTTTTAAGCTTAAACACACATAGATATACACGTTGCCGTTTAAACACACAGCGGTTGATTATTTCCTTTTATAATCACCCCTTCCCCTTTCCTCTCTTCAAACTAAAATTACAGCACCCAATAGATAAATATAACTTTGGTAGAGTTCGTGTTGTTTATTGATGATGATAATGTAAATAATGATGGTGATGGCTGCACCATTGTTTTATTTTTACTTTCTACGTGTTGGCTAAAGAGGTCCCAATAGCTCAGATTGGAGCCCTTTTTATCCGTCTCAGGTACCCGTCTGTCCACAAGTTATTGGGTTGCTGGGTCCGTTAAATCTGTCGGTGAGTACTTTGCGGTAGACTAACATCCTAACGAAAAGGTATCGACAATTTATTTTTGCTGTCCTTCGAAGGACACTTTGGAGACAGAGGCACTACCACCACCTGTTAGATTGGATTGTCCGTACCTAAATTGTCAATAGAGCTTCATCACGTCGTCGAGAACTTGTTGGGGAAAGGGCCGTCTTATAAATTTTTATTTATCGTTCCCCCCCCCCCCTATCTCTGGTTAATTTCACCCAGACGTTCCGGCGCTCAAAAAGAAATGATCGAAAACTGACTCTATCGAAGTAAAATATTATTCATTCTCAATATATAAACTATAAACACGGAATACACGTGCAGTGATAATAAAATAGCAACACAAAATTTGGCAGTTATGGATTGATCCATTTAAGTTTGAGGGAGATCAACCTGTATGATTTATTATAAAATGCAAATTTTGGATGCTCATACTTTCCAAATTTGAGCTATTTTGATACATAAAATATTGTCTATGAATCTAAAAAAGAAACCCTTCGTAAAACATGAAAATATCGCCAATGAATGGTCATCATAACGGGCTACAAGACCTCTGTACATTATGTATTATTACGCCATATTACTTTACCAACTTCCGTTTTCTTGATACGTTTTCAGTTTCGGCCGGCCAACTGTGACACTGTTTATGTTTCCAGTCAGGTGGGAGTTGAAAGCCGGGTGTTCCAGGTGCCTTTTGGTGAATACGAGAAACGGCTCAAGTGACTGACCGTTGTTTTCTCAGTTCTTGTAATTATGGAAAAAGTATTTGTAGGTAATCTTAATGGAGAAATAAATGAAGGATCTCTCCGAAAGTTACTTGAGCAAGAAGGGATATATTTCAATAACATATCCATGCGAAGAAATTACGCGTTCGTAACATTTGATGACAAATCCTCTTCTGAGAAACTCGTCCAAAAATTTAACGGTAAGACGCAAGACCGGTTTTACCAACTCGAGACTTTGATAATAATATTTAACAATAATCAATCGATTTTGCATTGAGATTTATTTTATTTCATTGTAAAATGTTGTACTTTCATGTATTTTATTATTTAACGGTTGGAGTTGGTGAGTTGGGAGAGGTTGCGATTTTGATTTAGAGTGATTCTTAGCAGAGGGGGACGAAAACTTAAACCAATGTTTAAATCAATTAAACCAATTCTACGTCAATAGTTGTTTGACATGCCCCAAGTGAGGTTACAAGTGTTACGAGTTATGATCCACCCTTGCTTACGCTTACACAAACGTTAAACAACAATGAGATATGAAGTGAGTAGAAAAGTGCCAGAAGACAATAGAGAATAAAAAATTTTTTCGCGGCGGTGGTGGGGTTTGAACCTGCGACCTTATTGGTACGACAACTCCGCCTGGCAGGTGAGAGCGTGGCTCTACCGTGTGAGCTATCCACGAACACAAAAATATTCGTTTCAAACCCAAAGTCATTTCTAGATCCCTCTCTCACCCACTTCTTGAGATCGCCGATTCGTTCACCACCATCGCGAAGTAATTTTGACCAGCAGTTAAGCTTAATAGCCAATATTCTCATCACAAACATATAACATAGAAACGACTGAGACATTGAGTATGCTCCGGTGTATGGGGTGAATTTTTAATTCAGAAAAGTGAGTGGAGCAGGCACTTATGTTGGTAACAACAAGATATGAAGTGAGTAGAAAAGTGCCAGAAGACAATAGAGAATAAAAAATTTTTTCGCGGCGGTGGTGGGGTTTGAACCTGCGACCTTATTGGTACGACAACTCCGCCTGGCAGGTGAGAGCGTGGCTCTACCGTGTGAGCTATCCACGAACACAAAAATATTCGTTTCAAACCCAAAGTCATTTCTAGATCCCTCTCTCACCCACTTCTTGAGATCGCCGATTCGTTCACCACCATCGCGAAGTAATTTTGACCAGCAGTTAAGCTTAATAGCCAATATTCTCATCACAAACATATAACATAGAAACGACTGAGACATTGAGTATGCTCCGGTGTATGGGGTGAATTTTTAATTCAGAAAAGTGAGTGGAGCAGGCACTTATGTTGGTAACAACAAGATATGAAGTGAGTAGAAAAGTGCCAGAAGACAATAGAGAATAAAAAATTTTTTCGCGGCGGTGGTGGGTTTGAACCTGCGACCTTATTGGTACGACAACTCCGCCTGGCAGGTGAGAGCGTGGCTCTACCGTGTGAGCTATCCACGAACACAAAAATATTCGTTTCAAACCCAAAGTCATTTCTAGATCCCTCTCTCACCCACTTCTTGAGATCGCCGATTCGTTCACCACCATCGCGAAGTAATTTTGACCAGCAGTTAAGCTTAATAGCCAATATTCTCATCACAAACATATAACATAGAAACGACTGAGACATTGAGTATGCTCCGGTGTATGGGGTGAATTTTTAATTCAGAAAAGTGAGTGGAGCAGGCACTTATGTTGGTAACAACAAGATATGAAGTGAGTAGAAAAGTGCCAGAAGACAATAGAGAATAAAAAATTTTTTCGCGGCGGTGGTGGGGTTTGAACCTGCGACCTTATTGGTACGACAACTCCGCCTGGCAGGTCTCTATTGTCTTCTGGCACTTTTCTACTCACTTCATATCTTGTTGTTACCAACATAAGTGCCTGCTCCACTCACTTTTCTGAATTAAAAATTCACCCCATACACCGGAGCATACTCAATGTCTCAGTCGTTTCTATGTTATATGTTTGTGATGAGAATATTGGCTATTAAGCTTAACTGCTGGTCAAAATTACTTCGCGATGGTGGTGAACGAATCGGCGATCTCAAGAAGTGGGTGAGAGAGGGATCTAGAAATGACTTTGGGTTTGAAACGAATATTTTTGTGTTCGTGGATAGCTCACACGGTAGAGCCATGCTCTCACCTGCCAGGCGGAGTTGTCGTACCAATAAGGTCGCAGGTTCAAACCCCACCACCGCCGCGAAAAAAAAATTTTTTATTCTCTATTGTCTTCTGGCACTTTTCTACTCACTTCATATCTTGTTGTTACCAACATAAGTGCCTGCTCCACTCACTTTTCTGAATTAAAAATTCACCCCATACACCGGAGCATACTCAATGTCTCAGTCGTTTCTATGTTATATGTTTGTGATGAGAATATTGGCTATTAAGCTTAACTGCTGGTCAAAATTACTTCGCGATGGTGGTGAACGAATCGGCGATCTCAAGAAGTGGGTGAGAGAGGGATCTAGAAATGACTTTGGGTTTGAAACGAATATTTTTGTGTTCGTGGATAGCTCACACGGTAGAGCCACGCTCTCACCTGCCAGGCGGAGTTGTCGTACCAATAAGGTCGCAGGTTCAAACCCCACCACCGCCGCGAAAAAATTTTTTATTCTCTATTGTCTTCTGGCACTTTTCTACTCACTTCATATCTTGTTGTTACCAACATAAGTGCCTGCTCCACTCACTTTTCTGAATTAAACAACAATGAATAATTACAGTAGAACATGAAAGTAACGTACTCGGAAATAGCGAGAACTCGGAAATAGCGAGTAAAATCTAAATCCCCGTTTTTTCCCCTTATTTGAGTCAATAAAATTAGCATGAAAGTAGCGAGTATGAAAAAGAGGTCAACTCGGAAATAACGAGCATTTCCTGCCCCAGCCTAGGACTGCGAACGAAGTAAAGCAAAACAAGAGACAATGGCAATTTAAATATTTTTATCCTAGCCTCTTTTCTTTTCTTATTTTTCGTGAAGAGTAATATTACATAGTAACCTAGTCTGTAGTAGTACTTAATAGGCGAAACAAATTTGGGTGGGGGTTGGGTTTGTGTGCGTGTGTGTGTATTGGGGATGGGGGTCAATTATTCACCTAATGTGGTGCCACGCGACGCGCGAGGTAAACACATGTCAACATGCCTCACTTCGCAGCATCGGTCAGCGAGTAGCATCGTTAACGAACGACACGATCAGCGAGAGAGGGGAGTGTGGAACCATTATTTCAATGGGTCAGTGATTGAGTGATGCGCTTGCTTACCTCATCAAACATGCCGAGTGCATACAAACACTCGCGCGCACACGCACACACTTCTATGTTCTTGTTTTTTTTTCTAGTCATGATTTTACTTGAAAATAAAAACAAAAAAACAACAAAAAACCAAGCATTCTGCCACTTCTGTGAAGAAATTGAAATAGGGGCGACGGCTTTTACTCGAATTAAACACTGAGGGGAATAACCAGCAATATTATAACCTTTCCTGGCAACTCGGGAATAGCGAGAACTCGGAAATAGCGAGTAATCAGGAGTGGACCCGTCGAACTCGCTATTTCCGAGTTCTACTGTATTAAAGGCGTACCTGCTTTTTTTTCTGTGTGTCTTTTCAAATTGTTGGTCTGGCATGATCATGAGTCCGACACTCAAAATTGATCGACATACTTCAGAATATTGACATAGATGGGAAATTTATGAGTATAATCACACTTAAATTGAGAACAGACAGCAACACTGTGTGAATAGACGGAGAAACAAGTGTAGTCAATGCAAGAGAGGGGAGTAAGGCAACGTTGTGTCCTTGCGCCAGATCTATTGGAAGATATATGCATTATATGCCAGGGATTGTGGTGAATGGCCTAGAGATGAACAATTTGCGATTGCGGACGACACTGCTTTGTTGGCAGATTGCCAAGGGAAACTACAGGAATTGCTGGATGCGGTGGTAAATGAGAATAAGAAGGTGGGACTTGATCTCAATGAAAAGAAATCAGAAATGATGGTAATAACAATAAGGAAGAAAACCCCCATTGAATGCAATAAAAGGAAATGGTGGGAAATTAAAACGGGTCAAGAAAATTAGATACTTGGGAGCAATAATTACAGATGATGGAAAATGTACAGATGACATTAAAAACAGGCTGGCTCTTGCAAAGGCAGTTTCCATGGATATGAGACCACATCCCATAAACCGAGATATGGCTATCCCCTCCAAAACGAAAATAATGCAATTTTATTATATGGGTGTGAGGCATGGAGCATCAACACGGCACTGTAAAGGAAAATAGACACGATGCAGATGTGGTTCTTGAGACGAATGTTGAGACTATTTTAGACAAAGAAAATCAAAGGAAAAGTTACTAGAAGAGACAGGATACAAAACTTCTTTTTTTTCCCGCCAGAATAAGAAAAGCAAGGTTCTTTGGCCATGGAATGAGGAGGGAGGGGATAGAGAAGCTGGTGACAACAGGAATGTTAGGTGGAAAGAGAGCAGTGGGAAGACAAAAGGATGAAGTTGGACAACATTAGGAGCTGGACACAAGGAAAAAGTAATGTGGAGACCATCAGGGCAACAAATGGTAGATTGGATTGGAAAGGCATGATCGCCCACGCTTGGAAGCCAGGCACCAGATATCTATTTTCAGTTCAGTTCCAGATTTTACCTCAAATAACTTTCTAATTTCCATTTGAAGCAAGTTTAATTATAATCTTCCAATTAAACACCAATCATTACAAACCTTTTCTTCAATTCGGAACACATTGGATGAAAATGGTAGTCTTCTGTCAAAATCAATGAAAACAAGTTGACATAGACAAGCAAAATGTCTTAATTGTGATATCCAATGCTTAACATATAATCAAACATCCCCAAATGGGAATGATAACAGCGTTGGAGAGTTGAATCTGGTACTGGTACCTTTCCCTTTGGCCACTGGACAGACTACACATTGACAAAGGCAGTTTTGTTTTATCTATAAATTGGGGGCGGGGGGGGGGGAGGGGGGGGAGACAATCCATACCCCATATGTTGCATTTAGGACATCTGGTGGCTAACCTTGATGGCCACATGTTTGCTGGTCTGGAAATATGATTCAATAAAAATAATCGTTTTATTAGTTGCTGATAGTTTGATTTTTTTTTTCTTTTTTTGGGGGGAAAAATAAAACTAATTCAAGGTGAGCAACTACATTATATTTACACTTTAATGTAAGTGGCTGATGCAGATGAAAGTGGAATTTCTTCCCAATGTCTTGAACACGTTTGTCAGTTAAAAAGGAAGTTATATCTAGACATAAAAGAATATTTATTGGAAGTCAATATTTGATAACTGACGATGTGTGCAATAATCAATTTCTTACTATTTTCAAAAAAGGATTATTGGGCCATCAAGTGCAAGCCCTCGTTTTCACAAGGCAATTCAAATCAATGCTGCCTGCTTAGCCATTAAAAAATGTCAAAGTAAAGATGCACTCCTTATGGTGGAACTTTTATAACTAAGGATTTTCAAATTTGGAATAAATTGCTTTCAAAAGTCAAGAATCAACACCGTTGGAAAGATTATACAAAAAACTGAAGACTCGTAGCTTTCCAATCATATTTCAGTAACAAGAAACTCAGGTAGAGCTAAAGTAGAAGGTCTTCAGAGAAGAAAACCCCTCAAACAAGTGTTTCAGTCCTTAACTTCTTACACTCTAGGGGGCTGGACCACAGCTAGGTTATGGCTCCTAGGGGCCTATCCTTTTTTTTCCTCCTTCAAAAAGGTTTGAACCCACGACCTTCGAATCTGGATCTTATTCCGGCGTATTTGTGTGCTCTTATTATCCATTACGCCATCAGTGCTGGTGATGTAATGACATCACTTATTCCTTATGTTGTTGGTGCAGTTTTTCATTTCTCCTTAATTCATATCCAATGAGAGCTCCTCTCTGCGGTTTCACTAAGGCTTTGATTTGCTTTTGTTCTTCATCGGCCAGTAATACTGAGATGGCATAAGAGTTCATATATTGATTTTCCAATAAATCCTCATGCTCTGACTTCAACAGACTGACTTTTATGCCCAAGACATGTTTTTTTGTTGTTGTTTTTTTTTTGGTGCTTTTGTAAAGAAATCAAACTTATTTCATCCTTAATGCTTAACTGAGTAATTTTCTTTAATGAAATCACTTTGATTACCTCTCAGATTTTAACAAGATGATCCCCATTTGTTTTTTACTATTTAAGGTTATAATTTGGAAGGCTCCATAATGCAAGTTGAGCCATCAAATGGGAAAAGAGGGTAAGTGACCAAATTTTTCATTCAGATTTGAAGCAAAATGCCTATTCAATGCAGATATTTCCTTGAAGATGTTAGGTTCTAGAATTTGAGTTGAGGAATTCAATTCTTTTCTACTTTACTGTTCTTTTTTTTTTTTTTTTCCTTTTCTTTTCTCTGGATAACTTGACAGTCTATCGGGTTCAAAATATTTGTTCTAAAGATTTGATTTTTACTTTCTTTATGAAGGGGAGATAGGGGACACATAAAACCAATATTCAAAACTGATTCTCACTTTGGATTGGGAAAATTATTAAATTCTGTATCATATTATTATAGACGACGGTCGAGCAAGATACAAGTCAGCAGTATACCCACTCATTGTACAAGAGACCAGATTGAGGAGCTGGTCAATGCAACTTCTAATGGAATGAAAAAAATGGAGCAAGGTAATATTTAAATTAGGGTTGACAAGTCCAACAATATAAAATACTGAAGAGGATCATATTTGTGTAAGTTTGACATGTTTAGAAGTTGTAAATGTATAATATTACTTGTGATCAGATGTAGAGTTCATGTCCATACCTAACATTTACTGGTGCTGATATGACCTTAATGTGTTGCAAGCCCTTAAAAACAAAACATAAAAATTCATGAGGCATATTAAGTATAACATTGAAGGCATTATGAATCCTTTTGTGGAAAAACAACTCAAACTGCAAATTTAAATTCAAATATTAAATGCTTGGATTGGATAATTGTATTATAACAGTAATGATATATTACATGATATCATGTTAGTATGACCAGTATAATGTGTGAGTTTGTATTAGGTTTGAGTTTGACAGATAGACCAAGTGGTGCTCCTTTTTGACATTTTGCCATTGTCGACACTGCTTAACCTTAATTGTTTAGTCCAGTCTTCCTTTGTAATCTTTCAATTATAACAAACATATCGAATGTTTTGAATACCATTTTGACATTTTATTTCCTTATAATTTGTGAATGACATTTGTTGGATTCTTTGCAATTTGAACATTCAATGCCAGGCAATAAAAAGAACCTTCTGAAAACTACAACAGATTGAGATTGATTCATCACTTTCAGAACAATCTTATTAGATGGAACACTTTGTCAATTGCCAAGACTACATAGTCTTGTCCATAATGCAGTGGTTTATTTGTTTCTGGCACAGATTTTGTATTATCATAAATATACATTTGCTCTCTAGAAATGGCTTTTAAATAGACCTGTAAATTCTCAGTCAATTAACTGAAATCAGTCAATTTGTCAAATTCAAATATTAAAAAAAGGAAAGAAAGAAAGAAGTGAAGAAAGAAAGAATTCACAAATCATAGTCGCATGACCGTAAAGTAATTAGGAGTGTTCCATAACGCTACGCATATCTCATGGGAGCCGTTCATATTAACGATGGATTTATTGCCAAGGCTAAGCGGCGCTTTTTAGAATTGGCGTGACTGAACACATCCCAGTGTAGTTTCACACAGCCTTCGTTAAATTATTTTTTCACTTTCCAACCTGTCGTGATCCCAACGGTAGCCAAAACATTTTTGCTGGTTTATTTATTTTTCAGGGAATACAGATGGTGTTGTTAATATCACTTTTAACAGTCCTGATGATGCCGAAGAGTAAGTCAGTATTAAAAATTTGTGTATATATTTAGACGAGCTTGTTTTGATTTAGGTATTTACCAGACAGATCTATTTGCAAATATCAAACACAAAGGAAAGAACTGAAATTGTATTGATCCACTTAATGGTGCTTCTTTGCCTTATTTTAACATTCAAGATCTCCACTTTCAATTACTTACATACCGTGTCCCTGTCATATTTAAAGCTAAAGGATCTGACTTCATATAGTCCACAGACAAGCCACTTCAAAGAAAAAGAAACCATTGGACGGTGTAAAGAACCAGAGGGCTATCCCATAATTTTTCAAAATGATCACTTTCATTATTTTAAAAAGTTCGGCCAAGCACTGTTCAGCACACAATATCATTGACCAACCCTTTCGGATGGAAGCACCCCCACACAATTTCACCCTCCCTGGAGTGGGGCCCTCCCAGGCGACTGCAGTCAAAATGTCACCTTACAGGCCTGTAAATCTTCCGTCTATTGTCGGATTTCCGACAGTACGATTTTGCTCTATAAGTGCTAATATTAAAAATAAAATAATAGTAAAAATAAAATTCGTAACGTCAAAGAACAGAACCAATAAATTAAAAAATAAAGACTTATTTTGTTCCTCGAAAAAATCAGATTTTATTCCGTTTCAAATGCCGACTTAAAAAAACAAAACAAAAAAACTTTTTATTTGTCACATCAAAGACAAAACAAAACTTGCCGTCTATAATATTATCATGCCACATACACGCTCCGCTAGACGTGGATGTATTCACTGCCTGGCTACTGTGCCACAGCCAGTGAGAGAGAGGTCGCAAAGTTCGCGTGAGTCGTCTTCACACACACACACACCTAGTCAGTAAATAACTAACGCACGCTCAGAAGTGTGTCGAACCGGACTGGACAGTTTCTCTCTATTTTGCTCCAGACACACATGCATATCTCCGGTTCTCATATCTTTTTCTCCATATTTTATTGGTTCCGTCCAGATGCGAGATGAAAAAAAAATAATGCGAAATAATTATTTTTCTTCGAAATATATATTCTTCTTCGAAAGCTGCCACGCGACCCACCACTTCTTCTTCTTCTTCTTCTTCTTCTTCTTCTTCTTCTTCTTCTTCTTCTTCTTCTTCTTCTTCTTCTTCTTCTTCTTCTTCTTCTTCTTCTTCTTCTTCTTCTTCTTCTTCTTCTTCTTCTTCTTCTTCTCTTCTTCCTCTTCTTCTTCTCTTCTTCTTCTTCTTCCTCTTCTTCTTCTTCTTCCTCTTCTTCTTCCTCTTCTCTTCTTCTCTCTTTCTTCCTCTTCTTCTTCCTCTTCTTCTTCTTCTTCTTCTTCCTCTTCCTCTTCCTCTTCTTCTTCTTCTTCTTCTTCTTCTTCCTCTTCCTCCTCTTCTTCTTCCTTTTCTTCTTCTTCCTCTTCTTCTTCTTCTTCTTCTTCTTCTTCTTCTTCTTCTTCTTCTTCTTCTTCTTCTTCTTCTTCTTCTTCTTCTTCTTCTTCTTCTTCTTCTTCTTCTTCTTCTTCTTCTTCTTCTTCTTCTTCTTCTTCTTCTTCAAGAATTAATCCAAATAAACAAAAGGATCAGCGTAAACATTTAACACAAACAGGAGTGAAGATACACAGCTTCCCATGTCAAGCACGAGATACACATCCTTCAAAAGGGTAGGAATTGTTCTCATCCTTTCATTTTACAACTAACTCAGACCTGTGCCCTCAAATAATTGGGATTTTTTTTTTTGGTACCATGAAATAAGGACCTCGTTATAAATAAGTAGGGTAAAGTGACATGATTTGACTAGTCAATTGACGTGACATATCTGTCCGGTTGTATCTATTTTTACGTGTTCAAAAAGTTCCGACAATTTTTTCACCAACCATTTACAGGCCTGACCTTATTACCAAAATAAATTTATAACAAATTTGTTTAAAGAAATAAACCCATAAAAATATACATTTTCTTAAAAAGGAATAAATTCTTTTCATTATTAGCACGTTGGACCTATAATTGATATTGAAGAGCTCACATGTTGTGATTTTAAAAGTAAAAAAAAAGCATACCTTGAGACCACTCCTTGACCTCCCAGCACAAAAGAGTTCCTCTGTTTAGAGTTTAGATATGTTCATTAGATTGTTACAGTACTTTTCATTGTCACAGTACTTTTGATTGCCGGTATACCAGTGACATTCACGCAATGGGCTGTAATAGGCGTCGCCGGTGTACCGGCGAGGAACATCTGAAAGGGTCAACCTTTTAAGAAAGTTTTTTCATTGAAACGTGTCAAATATATTTATAAAAAAAAACTTTTTATAATTGGGGAGAGCCCACCTGTTACCAAAAACCGACCAATTGTAATATGAGAAATGACTAGACTATATTGTAATGATCATTTTTTGCAGTATATCACGAATTGTTCCATGTATGCCTGTTGGAACTGAATTAACCTGAAAGTATTGCCAGAGCTATTTGAATTAGTTATTCAGTAGCCTTTCATAAACTGTCCTTTTCTCACGGCGTCTAAACTGCACTATAAATCTGACCGTTTAGTTTCCCGCTGTTCCGAGCGCCGACGTAACCTCATCCGACAGGTAACTGGGGTCAACAGCGGTCAGCCGATATCAATTCCCAGAACGTAGATTTGACGTGCATTGGGTGATACCAATGGATGATTTCCGTACCAATTAACCTCACGATCTTCGTGACGATGCAATTCCACCCAAATGCAAAGAATTCTCGCAGACCTCCTCTTTCCATCGGTCCAATTTTTATTTCAATATCTCCAGTACTTATTCCACAAGCCGTGATTCAAATTCACATATTTTTCTATAACATTTAAATAAAATTACTTGTAATTACCTCAGGATTCTAAAAAAACGTTGCTATAAACTTCAAATTTTTTTTGGTGTGATTCACAAGGCACAAGTTTTACTACGAAATGAGGTAAGTTTCATTTACTCTTCAGTTTTCATTATTTTGTAATGATTATTTTTCCGCGGTAGGTCAGGTAATAATGATATTACCTCTTTAGCCTTGTTCTTGAAACGTAATATTTCGCTGCGGTTTTATTGTTAATTATATTTTTATTTTTTCAATGATGAGTTAATTTGATTTTTAAATTGCATAATTTGAATTATCTTGCTAATGTTTAATTTTAAATGACAGTGTGTGTTGGGCCTCAACTTAGCTGTTAGAATTCCCCCCCCCCCCCCCCCCCCCCCCCCCCCCCCCCCCCTTTCTTTCACCAAATTGGGTGAAGTATTTGGTTTTTTTTTTTCCAAATTTTATGTACGCTGTTATGTATGCATGGTATGAGAAGTAATACAGAGTGTTTTAAAACTCATTTTATTCATTAATTCACTATATCATTGCTTACATCGCTCAGTCAATTTTGAATTTTCTCTTACAGCATGGACCACACAATTGCAAGTCATAACCAAGCAGTGAATTCATTATGTAGGACATGTGGTATGATTTTGTTTAACACAGAAATAGAAACGTGCCCGCAAGAAACCATTTAAATGTTCAAATTATTCTAATGACATTCTTTTAGTCTATGGGACTGACACGGCATTGGACAAGCAAGGAGCACACTCATAATTTATGTGTAAAAAGTACACATTATAAGGGAGCGTTCACATATTACGTCATCAAAAATTTGCCCTTTTTAGACCCCCCCCCCTCCCCCAAGTCATCACTTGTCATCATTCACCTGACCCCCCCCCCCCTCCCCCAACAGATGATGACGTCATCTAATTTAATAAAAACTAAAAGATAACTTTAATTTCACAATATTTATTATTCATTTTTCAAACCATAAACATTGATTATCAACGTTTGATAAAACACATTCAGACATTTTATTAATTTCAGAAACTGTTGATAATTTATGTTTTACGATACAATGGGGACATAAAATTTTAATTTGCAAAGATAAAATCTAACAAACATTATTTAAATTAGACTACTTGGTGCAGGTGCTATTAAAAAAATCAGAAAGTGTAATTTAAAATAGTATAGGAGGCAAATTATTTTATAGCATATTAGTCTTTTAGTGGAATGAATTTCTGTTTCAATTTCCAAACATAAAATTAATTGATTCAAAAATGTTTCTGCCTTGGACCTCTGGCAATGTACTATAAATAGTATCATCAATTTCATCTTCATTACTTTCTCCCATTTGCTGTTCTTCTTGTATGCCGCATTTTCGTGAATGGTCTTTCATTGCTGTGATCGAGGAGTGATACAATGAACATTTAGGGCAAGTTCGCCTTTTGAGAAGTGATACCCCTTGCCCATCTTGTTTCTTAATTTTTCACCTTTTTGCTAATTTATTTGGAATGCCATTTTTGAAGCTCTTGCATTTAATAAAATAGGCCTAATTTGCCTATGTTTTGATGACATCATCTTGGGTCCGCCCCCCCCCCCCCCCCCCCCCCTGACTCCCATGTCAACACATGTCAACATTTGGTAGACCCCCCCTCCCCCCCTAGCTGATGACGTAATATGTGAACGCTCCCATAAAGCACATTGAACACACGACTCATTAGCTTCTTTGTATTTGCTCATTGCCAAGACGTTAATAATAAATAAATCAACATTGAAACGGGTTGCACTTGCATGTTTGATATCGACAGAGTAGAATATAACAACAAACTCCAAAACGCAGGAGAGACTTTCAAATCTCATGCACGAGCCACTCACCCTCAGGGATGGTCTTATTGCCTCTGAATTGGACAGAATACCGCATTACACAACAGGCTTACCACAGCAGATCATTCATTGGCAACCACTGCCACAAATACTTACAAGAAAAAGTCTACACTTACAATTATCCAACAAACAGAACTGCACCCACGACCCACTCATCATTGACGACGCATGCAGTATTGGATTAATTTTCTACAATATAAACAAGGCCTATAGTCATGTGCACAACTTTATTTCACACACAAAATCGATCAAAGCAGACACAATCCAATATATTCAAAGTGCAATAAAACAGTACACGGATACATACAGAAAATATTTTCCAAACAAAATAATCCCAAAACAACACCTCCTTGAGTACCAGTGCATACCACACATCACTCAATATAAGTTTGGACTTAGACTTCTTGGAGAACAAGGCACAGAGACCTGTCACCAAACAACAGCAAAATTGGAAAAAAAGAGCATCCGGCATTATCAATGATATGAATAAAATGCGATTTGTCATCAACGCAATGCAGTTAAAGACCAGCCCCAAACTACACTGACGAGTTTGAATGCTCGTAGCGGATTTATTTTTGTTGAGGAAAAATACGTTTTTTGTGAGGAGAAGTATTTACATCTTGTCTTTATAATACATAAAATTCAGACAAATCCATAGCAACGTTTTTTTTTCTCTAATTTTTGAAATGTTGCACCCGCTATATTTTTGTGTAATTTGTTACCGTTCATTGATAACTTATATTGAGAAATCTAGTAATACTATGAAAAAATAAAAAACACACAGTAAAAGTAGAAAATATAAACTTTTATACCAAGTAGTGATATTTCAACTCATTCAATATGGGTGTCTAACAGACAATAAAACAAAACATTGTTAAATTGAGTGAAACGGCAATCCCCGTTAGGTAAATTCCTCTCGGTGATTGACCGCTCACCGTGACCGGGTCAGCAGGTGTCAGGAACGGGATACCGTCTCAACTAAACTGTTGTCGTTGTGTACGCTGTGTTCTGCATATTTAATTCTTGTGGAACTGTAAGGTGGTTTGTATATTTGAAAAATAATTATTTGTATACACCCGTTTTATTAATTTGATCCTGACCAATCATTTTCTATTGAAATGTATATTCATGTTCAAAGTCTCAAGATAAAATCCACTTATTTATTTTTTTTCTCCTAGATGTTTAACACAGTTGAATGAATACAGATTTGAAGATGGTTCCCAGCTGAAGGTAAGATAATTAGCAGTAGCATGATGAATGATGATGTAGCAGTTTGATTTTGGCTTTTAATCACAATGCGACCTAAATTAGGACCAGGGATTTTAGTTTGTGATAAGTCATCTTCTTAGTCCCTCTGATGTAAAGCAGCATTGCCTCCTTTTTATGCCAAAAAAAGACCGCATATCTCATCCTTTGTGTCAAATGGATGCATTTACACCCTTAGGAAATTAAAAAGAAAAGAAATAGTAAAGCGCTTAAAGCATGGCATTTTGACCAGTAAACTCGAGGTCAATCTTTCATCAATGATTTTTGTTTTTAATATTAATCTCAAAGTTCAGATAGACGGACATGAATGATAGACTGAATGAATGCTTAGTACATATTTATGCAATGTGTAAGTAATTAAAATAATTTTATTCAAGAAATTCCCTGGTTACGAAATAGTGCGCTCAAAATATTTGTTAGGGGTTGATATCCTTTATTTTGTGTTAAAACATGTTTTTTTGTTTGTTTATTAGGATGCTTTTCCTAAAATTATACAGAATTTGTTTGCTGCTTGTAGAAGGTCAAGATTTATTTCGCCCAAGGAGAGGATGAGGTTACAATAGCCTCTACAAAGAGCGGATCATGGCATTGTTCAAAATTCAGACTTGTCATTGTTTATCTTTTATAACAGAGATTGTACAACTTTATGATTGTCACCATTAAAATAATTTTTTTTTCATCCTTTCAAATTTACTTTCTTAAAAAAAAAAAAACTTTGAAAAATTAAACGCAAGCTTTAATTTAGGTCCATTTTGTGATTTTAGATTGTTTTGATTTACAGGCAGAGTTTTTTAGAAGTCCCAAGAGATCATCAAGAAGCAATTCTACCAGTCACTCGAGTTTTGCACATGAATTTCCTTTAAGGTGAGGCTTCTCTTGTATTATTTTGGCGTGGATAGGGACTGTATGAACATACTATATTGCATGGTCCCACGGATTCCTTGTATGTTCAATTAAATTAGTTATGACAAAATCAAAATCTACATTTTACAAATTGTTTTTAAAAAGATTGCATGCTCTAGAAATTAGACTTTAGTTGAATAGGTTTTTTTTTTTTTTGTTACTTTACTTAAATGAAATGTTGATCAGAAATTAAGAGTTGATCTGGTTATGAAAATATATAACAATCTAAATTCTCAATCAATTTTGATTTTTATTCATATTTATTATTAAAGTACTTGATGAATAATAGTACTCAAATTCTCATTGCAAAGACATGTGGACTGTTTTGTATATGGGTAGCAGACTGAGGTTTCTGGGTCAGATATGAAAAAGTAACTGAAAAGAAAGAGCAGTGCTGGTCAGGAAGAATGGAAGTGAGAAGTATATGTATTTGAGAAGCTTCAATAAATCAGTATCCAAGATATGGAATTTATAAACGGGATTGATGTCAGAAGATTGGATAAACTTGATCCTTTTCTCTGACAAGTTTGGCGCTTGATTGGAGTTCAATGAAATTGTATTCATTTTTATGACATGTTTCTTTTTAAAACACAGGATTCTGGTTGGCAGTGATTATGTTGGAGCGATAATTGGAAAACAGGGGAAAACAATAAAAAAGATTACATCAGACACAAGGGCCAGGTATGCTTTATTTTAATAGATTTGTTGCTATAGACTATCAATGCTGTCCATTTTTTCGTGAGTGGATCATGGTATGAACAGGTGTTACCTGTAATAATCTTGTTTCAATTTTTTTTAATTGACATTTTGCGGATAAGTTTCATAAAGAATAAATAACACTAATATACACACCCTTAGGGTTCTTGCTGGTTGTGTTTTTAAGTGCAATAAATGGTGCAGCAACTGAATTGTAATTTAGATTTGTCCAGCTGTTTCTTCAATGTGATTTGTGTGCTGCATTTTTATAAAACATTTAAGAATAAACTTGTATTGCATGTGGAAATGGTTCGATTTATTTGCGGTAGATGTCGATATAATTTTCAAATGAAAAAATTTATTCAACAGGGTTGATATTCATAGACGTGAAAGTCTTGTTCCAGACACAGTGAGTATTCAGTTTATTTGGAATGTTCTATTCATATTGGATGTGTGTGTGTTTGTGTGTGTTGTAGGATTTATCACTATTTTTTAATCCCATTTTCCATAGTTTTTCGGGGGGGGGGGGGGGGGGGGGGTGGTAATTGACATTTATACAAGCATTGTGACGAATATGGAATACTTTTAGTAAGTTTTTATTGCAAATCTATGTTTTAATGCATTGTTACGCCAACCAATATTAAGCACAAATGTTACTATTTATGAAAAGAATTGTAAATCCTGATGCAAGTTTAATCCTGATTTATAGACATCATGGGTTGTGAGGTTTTTAAATCATTTGCTATTTTATTTATTTTGTTTTAGATGGTAACGATCAAGGGCTCACCTGAAAGTTGCTCTTCCGCTTGTCTTGACATAATGAATGTGGTGCGTCAAGAGGCCGAAACACTAAACAGAGGGTAAGTTTAAATTCCTTCTCTGACGTGGTTGATATAAAACAGTTTTTTTATACTGAAAAAGAGATAAAATCGTAGCATAAACAGGTGTCTGAATAATTTTGAAGTTTTAAGCCATGAATTTTGATAAAGTGCCAAAAAGATTCTGTATGTTGGACACGTTATAAATTTAAAAAAAAAAAGTTTTAGAAAAAACTGGCAGAGCGGAATATTATACTTTTGCATATCACTCACAATTTAAATGATTTTTCAATAATTTGTTAAATGTTCTTGAGCACACAGGAGAGACAAATTGTCCGAATACAACAAAAATGAATTTTTGATGCTATTTCTAAGTAATTTTGCTCACAAAGGCTTTCACAGACTTGGAATCGCTGACATAAAATTGGCCATAATATTGAATGCTGCATTCACTCAATTCATAATAATATTTAAAGGGCTGATATCATGCTATTTTATTCCTGTCAAGTTAATGGTAATTGTAAGTGAAATTAGTAAAGGATAGAAACATCTGCTTGAAGGACTTGGTTGACTAATAGGAAATTACTATGAAATATTATAATTTCAGTTACTACAGCCAAGACAAGCGTTTGTCTTTCCATTAAAAAAAAAAGTCTCGTTTCATGCATCTCTATAAACGAATGAACAGCAAGTTCAAACAATATTATTTATTGCACAGGGATATTCCATTCAGATTATTGTGTCCAAACAATATCTGTGGACGAATAATTGGCAGACAAGGCAAAGTGATCAAAGAATTTATGGATCGCTCCAATGCTAATATTGTTGTTTCAAGGTAAGTTTTTGGAAGATAATTACTCCGGAGCTTCCATATGTTTTTGAGAAATTTCTATTAATCTATCTATTGGTTCCATGTGGAAGAATTCAGCCAGACCAAATTAGTTTGGTGATTGGTTATACATTGTTCTCTTGTGACCTATCATTCCGAGGCAATGCACGACTCTTTCTTGAAGACAATGCTTAACATACTGAAGAGTAATCAATAACTGGGTGGGGTTCCTGACCTCCCATAGTGGGCAGGGAGGTGCTTACTGTGACTTCTACCCCCCTTTCTGTCTTTGTCTTAGAATGAGATTACTTGTTTTATCCTGGCCCTTGCTGGATACCCGACTGAGGAGGAAACATTCAAATGTATAGTTAGTTTTGGGAGATGATATTTTTTTCCTTGTAAATCATCTCTCTGTTATGCACTGTATTATGTTTTGTTTACATATTATGATTTGTAAACATTTTAGTGTATTTCTCTTAGTGGGGAGCTGTGCTTGTGTCTGTATGAGACTTTTAGGTGATCTCAAACTAAGTACTTTTGATAGTGTGTTCTTGGAATCTACATCTGTTTCCTATTTGAACCAATTCCCCTTTGTCTTACCTTTTCTTGGGTGCTTTAACTTTAATTGTAATTCTAGACCATTTTACTATCCCATTTTCTTCCTTTTTACTGGCGCTGATATGACCTTGATGTGTTGCAAGCACGGTAAACCCTTAAAAACAAAACAAAAAAGACAAATTAATAACTTAAGCAATTACATTTAATTTTTTTTAAATCTTAGAGTTCATAGTAGCCCTCTTATTAAACTTCAATTCACACATTCATTGCCCTCATGACTTGAGGCGGGGTCTATTTTTACCTCCCATTTCACATAGATTCTAGCATCCCCTTATACCAGTTTTTTTTGCCTTTCATATTGTATGTGTTCTTGTCCTATTTAATATTTTTACCAGAGAAAGGATTTATTAAGTCAATTGTATGTTCCACGATATTTAGAGTTCATATGTTTTTCCTTCTAAATCATGGCTCTGTTGTGTAGTTCTTTTAATAATTACCTAGTCATCTTACTACCCTTATTTTGTGAAGAAAGTGACAGTACTGGGCGGGGTTCCTAACCTCCCATAGTGGGCAGGGAGGTACATACTGTCTTCTATCACCCAATATCTGTTTTCCAACATGCTTTCTGTCTTTGTCTTGGAATGAGATTACTTGGTTTTGTCCTGGCCCTGGCCTTATACCCCAGCTGGGAGGGAAACGGTCAAATGTATAGTTAGTTTTGGGAGATGATATTTTTTCCTTGTAAATCATCTCTCTGTGTTATGTATTATTATATTTGTTATTTTTGTATTATGTATAATGTAAGCATTTGAGTGTATTCCTCTTTGTTGGATTTTGTGCTTGTGTCCGGATGGGACTTGTAGGTGATCTCAAACTAAGTTCATCGGTGGTATGCTCTTGGAATCTACATCTGATCCCCAATTGTTCCCAGTTCCCCTTTGTCTTACTTTCTCTTTTGGTGCTTTAATTGTAATTCTAGAACTTTTTACTATCCCATTTTCTTATTTTTTTTACTGGCGCTGATATAACCTAAATGTGTTGCAAGCGCCGTAAAACCCTTAAAAACAAACGAAAAACAAAGTGACAGTAGGTTTGTTTGTTTTTAAAATTTATTTTTAATTTTCTTTATTTGGAGTTAATTACTTTTTTAAAAAGAAATCTCAAGGTTTGTATTTTGAAAGATTGGAAATATTCATTCAACTGTCTGTACATAGCAAAGTCATGCTTTAGTTAATTTTTAAAAAGTTATTTCCTTGTTATATGATAAATGTTTTTAAATCCAATTTCTCTGTCCTTTAAGCTACGACTCAGCATTTCCTGGATCCATCATGGAATCAAGTTTTGTTGACAGGGTGATCATTGTAAATGGAAGTAGTGAAAATTGTTCCAGGGCAGAAAAAATACTGAGCGACAAAATGAGGCAATGTTTTGAACAAGATCGAGGATCACCTCAGGTAAGGAGGCAGACCTTCAATTTGTTTATCTTAAGATTGTTATATTATACCCTGGATCAGTTATATCAAAACAGGCACGCAGTGGATTAAACAATGGGTCTTTTGTTCCTGATAGTGCTTTTAACCTCAAATCTGCTGCTTTTCCCCTATCATCTTCTCTTTTTGTTGGCACTGAAATGACCTTAAAGTGTCACAAATGCTGTAGAATCCCTAAAATAAAAAATCTACTAGTATTACTAAACAATCAAGTTATTCACTTTATTTATCCCTTTTTATTTAGTATGGAAACCAGCCTTCGTCAATGTATCAGAACACTCCAGGCTTGTCAATGATGTCCCAAATGGGAGCTTTTCAAGGAATGCGTCCTCTACCCATGCAATACATGGTAAGATGGTTGGCTTGTCTTTGCTTGTTTTACAGAAATGTCTTTTTAAGATTTATTACATCAAGTTTGGACCAATTCAGATTTTGTCCTGTATGGACCATTTGAGTCGCTTGATTTTTGCCAAAGTAAGAGTTGTCAGATTTTTATTTGAGCCTTTGTATTTTTGATCACAAAGACCCTACTGCAATAGTTGGTATACTCCATATCAGAATGTAAGCATGTTGATATTCTGATTTTCTATCCTCATGTCAAGGTTTTTAGACAGCATATTGTGGCATATATGATATTTCAAAAACTTTTGTGGTTTAACTAGAATAAAATTAGTGAAAAAGTATCTGGCTCAAAGTTTAGCTAAGGGCGCTTATCATTTTCATCCTCTTCAAGGGAGGAAAATTATATAAAATATTTTAATACATTTTTCATCACTCGACTGATTGAACATCATCATATAATCACACCATTGCAATTATTTTCATTCACATTCATGATTTTATGCGTATTTGGAAGTGACAGTTAAAATTCACCATCACAAATATCATTAGAAATTATTTACTTAATCAAAATTCTAAACAGATTAAGTTGGAACTGTTCATCTTTGCCAGTGCAGAGCTTCATAATTTAAGTACATTAGTGTTAACTCCCACAGAATGGAGGTTACAACCATTTATCACAGTTGACACAATTGGCTCAGATGTTACCACAGCAGGTGGAGACTGTTCATCTGTATGTACCAGACAAGACTGTTGGAGCCGTTATTGGAAGCAAAGGTCAAAATATCAAGAACATCATGCATATGTCAGGAGCCAAAGTCAAAGTAAGTTAAAGGAACTGTTTCATTCTCCTGGGAAAAGAACATTTCCATTCTCTTGGAATATGAACATTTCCATTCTTATGGCACATGAACTGTCTTATTCTCCTGTCACATAAACTATTCCAGTCTCCTTTTTCTTTTTACTGGTGCTGACATTTCATAACATAGAGAGTCAAGAGTTGTGGAGTTATGTACACTTAAATTGAAGTTAGAAATAGTTTTATCATATTTTATACTTACATAATCTTGGATTACATAATTTTAAAAAGGTTTTTCTTCTTTCCCTTTGAGTCATTCTGTTTTATCTTTTTCAGATAATTGGTGACAACAATAAAAATGGAAGTGGTGAACACAATTCATTTAATAATTCCTGTAACGAAAGAAAAGCTGTGATTATTGGCACTTCAGAGGCACAATGGAAGGTGAGATTTTCCATATCAAAGGTTGAAAAAAACACCCTTTAATGCGTTTAAAGGGGACGGTTTGTTTCCTAATTTACTTTTTTTTTTTTTAATTCTTCAGGGAGAAAAAGCTTTTAGGTTTATTACATGTTATTGTGTCTTTGGAGGACCGACCAGTTGTCTTTCTGTAGTGTAAAAGGAAATATGCTGAATAATTGAAAGTTCATTTTGAATTCCATTACTTACGCACCTAAAGGTAAATTATAAAAGGCTACGCTTATTTGTACTACCACTGCAAATAACGCCAGAGCTTATTTGTACTCTTACTAAAAATAGAATTTGCGTAATTACTAAAAATATAACATTTTATACGGATAGAACTGCAATATACAATGAATTATCTGGACTGGAAGTCAAAAAGTGACCACTTCATCTCATCACATCTATTATTACAAGTTGATTTTGACGGACTTTGGTAATTCTTCACTCTTTTCAAGTCACAGAATACTCAGTTTACAAGGTAAGCATACGAAATGCACATTTTAATTCATTTCTTAATTTTATAACTAAACATGCTTTGGGGTTGTGTGTTTGTTGATTGTGCATCAGCTGACGACACATTTGTCGCTACCGCGAATTACTTAACTTTATTACTTTATTTTGTGAAAAATAACAATAACAGGGCTTAAAAAAATTAAAATACTAATTCCCCCCCCCCCCCAAATAATTTAAATCAGCCTTCCATTTCAGGCGATTAAAACCAGGTGTTTCAATGTTCGATCCCCAGTCAAAAGGTTGCTAATTTTATCAAGATCAAGAGGTTTCGAGTACTCACGACATTCCAGGCTCAGGGTCCTTTAAAAAATACTTTTCATTCAGTTATTGTTATTATCTTTATTATGGCCGACACAGCATGCATCATCCATACTTTTTCAAAACTTTTTTTTTTTGGGGGGGGGGGGGCTGTTTTTTTTATATCGGAAAATTGGGTTTTGTATGTTATGTTCATGGAGAGAGAGAGAGAGAGAGAGAGTAATATTTTATAATGATAAGATATCTGTAGTGGTAGTATTATTAGTAGTTTTGAAATGCCTATGATGATGACAATGTGAGATAATTATATTAGTGTGATTATTTTTATTATATTTTTAAAAATTACGTACGGCTATGTCGTAGTGGTATGACACTCGCTTTTGGACCGGAAGGTCCTGGGCTCGAGCCTCGCTCGGCGCATAGTTGAGCCCTTGGAAAAGGCACTTTGCTCACTTTCTCTCACCGGACTCAGTTGTAAAATGTGTACTTGGCCGTTAACTGCGTTGTCTCTGTCCGAAGAAATTGTAATATCGCCTAACAGACGTTATGTCCCGTTCAACATGCGAAGTGTTGCTTTTATAAACTTTAGCATTGGCATGTATGTGCCTATTTTGCTGTAGTGAATTAAATTTAATTTTTTGTTTTCATCGACAGCTAACATGAAGGAACACTGTTGACGTTACTGGTGTCCTGACAATCCATAAAGATGCTGGCTCAAGGGCTATTCTGGCAAGGTGTGTTGAGGCAAACCTTTGCCTGTGGCAAAACTCATCAATCAGCAAACCATCATCTGGGCCAGCAGACCAGAGTGTCTGCATGCACTTTTTGACAATGGTTAGTAATGTTTTCAAATCTCCATTGCGCCTTTACATTTTTTATTGGTGATCAATAAAATAAATGCTCATTTTTCTAAATGAAAATGGCAAAGCATCATTTGAATTGAATCACGACTGAATGTATTAACTTAACGACAGACTATAGTTTGTTGCCAAGAGTTTTGTTCTATGGATGTAAAACCAATGAAATTTCAAGTGTGTTGGTGTGAATAATGATCATTTTTTAAAAATTGCTATGTCTTTGACAAATGCATTTTATGACAATAATGCCATTTCCAAAAATTGCTAATGAAATGTGTCTCTTTTTTATTTCAATTTTTCCATCCAGAGCAGGATCAACCCTCTTTGTGGAACTACAAAAAAAGTGGTGGCAAACAAGTCGTGTTGACTTTTTCTGTATTGAGGCGAAAGAGATTTTTATTCCAAGGGTTTGGGAAAGCAAATTGCTTTTTATTCAGAGCTAGTGCACTATTTAACTGTTTTATTGTCTAAAATAGAATTGATTTTGCAGTTCAACTTGACTAGATATCTAATTTTATACGACTTGTCTCTCTAGTAGAATAAAAAAATGAAAAATGAGGATAGCGTGCCATATCATATTTTGAAAAATCATTTAATATATCTAGAAATCATCTGTATAACCTATTGTATACAGTAAATAATTGGGTTTTGTGATTATAATGATGAATTCATAAGGTATGACATCATATTTGACCACAAAATTATTTTATCTCTGGGCGTAAAAAAATCAATTTTACAGCATTTTTTTTTATCTAAGGGGTATGGGTTAGTGAACCGATTATAATTTTTTTTAGACTTAGATCAATCTACAAAATTTTCGTTTTCTTGTCCTATTACGGTCATATTTTGAAAGTTTGATGGATCATTTCTTTCAGTTGTCTGCAAAATCAGCCTTTTAACTTTATGTCAAATTATAGAAAAAGCTTGCGCTTTCTCAAATGTCTGTTTTATGTCATTTGTCTGATTTTCTAGCAATCCTACCTCAATCATTTTCCTTTAAATTATCTTCAAATTTATTCAGAATCTTTTCTATGATTATGATGTGTTTTACATCATGATGTGCAGGTGGTTGGATGGGAGCATCACCCTTGAATCATATACCTATGATGTTCGCATGGGTGTACGATCCGATAGTGATGTCGTTTCTTCTTCTCTTTACTAGCCTATCCTGCTTCTTTGGTTTGTGATTGTATTTTTGACAGGGGATTTTTTTTTCCTGTAAATCCTCTGCCTGTTTGTTCTTGGTTATTTATAATTTAGCTTATGATATCTTTAGGTTATGCTTTTGATTGACATTTGTACTATTTTTGTTAGATTGCTTGTTTTTTTGTTTCAGCGGTCTCTCATATAACCTCAATTGTGTTGGAAGAGACCTAAAGCAACAAACAAACAAAAAAAAACATCATGATGTAAGTGTTTGGGGGTAAATTAAAATTTAGCAATTTTATAAATTTTAAAATTCATTTGTTCCTGTCGATCCGCGCTAAATTTTCAGTTGAAATCAAATAAAAATTCTAAAAAAATTATTCCAAGAGTTTTCATGATATAGCTATTTATGAAAGAAACATTGTGTTTAAATTTGAAAGAAATTTATATGCTAGTTTTTGGTGCATCTATGTTAGAAATTTTAGAGTTTTACGTCTAATTTTAGCTTATGTTGCCCTTGAAAAAGTTTTTTTTTTTTAATTCAGTTAGGTATTTTTGGTGTTTAGCATCAAATTATACATTACATTATTCGTTCATGAGATATAATTAAAGAATTTTAGAACTATAAAGCATATTTGACCACTAAAGTAATTTTTTGGTGAATAACAGCAGATATTAAATTATTTCGCAATTTTTTTTCTTAGAGGTATGGGTGAGCGAATCGTTAATAATTTTTTTCAGAATTTGATCAATTTATAAAATATTACTGTTTTCTTGTTCCATATTGGTTATACTTGATGAATGTTGGCCTTTGTCTGCATAATTAGCTTTATTATCAAATTAAAGACAAAGTTTTCATTTTCTCAAAATTTCATTGTGCGTCATTCTCTGATTTTCTAACATTCACATCTGGATTGTTTCCCATCAGATTGTCTTCAAATTTGGTCAGAATTTTTCTTATGATGTGTTTTGCATCATGATGGTTGGGTTTTGGGCTAAACAAAAATTTAGCAGTTTTATGAATTTTTAAATCAATTTTTTTTTCCTGTCATGTCAGTCACACCAAATTTTCACTAAGAAATCGAAAAAAAATTCTGAAAAATTTATTTTCAAGACTATTGCTAAACCTATCCATCTTGTTGTAAGAAACATTTTGTGTAAATTTGAAAGAGATCTGTTCGTTGTTTTTTTCTGCATCACTGTAAGAATTTTTGGGGTCTAATTTGAGCTTATATTGTCCCCCCTGGTGGTAGGGATTTGGTGGCTAATAGTATTAGCGCTGGTGTTAGGGACTCAGTAATAGCCATGTGGTAGGAACTCGGCGAGTAAAAGTGCTGGTGATAGGGATTCAACGAGTAAAAGGGCTGGTGGTAGGGACTCAGTGAGTAAAAGCGCTGGTCGTAGGGACTCGATGAGTAAAAGCTCTATGACTCACTGAGTAATAGCGCTGGTGGTAGGGACTCGGTGAGTAATAACGCTGGTCGTAGGTGCTCAGTGAGTAAAAGCTCTATGACTCTGTAATAGCCCTGGTGGGAGGGACTCGGTGAGTAAAAGCGCTGGTGGTAGGGGCTCAATGAGTAATAGCGCTGGTCGTAGGGACTCAGTGAGTAAAAGCTCTATGACTCGGTAATAGCACTGGTGGTAGGGACTCGAAGAGTAAAAGCACTGGTGGTAGGGACTCAGTGAGTAAAAGCTCTATAACTCGGTAATAGCAGTGGTGGTAGGGACAGTGTCAGTGAGTAAAAGCTCTATGACTCAGTGAGTAGAAGCGCTGGTGATAGGGACTCAGTGAGTAAAAGCTCTATGACTCAGTGAGTAGAAGCGCTGGTGATAGGGACTCAGTGAGTAAAAGCTCTATAACTCAGTAATAGCACTGGTGGTAGGGACAGTGTCAGTGAGTAAAAGCGCTGGTGGTAGGGACTCGGTGAGTTATAGCACTGGTGGTAGGGACTCAGTGAGTAAAAGCTCTATGACTCAGTGAGTAGAAGCGCTGCTGGTAGGGACTGTTTGTTTGTTTTTGAGGGTTTTACGGCGCTTGCAACACATCAAGGTCATATCAGCGCCAGTAAAAAGGAAGAAATGGGATAGTAAAAAGTTATAGAATTCAATTAAAGCACCAAGAAAAGGTAAGACAAAGGGGAATTTGTTCAAATGGGAAACAGATGTAGATTCCAAGAGCACACCATCAAAGTACTTAAAGTCTCATCCAGACACAAGCACAGGTCCCGACTAAGAGGAATACACTCAAATGTTAACAAATCAAATATAATATGTAAATAAAACATAATACAGTACATAACAGAGAGATGATTTACAATGAAAAAAATATCATCTCCCAAAACTAACTATACATTCGACTGCTTCCCTCTCAGCCAGGACCAGGACAAAACCAAGTAATCTCATTCCAAGACAAAGACAGAAAGCATGTTGGAAAACAGATATAAGGGGATAGAAGACATAGTATGAACCCCCCTGCCCACTATGGGAGGTCAGGAACCCCGCTCAGGTGGTAGGGACTGGGTGAGTAATAGCGCTGGTGGTAGGGACTGGGTGAGTAAAAGCGCTGGTAGGAATTCAGTGGTGTCACTGATTTTATGACATTAGATATAAAGAGATTTACAACTACAATCGGACTAATGATTTTACAAAAGGTCCCCACAAAAGTATATCTTTAAATTATTAAACAAGTCTGTTGATTAAATTAAATTATAATTTTATTTTAAAAGATCAAGAAAATGTCAAAATAAAAATGAAAGTTTTGACAACCAAAATGTACCTATTCCGTAACATATAAAGACACACAAACAAATCTTGTCTTCTTGCTCCTCTGTAATCTTGACACAGCATTGCTCTGATTTTTCGTGAAGATGTGTAGCATAAACACTACTTCACTCTATACCGATCACGACCCAACAAGTATTGAGAACAACCATGCTTCTCAAATTTGTTTTACATACAGGACTTTGCACTATCCTTTTGAATCTGGATAGAGACTTGACCGACTCAATTGTTAACGGGCATCTTTTTACTATCACACTCTTTTATTGGGATGTGATATTACGACTTATAATGTCCCTTTTTATTTCGTCACTGACCGACCACCTTTGAAATTTTGATATTCTACAACACAGTGTTTGGTCTCCTGTGTTATATTTGTTTTATTCTGTACCGACCTGTATAACACAGTTTCGGCCTTCTCTGTGTTATATTTTTATTGGGACATATAGTAACAGATTTGCCTTCTCTGTACTATGAATTGGTCACCCGTTCACGGACTGACACAGTACAGTAGCCTGCACTATGCCTTGTTATCTTCCGGCCCCAAACGTACTTCACACAATCAACCCTGCATTATGTGAAGGATAGCTAGTGACGTTTGGCGACTGAGAGACGTTGTCATTACAAGATAGCATAGCAACAGGTTTGAAAAATACCAACTTGTGGTTGCCTAAAGCTAATATCCCATTGAGACTTAAGCTCGTTCTACAGTAACGTGACAGCCCCCACCCACGTTAAAAATTTACTTTTTTGGTGTTTATTACATGAAAATAAATTTTACAAATGGACAATGAGTAAAGGTATTAAGGGAATTCTGTATGAGATTTCCTGTGTAGAGTCACATTTGAAAAATTTCGCAGTCTAACTGTCTCTGTTATCTGGAGTCCCTGTCTGGTCAGTCTGTGTGTCCATAACGTCTGTGGTCTCTCTGTCTGGTCAGTTTGTGTGTCCATAACGTCTGTGGTCTCTCTGTCTGGTCAGTTTGTGTGTCCATAACGTCTGTGGTCTCTGTCTGGTCAGTCTGTGTGTCCATAACTTCTGTGGTCTCTGTCTGGGCAGAGTGTGTATTTATAATGTCTGTGGTCTCTGGTCAGTACGTGCATTTACAATGTCTGGTGTCTCTGAAAAGTCAGAAAGAGGGTTAGAATGGGGATTTGTCTGTATTAAGTCAGTCATGTCGACAATGTCAAAGTCTTTATCTTCAGAGACAAGAGTCAAAAATTGTTCCAACTGGGAGATTCTTTGCAGAAACTGATGTTCTACCATAACTTGAAACAAGCTATTGATCCTGTTTGTCACTGAAGATACAATTCGATACAGCCCTTCCTGTGTATTTGTCACACGTCATACTGGTACAATGTCAGTTTCAGGTTGGTCGTGGATTTCCAGTCTTTCGCCCGCCATGACCCTCATCATCTATGCACATAATATTCACAAGTGGATACAAATATCGATTTACTTTGTATGTTGCATCCATAACAAACACATCACAAAAAACACTCAAATCACGCCTCATTCTTCCCGTTACTTAAAACAAATACTCAAAACCACCATCCTCATTCACACTGAACTTTGTTACACCTCCTTCCTCCTCTATCTCTCTCAGTAATTCCTGTACTGTCTCACCGTCCGTCCTGTCAATATCAGTCTTGAACAATCTCCGCTGCAAATCTTCGACATCTTTAGGCAATATATTTTATCCTTGGCTTGATTGAATGTATTGCCTAAGTTGGGTTGTGGACACCTTTGTTTGAGCCATAGCCTTCACTGTCTCATTCACGAGGGGCAGGCGATTCTCCGGATAAAGTGAGGATGGCTAAATGTAAAAAGAAAAAAGATTAAAAGTACAAAATTGTATGCAATAGCAGCTAACAAAACAAAAAAAAAGCATCTTATTTTTTATTGACAATTTAAAGACAAAAATCTGCATATAAACCCATAATGCACGAGTTGTGTTTGTCACTCTAAAATACTTGACTGAACTAAAATGCAACAGGCGCTCATCAAATTCAAGGGTTAAATGAATGACTGCAGAATTCCCAAAAAACGTCGCTTCATTGTCTTTGTAACATTTTCATGGCATACAAAAACGCAATAGAGTGGTCACCATTTATAATTAGTCCTCAGAAATCAAGCACTTATAACTGCATCGTACTCATAGTCAAAGTCAAATTTTATTTTGAAAAGTCTATGGACAACCATCAAATCTTAAAATTCCTTATCTGGAACAAAAAATAAACAAAGACAAAAAAAAAAAGACCCAAAAAAATAATACCACCACCTAGATCTGCTTATATTGTCTTACAGGACTTAATAGCGCTTACAACACTATAAAAAGGATGATGATGTGGTGACTGATTCAATAGGGAACAGTAGATTTCACGAGCACCTCAAAGATGTACCAATTTTGACATTACCTCAAAGTCTCACCGAGACACAAGCAAAGGATCCTGCTAAAACATTTACATAATGCAATAATATTCAAAACCTATAACTATAACAGTACATAACAGAGAGATGATTTACAGTATAAAAAATCATCTCAAGAAGAAAGGTACTGTATTTGACTGTCTGCCTCCCAACTAAAGACCCCCGCAAGAACCAGGAAAAAAATGAGCAATCTTAATCCATAACAAAGACAGGGAGCAACATGGAACTATATATTACACTCAATAGTGGGAGGGGGGAGGGACAATTAAGTACTGAAAATATAAAGTAACAAGAAAAGAAAAAATAATACATATTTATAAAAAAAATTGAGTCTAATTGCGACTAAAATAGAATTTGCGATTAATTGCTGTCAAGTGTAAAATTTTCGGCAGTGAAAAAACTGCAGGGACAAAATGTCGATGGAAAATAAGTATAAAATGAATGAGTCTTACCAATTTATCGCATGGGTGATTTTCATGGTTGTGATTAGCCCCTGTAACCCTCAGAAGCCAGTATTAATTTCAGAGTCCTGCATGGTAAGAAAAACTTTTTATTACAAAATAATAAAATTATCCACAACATAGTATGATAAAATATTAATAGCGTTGTCACTTGCATAACTCAATTGTGAAGGATTTCAACATGCAGATTATAGAGCAATTGAAAATAAATCTTAAGACATTCAATAATAATACTAATCCAGCGCAATCAGATTTTTTGAACAAATCAAGTCTTTCACTTTTTAAAACTGTTCTGGTAATAGTTAACTATTGTCTTGCTGCATTACATCGTGCAGCCCGCCCACTGAAGACTGTAAATGAGCTGCAGATAGGCACACATTGCCTCTTCCTCTGGATGTTTTAAAATTCAGAATCAGTTTGATTGCTTTATTAAAATTGTCTTGGCAATCAAGATAGAAAAGCTGATGGTGATAATTTACTTCCGAGTTATTCTGAAATATTATAACCTTGTGCATATAATATTTTCATTTTTTTTTAAATATGTAAAAGTAAAAAAACACCTCCTGCCCCCGTCCAAAAACAACCTCCTACCTCTGGTTAGGGCGAACTCCTTTGCTTGAAGTCAATTGCTTTTTGCCCTGCTTGCATTCATAGACACAAAAGTCATAAATTAGCCAACTTTCCTCAGGGTGATATGATGGAAGCTGAAAAACACGGAATAATATAAAAGATCATAACATAAATACCTAAATATTAAGTTTAAAAATTGCAATATTTTCTCCAACTGAGACAAAGGTGTTACAGTTCAGTACGTTAGAGGAATAAGAAAGTAAGTCGAGAGTTTTCTCGAAGAACTTAAATTTGTGACGTGGTACTCAAATCAGGGACTAGGTCAAAAGCTGAATGGAATGGCACAAATGGAAACCCAAAGGTATGTTGTTTTCAATATTTAAAGTCAATAAAAATTCAAATTCTGTGCATTCTAATATTAGGCAAACAACTACAGACCACACTAAATTGAATTGTATTAAGTAAAAGGATCTTGTCACATTCAATCAAGCTGTCATTTGAGAAAAATTACTTCATTATAAATTGAAGTTCAGATCGCATGTTTGAAGCCGTATTAGGAAAATTCATGTATCTGTGTATAAGCCAAGTTTCATCAAAATCACAGTGGCAACGAGTGTCTAATATTTGCCACCAGATACACTCCTAAAATTTGAGTGTAGGCCTATTTAGCAAAATCATATATTAGGAATGGTTTATACTACATCATAAAGTAGCGCATGCCCGTCATCATCCTGCATCTTTTTTATATATATATATAAATATTAAAAAAAGAATTGAGCTTTCATAAGCCGCAATATCCACCAAACATGCTCAAAGCACTTTACAAAGGATCCATGACTAGCAGCAACACGTAAGAAGTAGAACGTTAGGCGATGTTTTTCTTCTGACAGACAACGCTCTTAGCGGATAGGAAATCATACACATGAGTACAGTGAGAGAATGTGAGTCCTTGACGAGGCTCGACCCCAGGACCTTCCAATCCGGAAGTGAGTGCCACACAGCCGCATATATCTTGGCTGTTCTTGAGAATTTGCCAAACACCTACAAACTAATTAGTAAAAAGAGGGGAGATGGGCAGAAATAGACAGACAGATACACACTCAGAGAGAGAGAGAGAGGGGAGAGAGAGAGAGAGAGAGAGAGAGAGAGAGAGAGAGAATAATATCAGTTGCCTGTGGTGTCAGTCCATTTAGGAGTGAGGTGGCGGAATAAGTAGTCTAGCACTAGTACTTGGGTAGTAGTAGTAAGTAGTAAATAGGGGAGGTCTTCTGCACGTTCCTTGAGCTAAGGAAAGTATTCCTTCAACTAACCTTAAAATAAAAAATAAAACCTTGTACATTTCCAACACTTGGACCTGCACTATGACCTATAACTAAAACTAACAGACAAAAAAAAACCCCGCTAAGACTCCTCTCCAGTACCTTTCAATATTTCAAATTGAATTATAATGGCTGCGGAAAACTAAAACAATGGTCATATAAGGAAATTTACAAATCAATCAAGTTGTTCTACAGGTTTTAAAATGAAAATATGAAGTAACAAGATATCACTCTAATATAGTGACACCTAACTAACACTAGACATCACACCAGCAGCAATGCTGAGCGGAGTAATTTTACTTTTTTCACTCGCAACCAAGTTGCCACATTGGATTTTCTTTCTTTACTTTTTTTTTAGTGTTCTGCTAATGTGCAATCTACATTTAAAATAAAAAGTGGCATCTTTCATTTCTTCTAATTCTTAACAGACACGATTATGTCCACTTCACATCTCAACAACAGGGACAATTTTTTTCACTTCTTGAGGCAGTTTTTTCTTACTTCTTTATTGATTTGTTTATAAGTTCTATTGTTCTTCTTTTATTATAATTTCATTGTCAATATCATTTTCATCAGCATACTTTTACAGTACTTTTACCATGTTATTCTTACGCTCTTACAGTTACAGTACAGCAGAGCGATACCTAACGCAGACCTTTAAAGTGCTACTAAATTTGAAAAATTAAAATAAAACGTTTGACAAAAGATCCACAGTTCAAAAGCTAAAACAATTATAAAGTGAAACTACCTCGAGGCTCGAGGAACATCGGGGGTAAGGTCTCCCGCCCATACTGGGCACTGTGGGACTGGAAGTCTAGAGAGCTGCGCCGGTGGAACCCGTGATTTAGTTTCTTAAACGGTTCCGATCATTCAGGAGAGGCGTAGTACCTATCTAGTTGTAGTTATTAGTAGAAGAAGAAGAAGAAGGAGCATGTTCAGGTTCAAGTTCAACCCTCTTAGTTTAGTAGGCACTTGCAAGAATTTTTCAAAATAGTGGCTATGGGTATTAATTTAGCGTAGAAAAATAAAGGGAAGTGAAACATTAACTAGAGTGAAAAATTATCGCTCTGTCTCAACTGGTTAAAAAGTTATGACCGTTTCTGTGGTGGAAAAAATCTATATAGATAGCTTAATAGGAAAAAATGTGACCAAAGCACAGCATCCCAATGGATAATTCAGAAACAGCTTCAGATACAACTTTGAAATTTTTACATGTGGTAAATCAACATCTCTGTAATACATTGCAAACAGAAAATGAATTATTTATTGAGAAAGAAAAGTATAGTTTAGAGCTGAGACAGCTGAAATCAAGGAAAAATAGATCACGACATACAAATGAATGATTGAATGACCCATTGGAATTTTGGAAAAGTCAATAATAAAATATTTATTCACATGAAGATAGACCAAATACACCACTGAATCGGCGTCATTTAGTTGTTCACTTTGAACTTTTCAAAATGAAAATAGACCTCATAAAAGCAAAGATATGAACTGACAAATGTTTGAGGTGGTGTACTCTTCTTAGTTGATAGAGTTAGAGTGAGAATGACGAGAAATGAGTTGCCACTTAATTAAGGAAAAAAATTGTCGTATCAAGTTTACTTACCTTCTTTGTTGACTTTTAAATAAAAAGTACATTATTCTCATTTTCGAATGTTTTCAAATTGGAGAAAAGATGAGAATGTCTCGTTTACCGAGAGGGCCATTTTTTTTGCTTCACACTTCTCAAAGAAAGACCGCGAAAAGTGGAGGCTGGTCGGCGGTCGGCTGGTCCTTGAAAGCTCACAAATGCAACTTTAAACGCATAAGAGTGCTGGGAGTAGGTAGCTACAAATAGGTAAAGGAGCGGTGGTTTGCAACTTTAAACACATAAGAGTTCTGGGAGTACAAATAGTGAAAAGCGGTAGTTTTCGCTATTTGTAGTGGTAGTACAAATAACCACTTCGATTATAAAAACATGCTTCTTCATTGGGTTAATTATATTTATATAGGTTTATAACAAGGAGTCAAATCAGTTAAGTCTCCTAAGGTGTGTAAGAGAAAAATTTCTCTTAGAATCTTTATAATCCTAAATAATTTGAAGCACATTACTACGGCCCAAGCACAAAATGGGGATTCTGTTTAGGTGACGAGTAGCATTTTTCAATGGATCCGCTGGCCCATGGAATCAGGGCGAAGGAGTAACCACTGTCGATGAATGTTCAAGAATTAGTCTTTTATTTTTCTTTTGGACAGAATCTTAGAATGATATATTATTTTTTTCAGAGCTGCAAATACTTTCAAATCGTTTGTTTAATTGATGGTCATATTTAAAAAATAATTTTTATATTTCAGGCTCAATTTTACATTTTTGATAAAGTCAAAAATGAATTGAGATTGAGTGCTCATGACGAAGTTCATCTTCGCACAGAGGTGAATGTTCCGAAACAGAGTATTGGACGCATTATTGGCAAAGGCGGTCAGAATGTGAGTAAATAATGACTCATATGTGATGAAATAGCATTGAATAGCAGATTGGAAGAAATTTCTTTTCAAAACTCTTGGTATAGTTGTAAGGCTATTCTGATTGAAAGGTTATACACACACACACACACACACCAATTTTTCTCTGCCGTCTGGGCATGAATACAATTGACCCATAAATCAACAGTGACTTCACATCTTAAAAGTAGACAAAACTGACTTCAAGACGATAATCAGTCATGTTTTGAGTTCAATACAAATTTTAGGCAGTGGGTGGCAAATATTCGCTTATGGAATAATCATTCGAAGAGTTTGAAATGAATTGCTTCAGTTTGTTATTAGTTGAAAACACATTTCACCATGAATCTTTACTCTGGCCACCACATTTGCTTTTAAACTGCCTTAAAATTAGTTGGGGGTGGGAGTGAGGTCAACGATTATAGAATGGTTTAGCAGATGATATGCATTATCACTTATCTATCACATGGTCACTCTCATTATACATAAAAGTAGGTGGGAAATTTATCTTGTAAACATTTGAGTGTATTCTTCTTAGTTGGATCCTGTGCTTTTATCAGGATAAGACATTTGTGATGTCGCGCGACGGTTCAGTCCGGAAGGTACATCTAGCTGAACTGAGAAAACGGCCATTATATTTGAAAAGTGACTAAAATAGTCAAAATGCGTTTTTTCAATTTTTGACTTTTTAAGGTATTTTTCTATCATAAAATCGTACCTTTTTCATTAAAAAGTCTTAAAGTATATAAATTTAATCTTTAAAGAGAGTATACCCTGTTTTCACCAATTGAAAGAGGGATCATTTTGACGTTCGTTGACGACTCTTTAAGCTTAGCAAAAGGACGCCAATCTGGTAACCTATAACTTTTTCTCATAGGGGAACTCCATTCCTGCCTTCGCAATGCTATTTTTAGCCCATTGACCCCATCTTGTGGTCAAATTATAACCCCGAAAGAGGGTAGTCAAATTCCAATTATGTAAACAGAAGTAGGCCATTGCATAGTTACCAATGGAAAACCCCTTGAATCCTTCTCTCTCATTGGTCCTCGGGATCACATGGTCATAAATTATGCAAAATGGCCGCTTACGCTGCACGATTGTTGTTAGAGTTGATGTTGCAAGAAATTCAAAATCTTGCTTCATTATAAACTGAATTTTATGAGATATTTTGTCAAATGAATAATTTAACTTGTTAGATTCGGCCGATAATTGTATTGAGCTCGTCAGAGGCGAGGAGATTGTGGTGTTGTGAGCGTGAATGTGCGCTTGCCTCGAATGATTCGCTGAACGATTGTTGCAGGAGGATGTTGAAAATTTAAGAAAAAAAAACCGAGTGGTTGAGGACTCTTTCCTTTCTGAGTGCAAAGAGCTGTTACCACCACCTCCTCCCCCCCCAACCCCCCCCCCCCCGCCAATAGCTCAATCAAATTTGAACACATCGATTGAGTAAGAGAAATTATGGTTGAGTTGACACTATTTTCATTCCTTTGTTTCAAGTTTGAAGTGTTAGATTGTCTGACTTACTCACAGCCTTTCGGTTTTCAGTCAATCGACTGTAATGCCTCGGCTACTTTCGCCAGTTAATTTGTGAAGACTTTCCAGAATTGCAGATCTTGTGAAATAGTGCCGATATCACAGCTAACTTTAAATAAACATTGCACTGTTAAAATGGATAAAAGTATGAGTGCTATTTGTTGGGTTTATTTTTTCACTGAGGGTCAATTCACAAAAATATCGTCATTACAAAAACGAGTGTTATGTAAAAGCTGATGGACCAAATTAAATATGATTTTACACACACATTAGTCACATGCTATATAAAACGCATTTGGTGGTCGAATACGAATACGAAAAAAAACACAAAAAAACATGATTTTTTTCCCTCTCATATCTTTTGTATATTCCGATAGCTTTCAAAGAGTATAATCTTTATTTTCTTAATGTCTTATTGAATTAGAATTATTTGAAAATAATAGACTCCCGCTCATGTGAAGATATCTATAAACAATGCATCGCATTCTGCGGTTGCAAGTTGTGTCGTCCGCTTCGGGTCGGCGAGGTCACGAAACGGTGTCTACTTGAACTCTGTCGCCTTTTACCCACCTCATATAATAATAATAATAATAATAATAATAATAATAATAATAATAATAATAATAATAATAATAATAATAATCATCATCATCATCGTCATCATCTTTAGCAGCATACCGAGCACCTAGATATCGCTTAAGCATCAATGTTTATGTGTCACACTAATTCAATAGTTATATTATTATTGTGGTTTGCGTAAAAATATGGTTCAAATCAAATATCAGGTTGAAAATGTCCGTATCATCATCTTCTTTAACATGACCTTCATGAACCGCATCAACCCCATCACCAACAATCCCGTGATTAAGTCACTTAACACATTAAATCATAGCGTTGACAATGTACTAAATCTTGTACTAACTACTAACAATTATATATTGGCAAAGTGCAGTATTGAGGTGGATTGGTCAAAATGATTAATTTGTCAAGAGGCAAAAAAAAAATTTTTTAAATTAGAATGCCCAGCTCTGTCAAAGCGGAAATCTTGTGGTCAATGGTACGTGACTTTTGTAGCGTCGCGTTCTACCAGCTATGGGCGGGTGGTTGGATGGGAGCATCACCCTTGAATCATATACCTATGATGTTTGCATGGGTGTACGATCCGATAGTGATGTCGTTTCTTCTCTTTACTAGCCTATCCTGCTTCTTTGGTTTGTGATTGTATTTTTGACAGGGGATATTTTTTTTTCTGTAAATCTTCTGCCTGTTTGTTCTTGGTTATTTATAATTTAGCTTATATCTTTAGGTTATGATTTTGATTTACATTTGTACTATTTTTGTTAGATTGCTTGTTTTTTTGTTTCAGCGGTCTCTCATATAACCTCAATTGTGTTGGAAGAGACCTAAAGCAACAAACAAAACTACCAGCTATGGTGTTAAGACTTTTAACGGATTAGCAAATGATAGTGGCAAGCTAGATTTGTCTGTTGAAGACCGATCTGAGGATACACTGGAGGTCCTGAAGCAAAATTATACCAAATGGCACAAATTATGTCGCTCTTGATATACGGCCACAAAAAATCAGAAGGCTCGCTGTGAAAAATGAGAAATCACAAGAAAACTTGTCAAATTATCCCGATCTAGACAATCTCTCGTCCCATTGTCCAAGGAGGCAGAATATGCGTTTTCCCTCAGATGACGTTATCACAAGAAATAGGACACATTGTATGCTTTGCAACAATAAGATGAAGCTTCCCTCCATTCAATAATGACAAAAGACATGAACGAAAATATCCGCGTGGCTGCAGAAATTATAAACGATGTCCAGATTCTCTCCATATTCTCAAATAGCGATTTGATTGCGCAGGGAGTTCATTATCAGAAGATTTGTCATGTCCGTTTTATGAACATCAAAAAATGCTGAATATTACCAAAACAAAGTTCTAGTTTTGCTGTTGCTGAAATTGTTTCTTCTTCTTCCTCCTCCTCTTCAAGCTGAAACTTCCTCGTGGAAGGCTCAGCAGTTTACCCAACTGTTTTACTGGGAGTTATCCAAATTGTTCCTAAGTCGTATAGTTGAGGGCAGAAACGAGTGAAGAGGGTAGTCCACTCTAGATTGTGGCAACATACATTTGCCAGGTTTCGTCTTGTTCTGTTGGAGGCCGTGGAATGACACCTGACCTGGTTTTTCTGACCTTTGTAAATTGCATTTAGTTTATTCTTCTCTCTCCTTTCCTTAAATGGTTCCAAATGGGGTGTCATATATGACTTTGATTTGTTTGAGGATTTTGTTGAACGAATTTTATAGCTTTTTTTTAGATTGATTCTATTTACCTAATTTCGGAGGTGTGATCGGGACCCCATACCTTACCGCTTTACTCAAGTGTTGGTCTAACATAAACTTTATAGCATTTCTCTTTTATGGTTACTTTGTAGCCGAAAAGGTTTCTGCTCAAGAATCCCAGGGTGGAGTTTGCCTTCCTGTGTATGTTTGCAATGTGGTCTTTCCAGGTCAGATGATTGTTTATCGTTACTCTGAGATACTTTGCTTTGGTGACGTCTTCAAGTGTGTTGTTGTGTATTGTGTATTATCTTTCTTTTGTTGGTAATTTTCTGGAACCAAGGTCCCGATGAAGAATTTCTGAATCTTTCTTATGCCTTATTGGTCTGTACAAAAGGCTGTCATCCGGAAATAGTCTCAGTTGAGTTCTAGCGACAATCTTTCAGGTAAATCATTGATGTAGATAAGGAACAAGAGGGGACCTAGTACGGTACCTAGGGACACACCTGTAGTACTGGAGCTGAGTCTGACATTGCTCTTTCAGATGTTTACGATTAGTGAGAAAATCCATTATCCAGTCGTGTGTGTTACTCATGGTTCCATACCTCCACAGTTTAATAGCCAAAGTATGGTAATTGACTTTATCAAATGATTTACTAAAGTCTAATAATATAGCATCTGTTTGGAGTTGTTTTATTCATGTTTTCTGTTAGGTTGTTGCAAGTTGTTATTCGTTGTGTTTCACAAAAGCGCTCCTTTTTGGAGCCATGCTATATATAAAACATTCAAGTATAGAACAGAGCAGAGAGAGAGAGAGAGAGAGGGTCCATAAATTGCCAGAATTAATCAAGATGTATAGCATAGAATGCTGTGAATGAGGTTGCACCCAGTCGTATGTTCACCCAATCAGGTTCAGAGACAGACTCCAGCCGGCCCTACCAGGCTAACCCCAGGAAAGGAAACATTTTTAGCCTTCAATAAGACAACATAATATGGTTTTCTTGAGCACACTGCCATTGAAAAAACTGACAACGAGGTATTGGCTTATCTTGCGCCGTTAAAATAATTCAAGGAGATCAGGATAAACTAGAACAGGCTGCTATTGAATTCTCTCAAGCCTACCAAGAAAAATGTGTTCCACAGACATTTGTCTAATAAATATGATTTTTGTTGGATCCTAATCATCTAAAAATGTTAATATACATCACCAAGAAAGTCTTCCATTTTCGAAATTAATAGTTACCAACATCACCATAATCACTACCACTATCACCACCACCACCTCATCATCACCATACTCATCATCATCATCATCATCATCATCATCATCAACATCATCGTCATCATCACCGCTACCACGATCACCACCACCTCATCATCCCCACCACCATTATCAATACTGCTTTCTCCACAATCACCTCATCATCATCATCATCATAATCATCATCATCATCATGATCATCACTACCACTACCATCACCACCACCACAACATCATCATCATCACTACCAAGATCACCACCACCACCACCTCATCAACATCATCACCATCATCACTACTAGTATCACCACAATCACCTCATCATCATCATCATTATCACCAACATCACAGCCACCATCATCTTCACCACGATGACGACCAACACAACACAAGTAAAACTAATACCAGCACCATCTCCTCCTCTCCCACCGCCCCCCTTCCAGTCTTCATAATAAATCTATACTACCGGCCCATACGACCCTATATCACATACAGGCACATTTTTAACAATGATAATTATTTAAGCCAAAATAATCAACCACTTACACGGGCTAAAAATAATATATTATTAAAGCGCCGAATCGTCAACAAATATTTCATGGATTACGTCCCTTTGTTTTAATATAGCTCATATAGGCGGATTTTCATCTCCCTATTTTACACTGTTATAGGAATTTCTCAATGTGGTTCTATATCAACATCGAGTAATAGTGGTCTCAAGTTACTTTGTACCAAATTTGGTGCTTTCATCACTAATTTGCACAATTTTACCCTAATTCCCCTAGCTAAAATGTCAAATGTACCTTCCGGACCAAACCGTCGTGCGACGTCACATTTAGTTGACCTCAAACTAGGTACACTGAAAGTGTGCTCTTGGAATCTACATCTATTCCCTATTTGAACTAATTCCCCTTTGTCTTTTTCTTGGGTGCTTCTATTGTAATTCTAGAACTTTTTTCTATCCAATTTTCTTCCTTTTTACTGGCGCTGATATGACCTTAATGTGTTTCAAGCACTGTAAAACTCTTAAAAAGAAAACAAATTATGCATAAAAGTAGTGCTGCTGTATGATTTTCGATTGGATGGCACATTGTAAACATTTCCATGACTCATATGATATAATAATTGCATAGCAGCACTATTTTTGCGTTTAAAGTGAATTATTATGTGACGAGATCAACGTTGATTCATTATGGACATTTTAATTTTGGTTATTTTAATGATTTTAAAAAATAATTTTATAAATTTTATGTCCTTTTTGTTTTGATTTTTAGGTACGGGAGATGCAAAGAGTAAGTGGTGCCATTGTTCAGTTGCCAATGGATGATCAAGGTGATGTGGAGGAGGTTCCAATTACTATCATTGGGCATTTCTATGCTACTCAGTCTGCACAGCGACGGGTTCGGGCTCTGATGAACTCATATTCAAGAACTCAGCCCCAACCAAGGCGTATTAGACCCGGTGCTCCTCAACTGTTGTTCTAAGGAGGATCTGTGATGTTTGTTGTTACAATGTTAAAGCTAAGGTTGTGAAAATATGTTGATTCCTTGTGATATAATTTCGTTATGTGTTACCCAAGCCCTGCCATTATTGTGTGCCTTTCTTTATCCCTTTCCCTCTTGTCTGTATGAATTAATTTAAATTATCAATCATAATTTATTTATATTTCTTCTATATCCTCTTTGCATGTACTTTTGAGTAAGAACTGAATGACAGTGTTGGTTTATGTGAGTGAGTTGTTTAAAGTTGAGATCACCTGTGTTTGTGTAGTAATCGGTAGTCTGTTTCTACCTTTGTTGTTTAATCAATATGATACCTGTGATTTTAATGCGCCATTATTTATTTTTTCTGTTTTTTCCTTTATTTTTTTTTTTTTCTTTTTGCTTCCTGCTTCTAATATTTTAATTTTTCTCATTTTGCTACAGTTCCGGTGCACGGCAGTATTAATAGTATTTGAAATCCAACTTATTGTTCAACGCTCTTTTTATTAGAAGATATTAAGTCACAGAGGAATGATTTATACTTTGACATTTTTCTACCTGTTCGGTATCTTTTGATTAATGATGAAAGCCGATTCTGCACCTATCCTGTTATTTTTTAAATTGGGAATCCCATCTGAGAATGGAAAAGTTTCAGATCCATTTTGGTATTCATTCGATGTTTCATTTTGCTGTTATGTATTCTACAAGTCTAATATTGCTTGTAAGATCAAACTTTTTAATCGCATTCACAATGCATTCAATTTGGGTTGTTTTTTTTTTTACATTTCATTCTTTCATTAAGAGTTACCTTTCGTTTTGATTGATAAATCTCATCAAAGCGTACCATTCAAAATGTTCTAAACACCTAAAACTGCCAATCTAGTTTTACCACTGAATGGCTACTCTCAGGAGATAGGTTGCCATACAATACAATTTACTGGTGATTTAGTTGAGCTTAGGTGTATATTCTTTCTTTGCTTTGTTTTAAAATGGATTTTTGTTCAGTATTTAAAAAAAAAACAATAAACCTGCAGAATATCTGTGGTGCTCAGTGATTCAAATATGCCAATAGATAAAAATGAATGCTAAATGATTAAGATTAACAATTACAAGCTGTTCCACTTAAAGCACCATTGATATTACTTGTTAGCATATTCAAAAAAATAATAAAAACATTCCTAAACATGTTGATTTGTCTTGAAGTAAAGTTGTTCCATTTTCATACACGACTTTTTTGTTTTTGTCTTATTTTACATGTTGATTTGTATTGTTTGTGGGATGGTTACTCTTTCGGTCCTAATGGTGGGCAGGAGGTCACTTGCTGTGTCTACTATTCCCCTATATCTGTTTTCTGAGTTGCTTTCTGTCTTTGTCTTGGAATGGGATTACATACTTGGTTTTGTCCGGGGCAGCTGGGTGGGGTTCCTGACCTCCCATAGTGGGCAGGGGAGGCACTTATTGTATCTTCTATTCCCGTGTATATTTGTTTTCCAACTTGCTTTCTGTCTTGGAATGTGATAATTGACTTTGTCCTTTTCCTTGGCAGGGAGGGAAACGGTCAAATGTAGAGTTAAAATTTTGGGAGAGGATATTTTTCGTCTTTGAAAATCATCTCTCTGTTATGTATTGTTATATTTGTCGCTTTGAATGTATTAATAAGCATTTGAGTGTGTTCCTCTTAGTGGGATCCTGTGCTTGTGTATGGATGAGACTTTTAGGTGATCTCAGACTTTACAAAATGATATGCTCTTGGTATCTATATCCGTTCTCTATTTGTACCATCCCTGTCTTTTCTTGTGTGCTTTTAATTGTAAATCTAGTATTTTTTGACTATCCCATTTTCTTCCTGGATGGGGTTCCTGACTTCCCATAGTGGGCAAGGAGCTACTTCTCGTCTTCTATCCCCTTATAGCTGTTTTCCAATTTGCTGTCTTTGTCTTGGAATGAGATTACTTGGTTTTGTCCTGGCCCTGGCCGGAGTCCTTGGCTTGGAGTTAAACAATCGAATGCATAGTTGTTTTGGGAGATATTCCTTTTTTCCTGAAAAACCCTACATCCGGGCCCTCTTTGGAGTCCTTGGCTGAAAGGGAAAAATCAACTGTATAGTCTTCGTTCTGGGAAGTGGTATTTTTTTTCCCCTTGTAAATCATTTGTCTGTCATGCCGCTACTTTTAAAAAAAATAATGGTCAGTAAACATTTGAGTGTATCCCTCTTGGTGAGATCCTGTGCTTGTGTCTGGAGGAAACTTTTAGGCGATCTCAAAGTGCACTGATAATAGTATGTTCTTGGAATTTACATCTGTTCCCTACTTGGAACTACTGGATGGGGTTCCTGGCCTCCTTGTGGGCAGGGAGGTACATACTGTCTTCTATCCCCATGTACCTATCTTTTTTCCAACATGACCTTGTCTTTGCCTTGGAATGAGATTACTTGGGGTTTTGTCCTGGTCGTGGCCAGATACCCTGGCTGGGAGGGAAACGGTCAAATGTATTAAGAGTTTTGGGAAATTTTTTTGTCTTGTAAATCATCTCTCTGTTATGCGCTGTAATCTTTTTTTGGTTTACATATATATGTATTTTAAACATTTGAGTGTGTTCCTATTTGTGGGAACCTGTGCTTATGATTATGATGAGACAGGTGATCTCAAACTGATAGTATGCTCTTGGAATCTACACCTATTCCCTATTTGAACTAATTCCCCTTTGTTTTGCCTTTTCTTGGGTGCCTCAATTGTAATTCTAGAACTGTTTATTATCCCACTTTCTTCCTTTTTACTGGCGCTGATATGACCTAAATGTGTTGCAAGCGCCGTAAAACAAACGAACTATTTGAACCATTCCCCTTTGTCTTACTTTTTCTCATTTTTCTCGTAATATGCTTTCAATTGAAATCTATCACTATTTTTACTATTCCTTTTTACTGGCGGTGAAATGATCTAAATGTGTTGCAAGCGCCATAAGAACCTTAAATATAAACAAAAGCTTTCAGTCCTATCCATCCACCCTTGTCTGTTGTCCTTTCCTTGCTGTCTTTATCTACTATTATAGTCATATTTCGAATAAGTGGCGCGTGTTTTTTATCTCTTTTCTCAGCAGTCCCTCAATGCACAGATGCAGCAGTTTGTATGAACCTCTGAGTCGATTTGTCTTAATTCAAAAAGTATTTTTTCATGGATTTTAAAACATTAGGAAAGGATTTCGCTTATTACAGTCTTCCCTTGCTATACCATTTATTGCCTCGTCGATGAAAGTAAAATTGGTGTTCCTCCTCAATCTTTCCCTCTACCTCGACCCAAATGAATTTGATAGGATTACGCTCACAGTGATATGGGGGAAGTCTTGTTACTTCATGTCAAAATTCCCTGATTAGACAGTCTGCTTTGAAAACGATTTCTGGTTTGTTTCTGTTCATTTACTTACTTTTATTTATCCTCTTGGTACTTGATCAGCACATAAGGCTGACACAGTGGAATGCCATCCTTCTCGGTTGGAGGCCATCTGTCCCCAAGACCAACCACTAGCTTTCATTTCTCTTTCGATGATCCTCCTTCAGGTCTCCAGTGGACGGCCCCTTATCGTTCCCTGGACTGGGGGGTCCACTTGAGGGCTATCCTGGAAATGGCACACGGATCCATTCTGAGGACACGTCCAGTCCATATCTACTCCTCTAGTTTCAGGTACTGGTTCTTCTTCTTCGTTCCTCTGATGGACATCTATGGCTGCAGTCCGATATCTGCTATGAAGTCTGTGGTCCGCTTTAGGTCCTCAGCCTCACCATAGAGCTTTGTGTTGAGTGTTGTAGGGGTGACCCAGTGGTTCGAACGTTGCACGTTGTATAATGGGCAATCCATAAGCACATGTAAAGTGGTTTCATGGTCGGTTCCACATGGGCAATAAGGGGTTGTTCCAATACCTAGCTTTGTAAACATATGTCCTCTTAGTCTATTGTGTCCTGTTCGGAGGCGGAAGAGAGTGACTTGGCTACTTCGCTGAATGGCATGGATTGGATCCTGCTTGTTGTGTTCCAGGTGTGTGTCATTCCTTTCTTTGTCTATTTTTAGCTTTATTATTTTCTTTTGCTGATGGTAAGTGATTGACGACTTCGGTTGTTCCTTTTGGGCTCCTTCTTTGGCCAGTTGATCGGCAATTTCATTTCCATATATACCTACATGACTTGGAATCCACTGCAGCACAATTTTTCCTGTTTTATCAGATAAGCCCTCAAGGGCCTCCACAGTGTGTGCGGCTTCACAGTCCTGGTAATTTTCAATAGACCGGAGAGCATCATCAGAGTCTGTCAAGTAAACCACATTTTCCCCGTATATTCTGTGATCTCTGGATAGTTCTTTTGTTGCATTGAGGATGGCTTTTTCTTCAGTTTTAGTACTTGTGCACATTGAACCCACTGATACAGATATTTTTGTTTCTGTTTTATCTGTCCAGTGTATGAGTGCACCAGCACCTCCATTCATGAGGGGGCCGGAAACTGAGCCATCTGTATAAACTCTTATCCAGTTGGTCATTGGGTATTTTTTATCGATCATCTTTAGGGTTTGAGCATTGTCATTATTGCTTCGAATGTTTTTCTTGTTGATGGTTATGGATTTTTGTTTCTTTTTCCACGGTGGTGGTTTGAGATTTGGGACATTGATTTGGGCAATATCTTCCTTTGGTGTCACTTTATATTTGCTCTCTAGTTTTTGTCCCAAGGCGATGAAGTTTTCCCTTTTGAGTCGATTCTCTTTCTTTTCCATTGTACTTGGATGCAGTGGTTGGGATTCCATGAATTTTATCTTTGAGAATTGTGTCATTATTTTTTAATTTCGTTGTTCTTTGAGAGGTTTTATTCCTGTGTGGGTTTCCATCTTGTGAATTGGTGTTGTTTTCATTGCTCCAGTGATCACGCGTAGGCATTGGTTTTGGACTTTTTCAACCTTTTGAAATTGAGCCTGTGAGCACGTTCCCCATGCCGATATGGCATAGTCTATTGCAGGTCTTACATATCCAAGATATGTCTTCTTCAGGACGTTTGAGTTTGCTCCCCATTGCGTTCCAGCAAGTTTTCGGAGAAGCTGCATTCTCTTGTACCCTTTCTGTTGACTTTCATCTATTTGATGTTTCCAATTGAGTCAAGGGTCAAATTTCACTCCTAGATACTTAGGCATAAGGTCTTCTCTCAGAATCTTTCCATCCAAAGTTAATCGCATAGATTGCTTTTTGGTTGATAAGCTGAATGTTGTGTATGTGGTTTTATCAGCATTTACTCTCATACCCCAGTCTTTTGTCCATTTGCTCAAAGCATCAAGAGTCATCTGTATCCTGGCCTTTGCAGTACCAATATTTCTTTTAGTGCATATCAGTGCAAGGTCATCTGCATACATGGCTGCTTTTACTCCTCTGCATTTGGTTTCGCAGATGTCATTGATAAAAACGACAAAGAGGGTTGGTGAGAGAACCCCGCCTTGTGGTACTCCATTTGTCATGTTCGTTAGCTTGCTTTTAGAGTTTGAGATTGGACTCTTGCTTTTTGATTTGTGAGGTAATCTTTAATCCATGCAAACATGTTGTGTGAAACGTTGGCTTTCTTAAGTTTGAGAAGTAGTCCTTTTGTCCAGACTTTGTCAAATGCCTTTTCCATATCCACCCAAACTGTGTCTGTGTGTTTTTTTTTCTTGGTAACCATTTTCGATCAGCTGCGAGATGTATGTTATCTGGTCCTCTGTGCAGCGAAATTGTCTGAAACCAGCCTGTTCATCTGATATCAACTTATTGCTTTCTAAATACCATTGGAGACGGCGATTAACAATTCTCTCCATCAGTTTACCAAAGCAGCTTGTCAAACTTATTGGTCGGTAGCTTTCGGGTTTATTTTTTGGCTTGCCATCCTTCTTTATTGGTATCATGGTTGCCTGTTTCCATTTGAGCGGAAGTTTACCCTGTTTCCAACTTGCATTGAACAGTTGTTTCATTTTCCTCTTTGTGAGGGTTCCTAGGTGTTTCAACATGTCATTAGTAACCTCATCTGGACCTGGTGATTTGTTCGTTTTTAGAGATTTCAAGGCAATTTCTACTTCTTCTTTTTTAATCGAACTGAACATGACATCATCTTTGGATTCTTTGGGTGTATCCTTGTGTTTTCTCAATTCTTTGTGGACTTCTCGTTTTCGTTCTTTTCTAATCTGTATACTCCCAACACTTGAGTACTGCTTCATAAAACAGTTTGCTGCTTGTTTTTTGTTGAGAATCCTCCCTTGATCATCTTCTACTGATGGTGCGGCATATCTGTTTTCTTGTCCACTTAGAGCTTTGGTTAGGTTCCATAACTTTCTTCCGTCTCTGTCGTCGTCAAGTTGTCTGGTTTTTTCATGCCATGCTTCCTGTTTTGCTTTTATTGTTTCTTTCCTGAGAGTTTTTTCAGCCTCTTTGTAAATTTCCATATTCTCATCATTTGGCTCTCTCTCTGCTTTTTTTCTGTGTTCAGTGACTTGGCTGTTGAGACTTCCTAATTTTTCAGTCCATCCTGGACAGTAGTCCTTTCTTGATCCTCTGGGGATTGATTCTTTTGCAGCTTTCATGATTGATTTTGTGAAAGCTTTGGCTGATTTTTCTACATTCCTTGTTTTACAGTTTATCTCTTTTGTATAACTATCAGTCAACTTTGAAAACAGAGTCCAGTCTGCTTTTTTATAATTCCATCTCGGAGGTGGTGCCTTTCTGTCTTTTGCATATTCTTCAGTTATTTCAACCAGAATGGGACGATGATCACTTCCTGCCAGTTGTTCCTTTATCTGTTTACTGACTTTTCCGGTGAGATCTTCAGATATGAGAGTTAGGTCTGGAGTTGATGTTGTCTTCCATGCTCTTGAGAAGTATGTATCTGGGTCATCTTCATTTCTGACAATTTGAAGCTTACTGTCTGTAAGCCAATTTTCAAGGGTTTCACCTTTTCTGTCTAAGTCATTGTATCCCCAGCTTGGGGAGTGGCTATTGAAGTCTCCCACAACAATGAACTGTTCTTCTTCACTTCTTATGTTTTCAATTGGCAGATTCTCTGATAGTGGGCTGTAACAGTTATATATTGTGTATTGCAATTTGTTTTTGGTAATTTTTACAGCCAATATTTCAACAGATTCATCTGTCGTTATTTCATTTGTCGCTATGTCATTTCTGACGAAGATGATTACTCCACCTTTGTTCCGTTCTTTTCTATCTTTCCTAAAATGTTGATATCCCCTTATTGAACACCTAATGTTTTCTGTGAGGTGTGTCTCCTGAATGCAGGCAATATCTATCTTCTCATCCTGAAGAAACTTGGAGAGGGCAGTCTTTTTATGTTGTATCCCTTCTGATTCCATTGTAGCAATTTGATAGTTCCAGTAGTCCGTAACCTTGCATCTCCTACCCTGGTTCCACAGCAGGAGGGCAAGGTACCACCAGATCGCTTGGGTGAACCCTGTTTATCAGGGCTCGACGCTAGGTCCGTCCGGCGGGAATCCCCAGACTTCGCGCCATATCGTCCGGCAGTTTTGTTGTCCATCATTGTGAGGAGGATGCGTGTCACATTAATTTTTGGGTTGGTTTCCCTCTCCAGACTATTTGCGCCTTTCAGCTCTGCGACTCCGACTTCAGCGGTTCTTTATTCTCTGGATGTGATTCCACAGCCTTTCATCTTCCCAGATCCACAAGGCAGTGGTGGTTTGAAGTTGGAGTTTTCCTTCTCCTAGACAGACTGCTTTCCAAGGCTATGAGCTCTGTCCACTCATTAATGGTGTCTAGGCTGGGAGTCCAGGAGGGTATCTTTGTAGAGTGACAGTTTCCCTTCACCCCACCAGCGTCATGGGGCTAGCACAGCTTATTGCGTGAACTAGGGCAATTTGGCCACGGCGGTTGATTCCTCCCTTCATCCGTCACCTCAGACACATAGAAACTCGTGTCATCAGCCGGTTAGAAAGTTCCTTTCGGAATACTCCAACCGTTGCCCAGGAGGCGGGCGGGGAAGAATGCCCCTACGTGGACCCTGACACGAGCTGGAATGGGTTGCGGATCAGTACTGATCAAAATAATCCAATCCTGCCTCCCAGGTACTGGTTCAATTTCAGTGCGTTTAGCCAGTTCTTTGTTTGAAATTACTTTTGGTCAGAATATCCTTAAGCATTTGTTTTGGAATGCATTTAGTTTGTTGGAGATGGTGTCTGTCAGTTTCCACGGTTCAGACCCATAAAGGAGAACAGATAGAACATTTGTTGTGAAGAGACGTAGCTTTGTTTTGGTGGTGATCTTCCTAGATTTCCAGATATTTGTTAGCATTCCAAAGGCCCTTCTTGCTTTCGTTAGTCTATCTTTGATTTCATCTTCGGAATTTCCATTTTGACTAATCCTGCTGCCTAAATAGGTGAAATGATTCACATCCTCAATGCTTTGGTTGCTTATGCTTATGTTCAGAATTTTGGTTGAATTATAATTCGTCCTCATCATTTTGGTCTTTTCAACATTTATATATCGACCTAGCTGAAGAGCATTGTTGGCAACCACCAGTCACACATCTGTGAAATCGTGGGTGATAAGTACAATGTCGTCTGCAAACTCGAGATCTTCTAGTGTCTCCGTAAATGTCCAGCTGAGTCCGGTTTTATTGTTGTCTACTGATTCTTTTATCATCTAGTCGATTGCAAGACAGAAAAGAAAAGGGGATAAAATACAGTCTTTCTTCACTCCTGTGTCTATATTAAAACCTTCTGTCACTTTGTTCCCACAAATTACCTTGGCGTGAAAGTTTTTATAGAGCATCTGATGTTAACAACAATAATACGATATTAGTTAACCCTTTGATAAATGATCAGAATATATAGTTTTGCCTGAACGAAGCCATTAAATCATGTCAGCTTTTAAAGTTGTCGAAGTTGGAGCCTAGAAGTGATCATGGGCCACTGAATAGTAGCGTTGTCCAATACAATACAACTGGGTGCTTGGAGGGAAGGCAACAAACGGTTCTTTAGCCAGTCTTCAAATACCCCTGCATTGACCCTAGATGATAGTCTCTCGTACTTTAGAGGAGAAAAGAATGGCATGTCATCCTTCTAAATATCCAGTCTCTTCACCGCCTGCAAGAATAACAATGATCCTCTCTCCAGAACCCACGAGCCTTTTTCTACCCGAATCATCAGACATCCATTCCTTTGTCGGATGTATGTTTACGTTCATCTAGCTCCCTACATCTTTGGATGATGTCCATATCAAAGTTGTCTAGGACTAGGATCCTTTTCTACCACGTGATCTATCTGTCATATTTCGATAACCATATTCTCAGGGTTATGAAATTCTAATTCCACAGTCGTCCTCTTTAAACTTTAATGGCTTATCGATAGATACAACTTTACGAGAATGGAACGGATAGAGTTTTTGTATCGTAAATTTTTTTAGAGCTTATGAGTTATAAAAACCTTTAAATGCTCTGTGAAATGTCCATGCATAGATACATTTTTTCTAAGTTATATAAACATCATTCATTGTTAATTTGACAATATTGAGTATATAATCTGTATTTCAAATGATTTAAAGCTAGAGATTTCATATCAGTAATTTGCGACATGATGTAAATAATATACGATTCTTTGGTGTTATTGCACGATAAAAAATATAACGAGTTTAATAAATACAAAGTAATGAAAGAATACGTGTATTCTATCCCTCCAAGTAAGATTATTAGATATTTTGTAATCAAATGGAATGGAATTCGTACTTCTATCCACCATAATTTGTATCTCTCTCCTTCTGCTTGACCCAAAACTAAAAAGGTTGGATTTGTATTCATGCGCACCGAAAGGTTATTTTTATTTTTGGAAATACTGTGAATTCATCTCTTACTTTGTGTTTTGTGGTGCGTAACTTGTTTACATATTTTAGAGTGTAAAATCTCTAATTTTATGGCAGCGGTTTTAGAGGTTTTTTGGGGGGTTTTTTGCCTGTTTTATTTTTAGGTCTTAAAGAAAAACAAAACAAAACAACTTATTTTATATGGCATCAGCACGGTCCAACATCTATAATCAGTTAAGACAAATTGATTCAGAGGTTGACACAAATTTTTACAACATTTAATAGAGGGACAGCTGAGAAAAACAACAGAAAAGCATGCACCATTAATAAAATATCTGACTATTGATAGTGTGCGATTGGCTAAGAAACTGACAACATTGCCATCCGGAAGTATAACGGACCAACACACAAAACTATGAGTAATCTTCGTCGTTTATAGTCTGGTTATTACAGTTTAGTGAGATTTACTCATAAATGTGGATGCCAAAAAAAAAAAAAAAAAAAAAAAAAAAAAAAAAAAACAATAGCAAAAACCTGAGTGACGTCATCTTCGTTCTATCTATAGTTCCTACTTGGGCCATGATTGGAGTCTTAAGTTGAACTAGAAACAGCGAGATGATTTTTATTAGGTACTCAAAACCCAATTTTGAAATATTGAGACCTGCAAGAAAATTTAATCTTCTATCTATATAGATTTTTGTATCCTAATTAAATACTAATATCAGTAAAATCTGATAAATAATAAAGATACCATTCGTCAAAGTTTGTAAAAAATGTTGTTTTTTTTTTTAATTGGCCGAAATTTGCTTATACAATAATTTTTTTAATGTCCATTTATTAAAGTCAAACTACAGCAATAAGTTACAAAGGTAGACAGGTGAAAATTGGTAGATAGCTGCTCAAAGTTAAGAACTTACGCTCAATTTTTTAAAGATCGAGGATAAAAATATTTTGAGTTGCCTCAAAACAAATGACGGCTGAGAGCAAAACAAACAAACAAAATTCGAAATTGCCACCACTGCTTACACAACTTGAAATGAAACGGAAGAATGTGCGATTCGAGAGAAACCAAATCTAGATAGCTCAAATCTAGAAGCTGTTGTTTTGTACTTTAAAAAAAAAAATAATATTTTGTCGTTAATAAGGAAAAGTCAAATTTTAGGATGATTTGGTCAGATTCTTTATTCAAGGCCTATTTTCAGCCACTATTTCGAGAAGTATTTTTTTAAAATATATAGCGAGAAATCTGTTTTAAAGGTGCTTTCAGGTGTATGTTCAAGAGGCGGATATCGTTTGAAAGGACAAATTTGTTCGATCTCCAGCTGTGGTGAACTCGAAAGTTGAGCATTTTAAGCTCATCACAATCAACCGAATTCAAGTTATCAGTATCAGATTTTGAAGGCTATCACCCTCGAAGTCCATACATATTCGTCAACGCATTTTCACTTCCTATCGTTCTTCTTCACCCAACGTTTCATCAGAACAAAAAAAATTAAACAAAACAAACCACAACATACTTACGGAGACTAAAATGAAAATGTTGAGATATGAAACTTAGGGGATCCTTCCTTTAAACAAATTTGGAGAGCAACGGAAATCTATTCCAGCTTTAAAATTAAGATTTTAAAGAGTAACGTCCTGAGCGTTTTGCTCTATGGATCAGTTGGGAGATTACAGAAAGTATCAAACAGAAACTTGAGGTATTCCAAAACAAATGTTTACGACGAATCTTCAAGATCGTATGGCTGAATACAATCTCGAATGAGGACCCGAGAGTTAGAGCGGAGGTGGCGTCTCTAGAGAGTCTAATAAAAGGAGAAGATGGTGATTGTTGGGGCATGTCTGTCGTAGACCTGACGAAACACTGACAAATATGACTTTGTGATAGACACCCCAAGGAAAGAGGAAGCGAGGCCGTCGCCCCAAGGAGATATGGAGACGTACCATTGAGAGGGACCTAAAGCAGAGAGCAGAGTCTCTCGAAGTGGCCTCAAGAATAGCAGCTGACAGGACTAGGTGGAAAGATCCCTTGCATCGCCTCAAGTGCCAGCAAACCCGGAGAGGATTGAGTGAGTGACCGGGACAAAAATCACCCACAAAAAAAAAAAAAAAACCGTTAAAAATAATTTTGTAAAAAATGGAATGATTGAACTGTTTATTAGACTAATTTCGACAAATTATGTGATAACAAACATAATTTTCAAAGTTATATACACTGTATATTGATTTGGTAACAACACGAGCAGCTTTATTAAAATTTAGGAATAGCTGCAGTCTTGCAATTGAGCTTTTTTGGCAACCGTTGAGGAGGTAGTTGCATTAGTCAAGTTCAACCCCCCATCACCGCCGCGAAAAAAAATAATTTTATTCTCTATTGTCTTCTGGCACTTTCCTACTCACTTCATCTTTTGTTGGTATGTATCAACACAAGTGCCTGCTCCACTCACTTTTCTGAATTAAAAATTCACCCCAAATACCGGAGCATATTCAATGTCTCAATTGTTTCTATGTTATATGTTTGTGTTGAGAATATTGGCTATTAAGCTTAATTGCTGGCCAACTAACCGCGGAGGTTGTGTGTGTTGGACCCGCGGTCTCCAGTAGTCGGTGTGTGTGTGTGTGTGTGTGTGTGTGTATGTGTGTGTGTGTGTGTGAGAGAGAGAGAGAGAGAGAGAGAGAGAGAGAGAGAGAGAGAGAGAGAGAGAGAGAGAGAGAGCTCTTGGGTTAGAGACGATCTTTTTTGGGATCGTGGATTACTCATACGGTAGAGTCACGCTCTCACCGGAGTTGTCGTACCAGTAAGGTCGCGGGTTCAAACCCCCATCACCGCCGCACATTAAAAAAAATAATTCTCTATTGTCTTCTGACACTTTCCTACTCACTTCATCTCTAATAGTCAAGTCTAGCAGTAATGAGTGAGTGAACTAGCATTCAGCATGCGTCTTCATCGATAAGGTTCCGCGCGTGTCATGTTTCTGATCAAATAGTAGATATTTTGACATAATGTCGAGATGTGAGTTTGCATGTCCAAAAATTCATCTAAACAAAAGCCTATTTTTGACTCTTTCAGTGCTTTGAATTTTGATGTTATTTATTATAATGTCCTCCATCATGACAACATAGCAAGAGGTCACGTGAAAATTAAGCCGTCAATTGGTTTTCTTTTTATTCATTTCAAACTATTCAAAGCTTTTTTTTTTTTGGTGACGTTCATCTTTCTCAATCCAAATATGCTCTTTAGCTAAGCGGACATTTTGACAACTTTTTTTGGGCAGCTACTTGCGCTTGTAACCGCTTGTAGGGCTGTCAGATTGCCAGAGTTCCTCGTTGTCAAAAGTGGCCAAGTAGAATCTCACGAAGCCAAACATTACTAATGTTTTGACCCTCTTTAAAACCTCATCAATTTTAATTTTAAAAAAATCAACTAGATGAAGGGAAAAAAACTGTTTTGGAATAGGAAAAAAAAAAGAAGAAAAAAATCAAATTAATAATAGAAACATGATGGCTATGTGCATGGCCATCTGGCAGCTCTGTTGTAGACACCTTTTTATTCTTCCGGTTTGCAATCGAAGAATGAACTCCGGATGTATCAGGGTTGCCAGTTTGGCATTTTAAATGCCAGATTCCAAAAATCTGGCATTTTTGAAAACCGTTTGGCATTAGAAAAATCATTTGGCATTTGGCATTTTCATTTGGCATTTTCTTTTCTTGTATATTATACTTCAAATGACACCTTTTCTTAATTATTTCTAAACGCGTAAAAACAAACATCTTCACATTTCTTTTTCATTCTTAAAATCCAACCGTGGTGTAGTGGTTTAGCACTCCACTTAGTAGTCAGTAGGTAAATAATTACCCCAACAGGAAATTTAGTATAATTCAAAACAAAAAAAAAACAAAAAAAAAAAAAAAAAAAAAAAAAAAAGAAAAAGAAAAGAAAACACGCAAGCCACCAGGATATGATAGTAAATTGTCTATCAAAAGTGAGTAGTTTTCTTAGTGGGGGTGGGAGTCAACAGACTTTGGCATCTTTTTGAGTGTTTTGGCATTTTTTGAGTCTTCCCCTGGCATTTTGTTGAAAAATAATCTGGCAACCCTGGGATGTATCATGGCCGACTGAAATCACTTCCTGTTCAGTTCACTGAACTTAAAGTTTCTGCTGTGTTTTGGTAAGAATTGTGTGCCATTGTATCAGGTGTTGTCTAAATTTTATCTTTTACTTTCAAGCAAAATTGTAAAATTTGAATATTGAGGTTAAAGATCATGCCATGTATGAAATGAATTGAGACCTTTTAATTCTACTGCTAGCGCGTTTTATGGTCAATTCAGAAGCAGAGGGAACCCCCTTGGCTTGAGTCTTGAGTTGAACTTCCTCGTTATTGTTCCAGTATCTAAATGGAAATAAACGTACCGTATCAGTAATTTCTAATTCAACGCAATATAAATGTAAATACAAGTGTCATCATCTTTGTTTAAAATATCTAATATATTTTTAATCATCCAAAGAATAAGAAAGATGGAATTTTTATTTGAAGTGTCCGAAGCCGAAGTATATGAGTATGAGTATGAGTCATGTTGTGAAGTTGAAGTTGACTGTTTTTAGATAGAAGTGCACACTGAACCTCCGCTTTCATTATAAATTATACTTCATAAGGGTTTTATTTATTATTTTTCAATGGAAGAGGAAGGAGTCTATCATAATCGACCATTGTTGGGAGATCTTCCTAAAGTTAAAGCTCCTCGTCCTACATTAGGTACTTTGGTAAACGTCCATTTGGCCCTCCAGCAGGGAGCCGATAAATGGCCTAGTGGCTGTGACCCGATTTTTTGGACTTTTGAGTGATGGGTCTCAGAAAAAGTTCCATAGATTTTTTGTTTATGGATGGATTTTAATGATTGATGTCTTATTTTCTTCAGGAGAAATTACTCTATCGTTTGGTGTAGTTTATTTTAAAATCAATGACAATTTAGTATAACTTCTGATTATGGATAAAATAGGGTATAATTTAGCTTTGGATAATTAAAAGATTAGAACTTGGTAAATCAAAATTTCATGCTGGCACGTTTATTTAACATCTTAACTTTTTTATAAAATTAAATTCAGGGCAAAGTTGTATACCGCATCCATGAAATTCGTTCCAGTAAAATCCTTACTCAAATCTTATCGGCCATTTTAGACCAGTTTTGAAATCCAAATGGTGGTTACTACCGGAAATGCAACAATTTTCAGGTCACAAAGTCCGTCAGTAAATAACAAAGGCAAATAGAAGACCATTTTTCAGCCTTTAAACTAACATAACTTTTTTTCTGTTTATCTGATTTTCACAATTTTGGTATCATTAGAATCGTGTTGAAAAGCACTTTAAAATGATATAGTTTTCATTGAGCTCAATCCAATTTGAATTTTTTACCAAAGTACCTACCTACATTTCTTAACTTTCAATTTGTATTTTCAATTTTCACTGTGGATCTTTTGTCAGGGGTTTATTTATTCAATTTGTCATATAGTAGCGTTTTAAAAACTCTATAAAAAACCTTGATAAAGTAGTGACAGTTTAAACTTTCCTAATACGACCATTGTTTTGGTTTTCGGTCACCATTTTGTTTTTTTATTTGAAATAATGTCACAGTCACAGTGCGATCAAATGAAATTGAGACATTAGATTTTATCTCAAGGAAACATTAAACATTGCATTGGTTAATCATCACCTACCTAGTTTCCTAGTGGCTTGAATCAGACTGCCTACTGTGGTTGTTGTCGTTGTCGTTGTTATTGTTGAATTATGAGAGTGGATGACCAAGTACAGGTTCCTGTAGTACTTGTTTGTAGTACGATAAGATGAACTTTATTAATCGGCTGTCATTATTCCCAGACAGGTGTCTGGGGATAACGAAAATTGGTTATCCCCAGATGCATGTGTATCAAGTGGGCAGAAAGATTTTATGCAAAATGCCAAACTAGGCGTGAAAAATACCAAATATTCTGGAAAAAATACTAGTTGTTGTGTCCCAAAACAGTTAATATATCAAGTGATATTTAACTCAAGATGAAAGTAAATAGTGATCAAATGTCAAATCCAGCTCTTTTAAAAAAATTATTTTAAAGCAAATGGATCAATGAAATTTCTTTTGTTACTTTGATCTGAAAACGTCAAACTGGCAATTCGACTTTTTATTTTCAACCAGGAAGAAAGTTGTTAATCATCAAATCTGTTCATAGTCCACCAACCATTTAAATTTTCGCTACCTACCTACCTGTTAACTTTATTGATCATCTCTTGTTTCTATAATTTTCTCATTCTGGCCACAATTTTGGGGATGACCGGGAATTATTTTTTATTTCGCGGACGAATTCCAAGGCCATGGTGTTGTTCGCCCCAAAGCCCAAAACCGACACCTGTTATTTTCCTGTCTTCTTCGCACAAGACAATATAATTTAGTATCACACGTCCTCAAAACTAGATCCAACAACATATTTTTATTCGAATCAGAGATGAAAATAACTACCAAAACAAGAAAGCAAAAATGGTGGAAATATGTTTAGCTCATATATATGAATTTAAGATATTCCGATAGCGGTGTGGATAGACAGCTCAGTGGGTTAGGCCACCTTTCATTTTACTCCTTTTAGCTGCACAGATTCGAACCAGTCGCAACCGCCCCCCCCCCCCCCCACACACACACTTTAAAAAAAAAACTTTTTCTCTCTTTCTCCCCAATTGATGTTCATTGTTTCCACTTTTGTTCCGAGTTCCGAGCAAGAGATTTTTTAATCAGTTGAATTTTTTATTTCTTCGATAATATTATTTCATTATTTAATTTGCTCTAGATCTATTATTGTTTTTTTTTTTTGTTTTGGTCAAATGATAATATTAATAATAATAATAATATTATTATTGTTAACACTATTCCCTGCTCCGAGGGAAATCTCTCTTTTTCTTTTTTTTATATTTTGACCTAAACCTTAGAGTTTTTTGTTTGCTAAACCTTTATGTAAATGTTCCGTTTCTGAGCATGAATTTCTTAAATTGTTTTTATTTTTAAAACAATTATTGTTTTTTTTTTTTTCTCCTCTATCCGACCATTTGGTCGCTCTCTGAATATTTCTGTTTGTTTGCTTTTTAATTATTTATTCTTTTTAGACACTATTTGAGATCGGAGTGGGGACGAATATATTTGCTAGAAACTAGAAAAAACCCAAGAGAGAGAGAGAGAGAGGGAGAGTTTAATAAAAAAAAAAAAAAAGAGGTGGGGGGAGGATGGATGGGACATTTATCCCTTTCAACGTTCTGTAAAAAGAAGACGGAATTTAAAAAAAAAAAAAAGTGACGTTACCAGGATTCGAACCCACAACGTCGATTCTGGTCAAACGTCCAGGGCAGACGACTAAACCATTCGGCCATGACACCCACATCAAAGTCGGCGCATATTGTGTATATGTAGTAACAACTGATTTTAATGTTGGTTAATTTTATGTTTTTGTTGATATTTTATTAACTTCCCTTATTTCTATGTGCATTTGGAAACATTCCATATTCTGGACTGTGGATAATTGTTTAAAAGAGCGGAGTTTCAAATATGCGTCTGGGGATAATGAAAATTCGTTATCCCCAGACAGGTGTCTGGGGATAACGAATTTTTATTATCCCCAGACAGGTGTCTGGGGATAATCACAGCGTTATTAATCCAAAAAGCCAACTAATTTTAGACAAATCATTTTTCTCTTCTTTCTAAATGGTTTTCATTCAGAATAAATTTTTCTTCATAAAGTTGGGTTTGAGCTTATCATTTAGTTGGTATGTTAGAGAACAGGTATGGTACTCTTTACTCACATTCTCTCTCCCGACTCGGTGCAAAATGAGTACCTGGTTGTTAACAACATTGTCTCTGTCAGAAAAAAATGTAATGTTTCCTAACATGTGTCATGTCTTGTCCTACATGTTAATTGTTGCTGTTGGCTAGAGCCCCTTTGTAAAGAGCTTTGAGCACATTTAGTGGATATTACACTTTTTTAATGTTCATGTAACTTTTATTTCAAGGTCATCTCTCGTTTAGTATTTATGGGTTTTAGTGATTCTTGACAGTATGAAGCTCAGGAAATTCACTTTACATTATTCATATTTTTTGTTTTTGTTTTTAAAGCTCAGATTTGCTTCTCTTATTATGTTGAAAAGTTTAAGAAATTATTACATAATAAGATAAATGTCTTGAAATGTTATATTATAATTTAAAGGCAGACGCCATCCAAGTCTCTTGGTCGTTTGCCAGTTGAGACAGAAAAAAATGTAGTTCTTCAGGGCCATGAGGTCCATGGAGCCAACTCGACATAATTACCTGTCTGAATTGAAGCTGGGGTTATTAGATTATTTGTCTTGCAAATGATACATAGAGGACTTATTTTCACTGATGTCTGAATCACATTTTTCTTCAGTTTTTAATGACAGACTATTCTTTATCACCAAGGGAACTATAACAGATATATGACTCCAGGATAATGCCTCAATTTTTTTCCTGGACATTTTTCTGGTAACTTTGTGGTTGAATACTAGTACTAGTATGATAACTGACTTCTGACCTGTATATTCCTGGTTCGTGTCCCATTGTGGACAGCGCAAGGTTGAGTCCTTTGCAAAGGATTTTTATTTGCATTCTCTCACCATACTCAGTTGTGTAAAACGAGTACTTGCACAGTAGAAGCACTTTCAGCCATCATTTCTCACCTTACATGTTTATAAACAGATTTGAGCATATTTAGGGGATACCTTGATATACAAAAGCTCATTTTTTCTCTAATCTGCCTCTTGATACCTCGCATGTGTTGTAAAATTGATATGACAAACACTAGTAAACTTAGTAAACTCTAAAACATACATCCCTCTCTCCACCCCCCCCCCTCCCCAAATAAAAAAAGAATTTTTACTCTGGGTAGAGCAAGCACTGGTTTCCTTGTTTAACTCTTGTGCTTGTTTGGGAATAATCATGTGTTGGAGACATATCTCTAATGTTTTTGTGGTACTTTTGATATTTCTCATTTTGTTCCATTCACAGCCAAAGTAATTGAATATTGAGTGACTTAACTAGAAAGAATTGTCTGGCGCTATAATGCCCATGGATCAAAACAATGTAAGTATCATGTGCACCACAAACATCAAAACCATTAAACAGCTAGTGGTTGAATCAAAAGAAACTAGCCCACATTGGTCTCAAGATAAAAGTTTCATTTTGGAATTTAGATAATGTTGATTCATGGGTTTAGGATTCCGATAACTCTGCTCTATTTCATTACTCTAACAACTTAATTTTGACATGGTATTTGGGAACAATGTACGGCTGTGTACACCTTGCTGATATAAAAAAAAAGTTAGTCCCCATCCCTAGCAATTTTATTGGTCAATCCATCAATCCCTTCTCAACATTCTTCTATTCATGGATTCTTGAATTTTTTGAAAATGGTTTTCCTTTTGCCTACTTTTGTCTTCTCTTTTTGAATTGGTCATCTCAACATTTGTTATTAGTTGAGAAATGGCATGTCATTTCTTATTCTGACATCTTTTCAAAGATTTACTATATTGTTTTCATTCTTCTTTTTTAGTCGCATACCTGGAGGCCTGGAGATGAGGTGGTTGGCCAATTTGATTTTACTGGTCGGTCTCGTGATGACTTGCCATTTAAGAAAGGAGATCTCTTAGTGATTGTCAAATCCACAACAGTAAGTAATTATACAAGAAAATTGTTTAATTTTTTTAGTCAGTCTTTTCTTACAGCTTCACTCCCCCCCACCACCCGCTCCTTCACCTTTCCCTTTATGAGACAGTAGTTTTCATAAAACAAGAATAAATTTGTACATCATGATTCAATCAGATCTGTCAATTTGATCAAAAATTTAACAATAGATTTTGATTTTGAATCATATCTTTTTTTGCGTAGACAAGACACAGAACTAAGATTGCTTCTTGTGCAGCTTTGTGTTATTGTTGTATAACATTTGGCATCTCATCTGTTGGTCCCTAATTTGACTCCCACTGCACATTGTGTAAAGTTGAATCCTTGGAAAAGGTTCTTTACTCACACTCTCTCTCTGCACTCGGATGTAAAATAAGTACCTGGCTGATAACAACATCTCTGTCTTGCAGGTACATTGTCTTGTTCTACGTCTTAACTGTTGCTGTTCGCTGTAATCCCTTGTAAAGTGTTTTGAACTTGTTATTGCACTGTATAACCAATCCATTTTTAATTTTTCAATCTCATTTTAGGATCCAAATTGGTTTCGAGTACGGAATTCAAATGGCCAGGAAGGAATGATTCCTGCCAATTATGTCAAGTTGCGACAAGTTGTTCAGCTCCATGCCATGCCGTGAGTCCAAACCCTTCCCCCCAAAAAAACAAAAACAAAAACAAAACCTGATGTCATATTTAATTATTGATAACTAGTCATTACTATGTCAATAAAAAACAAGAAAACAAAAACAATGTCATTTGGTCCCATAAGCTTTAGATGTAAAAAAAAAAGTTTTTCTTTTCCTTTTTTTTTTTTTAAACAATTTATTTATTTTGCCTTCTGGATAAAGTATTAATTTAAAGTTAAGTTATTTTTGCCAAGTATGATTGAGATACAGATACCGTAACATCAATTAAATGTTGAGCTGGGTTTTGCCTCAAGTTCTCTCACAGACTTTTGGTTTCAGGCAAGGATTCATTGAATAGTGTTCTATTCAAACACAATGTTTATTCTACATGTATTGGGGATCTTGATGATAATGAAGGAGATGATTATTATACAGAGTGATTCAATAAAATAGCAATGACTATCCCGCACAAATCTTTGGGCCTCTTTTACGCTCACGAAGTGCCCAAATTTGCGACAAAATATGGGACGAAGCCGTTTCGTACATGCTATTTTTAAAAATTAATTACGACGCTGTTTATAATTGAATATGACTGAAAGTTGGCACACAGTTAGAAAAGAGGTCATTTTAGATTATGTCAAGCGACAAAACTCGTATGATTACCAGAAGACTGTTAAAAATAGATTTTTACTCTTTGGAGTACAATATTTCTAAAACTACAAAGAGGAGAGATTTTGTCGCTCATAAGGTTATATATGCACATTTCTTCTATTTATATTTCAAATTTCATTCGATTATGATAAGTACTTTTCCCGTATTCTCACAAAACATCAACCCAATTTGCATTTCAATGAGTGAAAATATGGAGACGGCCATTTTGCTCCACCATCGCGCGACACGAAAATGACTTGAGCGAGGCAAGGCTGCCAGATGGCCAGACTTTAACCTGACTAAATTCGACTTTCAAAGTGGCTAAATAGAAAATCATATTGCTTTCAATATTAAGACTGGCCCTCTTAAAATGAACTAAATTTTAACAAACAGAAAATTGAATAGACTAGGATAAATGTCACTGAGACAAACATAGATGAATAAAATGTAATAAAAGAAACAAAATTATATATTTGGCCACACACGTGGCCATCTGGCAACCTTGTTCGCAACGACGGATGACACAAATCCGCGCGCGCTTTTTAAAAATTAAGGTATTGTTTCATTGTTATGTCATAGGGATAGTAGATTAACACATTCTCTCTCTCTCTCTCTCTCTCTCTCTCTCTCTCTCTCTCTCTCTCTCTCTCTCTCTCTCTCTCAAATAAATACTAGAACTAACATAAGTCATGGTCTCACGGGACTGATTGATAATAATTCAGCAGGCATTTTTCGTGTCATTTGTATGGGTTGTAGACACAAGATTACACCGGAAAAGTTCCAAATGATCAATATTATGTATATTTTAAAACAAATTTATAGTTGACCCTAGCCATACAGCTCTAAAACTATACAAGTTAGAACTCTTCTGATGTCTTCATCATATTTTCTGATAATTTTGCCATAAAATTGCCAAGTTTTAATATCTAATTCCACGTATTAAGCGAGATACAACCACAAACCAGAATAAAATGCAGAAAAAGCGTCCCATATTTTCCGTATTTTTTTCTCTTTGTGAGTCATCCAAATAAATGACATCTTTGAAACTGCATAACTTTGTTATATATAAATGGATTTTCAAAATTCAAAAAGATTTTTACTCAGTGGAGATAGGCTTTGATTTAAGAGTAGTATTTCCTACAAAAATAGAAAACAAAAATTTTCATAGTCATTGCTAAATAAAATGTCAACAGTATTAAGTCCTCATGAAACGGTTGTAATGTTTGATCATCTTCTCAGATCATCACTTCATCTCCCCCAAATGGATGAACTTTAACTTAATCCTGTTACTGAATATCAGTGGGCTGCATAAATCTGCTGTAATTTTTTCGGGGTTCCCACAAGGTCGGGAAATTGGGGAAAAGTTAGGGAATTTGATAATTTTCTGGGCCAGGAAAAGGGTCAAGAATTCATTCGTTTCGAAAATGGGTCCGGAAATGTTCGGGAATTTGTTCAGGTCAATTTCAACACTACCACATCATCATCACTAACACCACTACTGCAAAAACCAACACATCATCATCATCACCACCCTACTACAACTACTGCATTTCTACCACCACTACTACAACTCCTCCACCACCACATCATCATCACCACTAACACCACTACAGCAATCACCACCACCACTACTATAACCACCATCACCACCACATCATCATCACTACCACCACCACCATACCATCATCACCACTGCTTCCACTACTAGTAGCAACTCCTCCACATCAGTATTATTGCCACCACCACATCGTTATCGCCACCACTACTACCATACCATCATCATCACCACCACTACTTCTATAAGTACCACCACCACTACTGCAACCACTACCACATCATCATCACTGCATCCACCACCGCATCACCACCATCATACCACCACTACTACGGGGTGTATTTCATAATTAAGTTTCCCTCTTCTATAACTTCGCTGATGAGCAATCTAGAACTCCCAAAATTTGAGACAATATGACGCCATATTTAAGAAATACCGATTCCAAATTTCAAGTTTATTGGTTGTCGTGTCATAGAGCTGTGGCGTGGCATGTTTGTTGTACTTTTGTTCCTTGTCCAAGTGTAGTCAAAGGAAAACTGCAGAGCAAAACATTGATGCAACCTTCTCACGGATGATGTTTGGTTCGTCATCAAATATTCAACTCTTCTCGGCAAGTCTGCTGTCGAAATACACAGAGACTTTTGTAAAGTTTTGGAGCATAATACTCCATTTCAAATTGTTAGAAGGTGGGTCAGGGAATTTGGAGATGGGAAATCTGACATGCAGGATGAAGAACATACTGGGAGACCTCCTGTTGTCACTTGTGGCGATACTGTTGTGAGAATGAGAGCTGTTTGGGAAGAAGATTCAAGAAGAGCTTGTAGGGAGATAAGTGAACTTGTTGGTGTGTCTATTACAACCTTTTACAGAATATTGACCAACGAACTTGGCAAGAATGAGGCATCATTCTGCATCATGACAATGTACTTGTTCAAAAGTCAAGAGTTTGAAGATGAGGACCAGATTCAAGAGGCGATGAGGAATGCAATCGTGGCTGTGGACAAACAGCCACTGGTCACCATCTTTGACCTATGGGTACACAAAATGAATAAAGTTTCTTTTGACACCAAATAGAAGGCTATTCATAATGTTAGGCGAGTACAGGGAAACACAATTATGAAACATACCTCGTACAACCATCACATCATCATCACTACCGCCATCGCTGCAACCACCACCCCTGCCACATCATCATTATCATTGTCATCATCATCATCACCATCCTCACTACCACCACTAATGCAACCCCCACCACATCATCATCACTACCACGACTACTACACCACCCCAACATCATCATCATAACTTGTTTCACCACATCAGCTATTCACTTTACTATTTATAATATATCTGAAAACCTTTTTAAAAATTTGATAGTCTTTCCTCGTTTTGTGGAGTTTATTGATCATGATATGGGCCTTGAAAAAGTCTGGAATTATTTTTCTAATGAAGTTATGGGAATCCTGTTCTTAAGAGGAGAGACATTTCAAGGTTCCTTCTTGGCCAACCAAGTCTACTGATCTTTTGCCAGTTGAGGCCCTTGGAGCTGGAGTTTATCCCTGTTTTTATAGCGTGAAACTGACAATAGCATAGCGGCCAACTGTCCTGATAAAATTGGCTCTGTTCTGATTTGGCAATTTGACAAGAAAAAAATAATTTTAAAATAGGATTGTTAATAGGTATGGAAATAAATAACTCTTTTATGTCCCAGGAATATGCTTTTTTGACTAGCAAATTAAAACAAGGAACAGAAAAAGCTCTAAATCTAGATTATATTATATAAAGTCCAAACATACTTCTGTTTTGGGTCATGATGGTGTTGTGCATTAGACTGTCCCATTTTAGCTCTTTGAAAAGTTGGCTGATGTGCAATAGAAATTGTTTGCTACCCTTTGGATAGGATGCAAAATACTTTCCATCAGATCTAACTGACCCAGCTACCCAATCACTGCTGGATGACAGGGAGGTTTGAAATAAATCGTGATTCACCCAGAACTCTGTCCTTTTGCATGTGAAATGAGTGCTCTACCGACTGAGCTATTGGGACCCTAAGTTAAGACAGAAATACTGAGACTATTGAAGATCTTTATTTTGATGTAGGTCGAGGATGGAAAAAAATATTCCTTATTTTAAGTGTGATTAAACTTATCAAATGCTCCCACACCTATAACTGGATTCAGTAATGTTTTTGCGCAGAACAGGGATTCAGGGAGTTTTTTAAAATTGAAAATAAATAATTGTTATTATTTGTTTTTATTTATAGACATTAAATTCTCAATTATTAAAAGTCATAAAGAGTTTAAATTGTGGTACATTTTTTTTCTTCCTTAAGTATATTTCATTATTTTTTAATGGTGGTTTTGTATTTTACTTCTATCTCACTATGTCAAAAGTATATCTTGTTGTTTAAAAAAAATTCTGTTATGATGCTTTTAATAGTTTTTTAAATGTGATCTTGCTGATCTTATTCTTTTCTAAAGAAAGAAATTGTTTTCTTTATATATGATTTGTCAAATTCAGAAACTTTGGCTGTCTATCGTGCAAAATGCTCAGCTTATCACTTTCTTCACACCACTCTTAATCTTAATGTATTGTCCTCTAGTTGGTACCATGGGAGCATTTCACGAGAAGAAACAGAGAAGCTTTTAGTTAACCAGGAGGATGGTGTATTTCTAGTGCGTGACAGCATCCACTATGTTGGTGATCGGACATTATCCATCAGTTTCAATGGCCATATTGACCATTATCGTCTTCTGACTGGGGGTGATGGGAAGGTCATGGTGGATGGAGGGGATTGCTCATTCTCTTCTCTCATAGAATTGATAGAGGTAGTTGATTTTCTTCCTGCTCTGCTTTTATGCATTGAAGCTTTTTTAACAGTTATTTCATGATCGTATCTTGGATTCTGATTTTTTTCCATCGCATGAATTCACATCGAACTTTCATGTATTTCTAACCAGTTTGTGCGGGTGGTTGGATGGGAGCATCACCCTTGAATCGTATACCTATGAGGTTCGCATGGGTGTACGATCCGATAGTGATGTCGTTTCTTCTTCTCTTTACTAGCCTATCCTGCTTCTTTGGTTTGTGATTGTATTTTTGACAGGAGATTTTTTTTTTCTGTAAATCTTCTGCCTGTTTGTTCTTGGTTATTTATAATTTAGCTTATGATATCTTTAGGTTATGATTTTGATTTACATTTGTACTATTTTTGTTAGTGTTAGATTGCTTGTTTTTTTGTTTCAGCGGTCTCTCATATAACCTCAATTGTGTTGGAAGAGACCTAAAGCAACAAACAAACAAAAAATAACCAGTTTGTTGTAGTTTGCAGCATGTCTTTGGGTCAATTTAAACTTTTTTGCTGTGTTTTGATGTAGGGATTAAGGTATTGGATCACTCTGAAAGACCATCTCTTTTTCATGAAAAAGATCAAATAGCAATCCTGCAGTGTTTCTCTTATAAAGAATAAGTTCTTGTGGTAGTCCTTGTTAAAAAAGTATTGTTGTGATTAGTAGTTATTTGATATGGTTACATTGACAATTGAATGTGTTGAAACATTTTTTTAAAAAAGGCCTATAAAAACTTAGAAGCCGTCTGTGAAATTTATTTGCTTGAATATCTTAAAATTGGAATGGATGCAACAACAAATTTACTTGAGATGTTCGTAATATACATAGTTTTTTATACTTTTTTTCTTTCATTCAATTTAATCATAATTTACTTTGGTAGGTGGGTGGGGGTGGATAAAATTGTTACTTTGCGCCGTTGATGTAGGGTTGGTGATTATGTTGATGTGTGTGAACTTTGACTTAATTTATTCTGGGTTTGTTACACAGTCCTTTCATGTTAACAAGCACCAACTAACATTATCTGAGATTTATGCAATTGTGTGAAACTGCATGGTTGTTGCATGCCTTTTGTCTTTTTTTATTTTTTTTATAGATGGTTTCATGGAAAGATCTCAAGAAAACAAGCAGAGGATCTCCTTCAGCCACGGGAAGACGGTCTGTTTCTGATTAGAGAGAGTAGTAATTTCCCTGGGGATTATACTCTGTGTGTCTGTCACCAGGGGAAGGTGGAACATTACCACATTGTATATAAGAACAACAAACTCACTGTTGATGAAGAGAGTTATTTCAAGAACCTCGATGAACTAGTGCAGGTATTTATTGCAGATTGTTCCAACGGCACAGATGATAATTAAAATATATTAATAATGATGATGATGATAATAATGATAATAATAATAATAATTCTTCTTCTTCAAGTACCAAGTCTGTACCAGACATCGGTGATCATGGTACGCCATTCATCTCTCTGATCAGATAACCTCAGAAAACTAATATTAATCTTCTCTTTCTTTGTCATCCAGCTGTTCAAACTATTCAAATATGTTTTTCTTGGTCTGCCTTTACTCTTTTTACTTCTATATTTCCTGTGAGAGAAAGATGTTCAATACTTTATGTCGATTTAGGTGCCCTAAAAATTGCATTTGTCTTTTTCTTATTGTACGAATTAATAGCCTTTTCGTTTCAGCTTGCTCTAATACTTCCTAATTAGTTTTCTTCTCTGTCCATGAGATTCTTAACATTCTTCTAAGAAACCACATTTCTACTACCTCCAGTTTCTTTCTAATGTCTTCTGTAATTGTCCAGCTTTCACAGCCATATAATAATACTGACCATACATAGGCCTTCAAAATAATAATAATGACAAAATTTATATACTGCATTTCCTCATGATACGTCACAAATTAAAAATCTGCAACTGTTAATTCAGACATCAATGTACAAATATGTACCATGACCCTCCACCCCCCCCCCCACCCCCCTTAAAAAAAACAAAATAACAAAATAAATAAATAAAACAAACAAAAAAACAAAACAAAAAAAAAACAAGCTGATAGCATTAGTCAGTGCAAGGATCAGTCAAAAAGCAGTGCAAGTGATTGTGTGGTTCAAACAAGATTTGACATAATTGTAAACATCACACCTCAAATTGAAGCTAAGGATCTCGGGAATAAGTTCATATTTATCAGTAAAGATTTACACAATGAAACCAAGTCAACTTGATTCTTTAAAATAGTTATACAGTAAGTTCTCGGGAGATAGCTGAATGAAACTCAGACTGATTGATAAAAAATGTTTTACTGCTGGTATTCCTTTGAATGATTTGCCCCTTTAATCCTTGATGTTGTAATGTTATTTGACAACTGGAGTACAGTTTTATTTGTTGTTAATAAAACACATCGTAAATAACAATTGTAGATTTGAATAAGTAGAAGGAATGTTGTGTCACACAAAATTAGCATGCGTATTCGTTTTTCCAATATAACCAATTCTAGCTGAGTTAAAATTTCGACTTTTGTTTTAAACTTTTGGATAATGGATATCACATAATGAATATTTATTTTAGATATTATTCATCCGTGTTTATTGCATGTTTTTCGGTATAAGTTAAAAAAGGGTAGTCCATCAGAGTCATTAGGCTTTGGAGCCAGAGTTAATCCTGGTTTCTACCTGCTTGCTACCCTTTGGTAGGAGCTACTATCGCAAAGTATTTTCCACCAGAGTAGGAGCTACTATCGCAAAGTATTTTCCACCAGAGTAGGAGCTACTATCACAAAGTATTTTCCACCAGGTCTATCACTCAGCTACCCAATCATTGGTTGGTGAGTGGGGGGGGGGGGGGGGTCAGAAAAAAACCTCACCTTCACTCAGGATTGATCTTGGTCCCTTTGCATGTGAAGTGAATGCTCTACCAACTGAGCTATTGGGACCCCTCAGTACAAATTAAGAAAACAAAAATTAGCAAGGTTGTGGATAAATGCTAATTTTTCATATAGAAAATTTGATCATCTTCAACAGGAATTATCCATAATGAAGGTAATTAAATATTTTAGATTCCTTTTGTCAGTTTTGTTAAATGCTCTGGTTCCGGTTTAATCAGGGTTTGCCTTTCATGGTTATCACATTACATAAATCTGTCTTTTCATCCAAAGACATGTGATTAGATTTGTGAAAGTTTGATGGAATTTTGTTGGCAGGAGAGTTTCCAAATTTTTTAGTTTTGTTCATATTTTAATATGAATTTTGTTGCCTAGAATATGCTATAATGGCCTACAATACTGATGTACGAGATGCAGTGGTATAGAAACACCCAGAATATGTTCCCAATGGACAAGACTGACAGCAAATTTCATTGGTAAAGGAGACACGAACAATGAAAGTTCATTGATAGAGATGGGGTCTTTTATAATTGAAAAAAATCTTGGTCTTCTGTCTGCCAAGCATTTTTGATATCTACACGCTAAATCATGACAAATGTCGTATTTATATTTTATTAGTGAAAATGTGACGGGATGATTCAGATGTTGAAAAGTGATCTCAAGGTTAAAATGGTCAGGAATGTGAAAATCTCAGTTATTGACACACTACGTAACTATATCCACTCTTTAATAGACAAAAGAGATCTAATTCAAGTTCTGTATTTTTGTCTTTAAACATTCAAATTTTAGCATTTGAATCTCTCCGCTATAATACCAATTTAAGGCAGATTTAAGGCAGTGGGTGGGTGGGGTACAAATGGTTTTGATTGAATTCCTTTACTGCCAAACTCTGAAAAACAAAAAAACAAAACACAAATCCCAAAACCTCATTTTAATCAATTTTGGCTGGGAAACTCATCCTTGATGAGGGTCAGTTGAGTCAGTGACGTTTGTTTTTATTTTTAATTTTTAAAAATTTTTCAATTTTGGTTTTGATTGGCTAAAAGGCAAAGATGAAATTCATATGATTTTAAAAATCTTTTCAATCAGCATTATGGACGTGACCCTGACGGTCTTTGCACACAACTTGTCCGACCTGTCCTCAAAAAGGGGGACAGTTTTGGCGCAGTATCCATTCAAGATTTCAGAAGTGGAGGATGGGTGATCTCACACAGTGACTTAGCACTTGGTGAACTTATAGGAAGGGGGGATTTTGGTGGTAAGTTGAATGTTTATGAATGAATCTCTTGTTTAAAAAAATATTTCTATCGCATTAGTTCATTATCTAATCAGTTTTTGATTGAATATTATAGGACTTTTTTTTTATCAGTGTCTATTATATTCAATAATAAGGTAAAAATGAGTTAACAGGAACATTGCTAATTATGCAAAAGTTACAATCCCTTCATACTGAGAAGGAACTTTTGATTTTGCCCGGCTCTAACCTTTAAAGTTAATACTGATAATTAGTTTTATATTTTCGATGGATATTTTTATATTTGCGACTAATACTATTTATCTAATTTTAAAAATTACATACAGATGTTTACAAAGGAACGTACAGATCTCTGGCTGTCGCTGCTAAACAATTGAAGGACAGAGAAAGGGGAGGTCAAAGTTTTCTACAGGAAGCCTCTGTTATGACGTAGGTTTATTATTATTATTGTTGTTTTTATTTTTAAAAAAAAATAATATCATCAGATAATGTAGGATAACTGTAGACTTACAAGAACAAATCTATCAGATTAATGAATATAGGAATGACTCCAGGAATTGTTTATTTAAAAAAAAAACTGTCAATAATAATAATAATAATATATCTTTATTGTCCCCAAAAAAGTGGCAATTTGTCATTTGGTTACACATTTATAACAATACAATATTGACATAGACACACTCACACAAGATGCACACTAGTAACATAGTAGTCATCGTAAAAAAAAAAAACCCCCCAAAAAATCCGGCATCAACAACATCATCATCATCGTCATCATCATCATCATCATCATCACCATCGTCATCATCATCATCATCATCATCATCATCACAACAACCTTCCTAATATTATCGTTACAATCCTTCACTTTCACCATTCCCCTATAACACCATTCACCATCTTCATCATACTCCATATATTATTCCTGTAACAAGCTATGAGAGGGAAAGCATGTGGTCCTCCTCACTCTCTCTTTCTCTCTCTCTCTCTCTCTCTCTCTCTCTCTCTCTCTCTCTCTCTCTCTCTCTCTTTCTATCTCTCTCTCTCTCTCTCTCTCTCTCTCTCTCTCTCTCTCTCTCTCTCTCTCTCTCTCTCCTTTCTCTCTTCCCAAAATGAAAGAATATATGTCTTTTTTACAGAAACCAAGCAAATTGAAGAGACAAAAATAAATTTTACTTTATATAAATACTTTGTTTTAATCTCTTACCATTCTCTTAATAAATTTTTACTCTCAAAATATAATGAGTGTTGATATTAATTTACTTACAACCTCTCTCTCTCCTCCCCCCCACCCGATATTATGACATAATCTGAAGAACAGGTTTTGTTCCAATTGAGAACATTTTCATTTATTGAGTGATAAAGAGTTATGAATATGCATGGTTTAGGATTGCTTAGAGAGATGGATTATTTTTTTTAGAAAAAATATTATAATAATTATAATCTAATGCAAATGGATGTAAGATTGTGTGACCCTAAAACAAGGAAAGCTTAGAGGATATTTTACAGGCCATTCAAAAATTCAGATAAGTTTTGAAATAGTTATAGATACTTTAAAAGGTGTTCGGGGGGCATATTTTGCAGTGATGAAATATTTTAGATTTTAGAATATTTTCATTGACAGAGGATTTTGTAACAAGAATTGGCATGTGGTTGGTTCATTCCAATTTTTAATGTTAACAAATAAAAAACCATTACTGGAATACAAATGTAACATGATTTAAAGTCATTGTGCGCGTCTTGATATTTGTGACATAATCAGTTGCATGGTGAAAATTTTTGTTTTGCGGTTTGTTTTTTATTTTGAATTTTTTGAAAGCCCAATGTCTCATGATCATTTAAATCTTTATTTTAAGCAAATCGGGTGATTTTTCAGGAAGTTATGGTCAGGTCATATGCATGAGCTAGGGTGTGAAACCCTAATTTTGAGAAAATCGCTTCCAAAGTTGACATGAGTTGTAATTAAGTATAATAATTACCTTCATAAAAAAAATTAATATAAATTATCTAGGAGTAGAATTCAATTAAAATATTTCAACATGTAGAAAAATGTTTGATTTAACGATTTTTGATGAGAACTCATTTTCCATAAAAATTGACCTCTTGACTAAAATTGTCAATTTCTCAGATCAAAGCTTTTCACCATGCGACTGATTGTCTCAAGGATGCCCACATTTGTCAATTGCAGATTATTGTGATTTCTATTAACCTCCGATCCAGATTGTTATCAGAGCATTTTTTTGTCATTATGATGATGATGATAATAATAATGATGATGATGATAATAATAATGATGATGATAATAATAATAATAATAATATTAATAATAATAATGCTGATGATTATAGTAATAATGATGAAGAAGGTATCATATTTTTTTGAAATGGAGGATTTTGTAGCAGTGCCAATATATATAGGGCTTTAAAGTATTATACAAAGATCCGGAGGGCCAAAAGTTCATAAATTTTTTTCAGTTAGAATTGTAAATTATCAAATTTTTAAGATGTCAGTTCACGTGTTATGGATTATTTCATTTATGTGTTTCTTTTTATTTCCAACTCAAGATCTCTACGGCACCCAAACCTAGTGAAATTGATTGGCGTGGTGTTAGGGGACACAATCATCCTTGTGACAGAGTTCATGGGCAAGGGAAACCTTGTGGAATATTTACGGTCTAGAGGGAGGAATGTCATCACCAAGAAAGACCAGATCAACTTTGCCACGTAATTACCGTATTTTGTATTTCATTTTTTTCACATATTTTAAACGATGTTTATATGTTCTTGATGAATTGGTAGATTTTGTATTGATTGGTTGGTTTGGTAATAATAGTGTTGGATTATTTTGATGTCAATTAAAATAATATTAATGACGGTAACAAAAGTAATAATAATAATGGTAAAAGTGATAATAATAATAATGATAAATTTTTTTTTTTTAATAGTAATAATAATAATAATAATAATAATAATAATAATAATAATAATAATAATAATAATAATAATAATAATAATAATAATAATAATAATAATAATAATAATAAAAATAACAGACAGATGAATTAATTATTTTATTCATCTAGTTTCATCTTTGTGCTATAAAGTTGCATATATATTGTTATTACCTCTTTCCCTAACCAGTGACACATGTGCAGCAATGGAATATTTGGAAAGTAAAGAGTTAGTGCATCGAGATTTAGCAGCCAGGAATGTTTTAGTCCATGATGACGGGACAGCTAAGGTAAATATTTGCTCGACATATGTATGGAAAATCGCACTATATGATAAAGAATCCAAATTCATCAATTAAAATATTATATAAAAATACTGATGGATCAATTAAACATTGCAAGCTGCTACTCAAGACAAGATACTCATTTACCTATGAGGCCAATGTATGGCTACCCAAGGAGACCAGCTACACTACCAAAGGACCAATGAGACCTATTTTTATTTCTAAGATCAAAACTTGGTGACAAAATGTTTGTGGTGTTAAATTTGATTGACATTTTAGTGACAGATTAAAGTAGTTGATAATCTTTATCTTGAGGTCTAAATTCCAACTTAATGATTTTTGTTTACCAATTTAATCATTAATTTTTTCAAAGGGACTTGATGATTTTTAGTTTTTCAAAATTAAACTAATCTCTCTCAAGTTCAACATTACTAGAAAATATAATAAGTCTGTTCAGTGATAAAATTGATAAAAGATACTGGAATGTAAGCAAACAAAGGAGTATTTTCTCACCCCTTATTGGATTTTTGTTTCTTATGTGCTTTCTATTTTAGGTTTCAGATTTTGGTCTTGCCAAATTTGGAGACTTTAGTTTATCCAGTCAGCGTTTTCCCATCAAGTGGACAGCACCGGAAGCTTTGAGAAATAATGTAAGTTTCCGGGGGGGACTAGCATTGGAAATATCTATTTTAATCCAGTAATACATTTTATTTTTCATCAGACGAGTTTAATTTGCAAATGTGCCAACTCCTGTTATTTTTTCCTAGTGATTTTTATTTTTTATTAAATTTAGGCGTAAAAAACCGACATAGGATTGTTCTGAACCTGTTTTTTTCCCAAGATTTTTCTTCTTGATGATACACGATGTTTACACTTGTTATATGATTCATTTTGAGTCTTTTAATGCTGTTTATTTTGTTTATCTTATATTTAAAGAGAATTTTATGAGTACCTAGCTGTTAACAGTGATGTCTCTGTCAATAATATATTGTAATATTGCCTTTACAGGTGTAATGTCTCGTCTTGTATGACAATTGTTGTTTTTGGCTAGGGATTCTTTATAAGCAAGTTTAGTGGATGTTGCTCTAAATATATCTTCAAGTTTTTCTGTATTTTTTTTTATTTTTTAAATGACATATTTTTTCCCTCCAGGATTTTACCAACCTATCAGACATGTGGAGTTTTGGTATTCTTTTATGGGAAATATATTCATTTGGACGAGTGCCTTATCCCAGAATTGTAAGTACAATGATTTAGAAATAATTTGTTAATTTTAATTTACAATATGTTGCATGTTGTGGCTATTACATTTCTTCTATCTCCACAAGCCAATGGTTTAATTTTATAGGAGAGGAACCTGGTACAAGCATTGTTTCTCATCGTACATTTTTTTTTCTTGTGCAAGAAACTTAGTCCCTGTTGTTCACTTTGCAGTGCTTCACTACAGCTACGATGAGAAACAAGACTTGTAGTAAATTGTATTGCAATCTGGAACAAATAATTTTTGCATTTCAATTTTTGTATTTCATGTATATATATCTATATCTATATTTATATATATATGTATATTTTTCATTCCAGCCCTTAGCAGACGTTGTGATGCATGTAGAAAGGGGTTATCGCATGGAAGCTCCAGAGTCGTGTCCCCCTGAAATCTATACCATCATGAAACAGTCCTGGGAAATCAAACCCAGTGACAGGCCTACCTTTAAGAAAGTGTTGCTTACCCTTAACAGTCTCCGTTCAGTGACTGTGTAGTAACTGGTTCCTTGTATCATATATCATATCATGGATAACAGCAAATGGATGAATGACTGTTTGTGTGGGGGAAAAAAAAAAGCCAAAAAACATTAATGCATCATATCATCTCGGGGTTGTGGGGGTTATGGAGATAATGAGGGTTTTGCAAGTGACCCTAGTTGAACCCTGCATGATGCCATTCAGGCCCCGTTCCCTCAAAGCAGAGACCAGGTGCCTGGCTTAAATTTGGATCTCGAGGGTGGACCACTGTCCTATATAGAGGGCGCAAAAGCCCTTGTTTGTGACACAAATTGTAAGCCACAGCAATACAGCTGAGATTTTACTTCAAGAGTGTCATTGCTCCAAAGGACCTTTTAAAAAAGGTTTGGGGTTGAAGATAAGGTTTAGTACGTTTGGATTTGTTCAACACAGATTTGCACTATTTTACTATTTCATGGGTGTGTGTGTGCGTGTGTAGAGATGTATTTGTATAGTGGTTAGTTTTTCAATATTTTGCCAACAACTCTTGTGAATTAGAGGTGTTGGCTTGACTGTTTGTGTTTGTCAAAGTGAATAATAAGCTGTTGACTGGAAAAAAATTAATTAAATAAAAATGAGTGCGACAGCTTCAAAAACAAAAACGAAAAAAATTAGCACGGAATGTAATGAGCTAAAAACCCTTCTGATATAGATATATCTATTTGACGTGAAGTATTTCCGTTTTATTTATTAATTATTTTTTGTTGAAAGAGGGTTTTAAGCTCAAAACATTCTGTTCTAAGTATTTTGCTCCTTTTTGAAGTTTTTACTCTCGTATTGTTCAAAATGTGTGTGTGTGTGTGTGGTGCACTGGCACAGGGAGTGTTCATGGATGTAGGATTAAAATGTACAATGTGATATTTAATGTCTTGGTTGGTTGAAAAAGCTGGAAGTTGACATCGTACAATCAACAAGCAATGTATATATTAACATTTATTATTTTTTTTGTTATTGTTATTATTATTATTATTATTATCTCGGTTGCAGAACTATTATTGTATGATGTTGTCCATGTATTGATTTTTTATTGTGATTGGTGGATATGAAGGGTGCTTAGATAACCTGCCTTTTTGATTACATTTATTAAGATGTTGAAGCATTGAGTCTTTGCATGAAATGAAAGATATATTGAATATCCCGTAGATGAAGATATATCTTGTTTTAGCGTCTGCGGCATATTACTTTTAAAGCCTTTAGCATAAAATAGATTTTTTGCTTACATTTCATTCAGTTAAAAACTTCCTGAAATATGACAAAACCAAATTAGCATAGCTTTTTTTTTTTTTGTGTGAAGTATATGAAAAAAAAAATTTAGGTGGAATTGGAATTGACAGTGGCATTCAAACATCTTCTCCACATTTTTATTTAACAACGTATGGTTAGAATAGAAAATGATTTGTATTCCTATTCCTTTTTTAGTTTTCAACATAAATATTTTTTTTAAAGTATGGCGATAGAATGTTAGTAGAGAGCCTTTTCAAGGACTCAACTTTTCATCACCCAAATAATGACCTGTGAACCAGTGACTGGCAGGTCAGAGGGCAAGTGTCATACCATATGACAGCTGAACTGCTCTCAAACATGAATTCATGCAGAAAAGATATCCTAAGAACATGATTCTAATCGTTCATGATATCAAGTATCTGGGTGGGGATCCTGACCTCCCATAGTGGGCAGGGAGGTACATGCTGTGTCTTCTATCCCACCATACCCGTTTTCCAATTGTTTTCTGTCGTTGTCTTGGAGTGAGATTACTTGGTTTTGTCCTGACCCTGGCTGGAATTCCTTGGCTGGGAGGGAAACAGTCAAATGCATAGTTATTGTTTTGGGAGATGATATTTTTTTCCTTGTAAATCATCTCTCTGTTATGTATTATTATGTTTGTTATTTTTAATGTATAATGTAAGCATTTGAGTGTATTCCTCTTCGTTGGATTTTGTGCTTGTGTCCGGATGAGACTTATAGGTGATCTCAAACTAAGTACATTGATGGTTTGCTCTTGGAATCTGCATCTGATCCCTATTTGTTCCCAGTTCCCCTTTGTCTTCCTTTCTCTTGGGTGCTTTAATTGTAATTCTAGAACTTTTTACTATCCCATTTTCTTCCTTTTTACTGGCGCTGATATAACCTAAATGTGTTGCAAGCGCCGTAAAACCCTTAACAACAAAAACAAAACAAAATATCAAGTATGATTGCAAAATGAACTATTGTGGAATGACTAACTCAAGGCCACACAGCTGGGTGGAGTCTTTTGACCTCCCATGGTGGGCGGAGGTCACTTACTGTATCTTCTATCCCCTTATATCTGTTTTCCGAGTTGCTTTCTGTCTTTGTCTTGGAATGGGATAACTTGGTATTGTTCTGGCCCTTGCAGGAGTTCTTGGCTGAGAAGGAAACAGTCAAATGTATAGTGTAAGTTTTGGGAGGTGGAATTTTTTCCCTTGTACATCATCTCTCTGTTATGCACTGATAGTTATAATTTTTGTTTTTGTAAACATTTGAGTGTATTCCTCTTAGTGGGATCCTGTGTTGGTGTCTGGATGAGACTTTTTGGTGATCTCAAACTAAGTACATTGATGGTATGGTCTTAGAATCTACATCTATTCCCTATTTGAACAGATCCTCTTTTTTCTTACTTTTTCTTGAGTGCTTAAATTGAATTCTAGAACTTTTTTACTATCCCATTTCCTTCCTTTTTACTGGCGCTGATATGACCTAAATCTGTCACAAGCGCCGTAAAACCATTAAAAAATATAAAACATGAGGCCACACAGTGCCGTGGATAGTTGAATTTGGTACCTTTTGGGTATGAAGTAAAGATCTTACAGCTGAGCCACAACCCCTTAAATGTAAGTTAAGTTACAGTGCATTGTTTGAGTATCAGCAGAGAACTCAATTCCGCAAAATGATCTTGTATAATGTCAAATTTTTTTTTTCTGTCCAATAAACAATGATGGGTAGCTTGGTCTTATATTAGATCTAGGGTGTCCTTTCTACCTTGGTAGTCAGAGAGGTCACTAACTGTGTCTTCTACCCCCTATCTCCATTTTTCCTTTCCAAGTTGCTCTCTGTCTTTGTTCCTGGTCATGGAGAAGGAAGCAGTGAAATGTGAATTTTATTTGAGAGATGTTCTTTTTTCCCCTTTGTAAATCATTTCTCTGTTGTGTACTTATATAGAAATTACTTTTGAATATATTACAGTTTGTAACATTTGAGTTCGATTGCATTCTTCATGGCAGGATCTTTTGCTTGTGCCTGAATGGGACTTTTAGGCACATCGGTAGATTGCTTGTTCAATCTTTGATTATCTTTGATCCAGTCCCCTTTATCTTGCTTTTTACTTCAGATCTACAACTTTTCATCTATTATCTTTCTTTTTACCAGTGCTGAAATGACCTTATAATGTTGAAAACTCTGTAATACCCGTAAAAAAAAAACAACAAACAAAACAGTGAAACAATCAACTGTATGTTTGGATTACATTTCTTTTTTAGTGGGAGATGTAAGTCATATCTTTGAAATCTTTTTAAAATTTATATTATTGAAACAATTCAGAGGGCACACAAATAGACGGCTGTTGGGATACAATCTACTTTTGTTTCTGGGTGGGGTTCCTACCTCCCATAGCGGGCAGGGAGGTACTTGCTGTGTCTTCAATCCCCTCTAATCTGTTTTCCAATTGCTTTCTGTCTTTGTCTTGGAATGAGATTGCTTGGTTTTGTCCTGACATCGGTCGGAGTCCTTGGCTGAGAGGGAAACAGTCGAATGTATAGTTAATGTTTTGGGAGATGATATTTTTTTCCTTGTAAATCATCTCTCTGTTATGCATTGTATTATGTTTAGTTTACATATTATATTATAGGATTGGTAAACATTTGAGTGTATTCCTCTTAGTTGGGACCTGTGCTTGTGTCTGGATGAGACTTTTAGCGTGATCTCAAACTAAGTACTTTGACGGTGTGCTCTTGGAATCTACATCTGTTCCCTATTTGAACCAATTCCCCTTTGTCTGACCTTGTCTTTTGTGCTTAAATTGTAATTCTAGAACTTTTTACTATCCCATTTTCTTCCTTTTTACTGGCGCTGATATGACCTTAATGTGTTGCAAGCGCCGTAAAACCCTTAAAAAAAAAAAAAAAAAATACTTTTGTTTTGTTTTGTTGTTAATTAGGTCAACTGTCTTTTTTTCTCTCTTATATGCTTTTAATGTATGTACAGATAAACTCAAGATCTGCTATCCCATCATTGGACTTGATAACCCGTACAATTTTCCATATTTGGCAATTTGAGTAAGAATATGCAAACATGTTAAAATTCCATTGGTACGAAAATACCCCTAAAAATATGTGGAAGAAAAATCATCATACTTTTACTTTGAATGAATCAACTGTGTTAATTATTAGTGCCTAAATCTGTTTGCAAAGATAAAGAAGCATGTGTCCACCATTTACAGCTGCACCACATTTCAATTTGAATATTGGGTGAATGGGACTGATTTTCCTGTGCAAGAATATTATCACTCAAGAGGTGCTTGTTAATTTGTAAAGAAGCATTTTGAAGAGAAAAAAAAATCAGCAAATCAGTTTTTGGTAAGTTGTGGGGGTTAGCACGTCTGCTGCCTTATTTCTTTTTCTTGGCTCTAACTCTAAAATGACTGAAAGTGTGGCAACCGATGTCGAAACTCCTGAAGGGAAACATGTATAATATTGCCATTGATTACTTTGTTACATTCATTTTATTATGTACCTACTCAATCAAAACAGTTGGGTTTGTCCCATTGTTGCTGTATATAAATATATATTTTTATGGATTTCATCTTATTACATAACATTTATGAAAGTCATAAATTAGAAATGTGTCAAAATCTTCCTTTTCTCCAATTCTCTGCTTCCTTTGGAAATCAAATAATATTTGCGATATGTGGAGATCCTCTGCCTTCTTCACTGAGAAGGTTAGGGGCAGGGGAAAGGTCAAATCCTATCCTCTAATACTGTCTCTTACTTTTTATTTCTTGGTCTTATACATGTGGCTTTGTGCTATTGTTTTGGAATAAAACTTGGTTTTGCCAAGATCCTTTCTTTATTTTTATTATTACTATGTAATGTGAAGGGAGATAGATGGATGTTGAATTTTCTGGGAAAAGATTTTTTTCTTTCTTGTAAAACATCACTGTATAATGTGTTTTTGTTAGTTTCAAAAAAAAATATTACAGTTATTCGAGTGTATCCTTTTTTTTTTTGGTGGCAACTGGATGCTTGTGTCTGGATGGGACTATGGATTAGTTTCAGACTAGGTGCAGGGAATTGCACATTACTGTTATTCTATAAACTATTTTCCAATTTTACCTAAAAATGTCATAGGTACTGGTCGTCAACACGAAAGAAAAAGATCAGACATAGGCTGTAGTACAAGATTAAACTTTAGAAAGTTTGTTACTTGACACAGCGACAGATAAAAACAGTAAGGTTTGAAATATAAACTTAATTTTGTTGGGGTTTGCTCTTTTTAACTTGTGTAATATCACTGCTGGCTAAAATATGCATGAACGTACCTCAATGCCCTATGAGTATGAGAAGTTGATGTAAGCATGATGTTTAGTGCTCTTGGAGTAAGTTTACATCTACCGTCTATGTCTGTTATACAAATTATGACTTTCATTATGATATGTGTATGTTTTAATTTAAACTTCATATTAGTCAATTTACTTCATAATTGGTTTACAAGGTGTGTTAACTTAAGATTTCTCATTTTTGGATTATGTATACTAAAATATTTCAACACTTCAGCATGTGCATGACAATTAACCTGAAATTTTGTTATATACTGACTGGTTTTTATTTATGTCCATCCAGTCGTTAGTGATATATAACTTTATTGAGGTCAGTGGTCATTTCTAAAGGCACAATGAGGGAAAATTAAATGGCAAAAGTGAGAGAATTTGTTAATGAGTAAATAAAACAAAAATCATTTTACATTTCATTGTTGGAGGCTTAATGAATTGAGGAGAGGTTGAAGTGAGGGGGCTGCCTATCAATTAATCTCTTCTCAGTTCCAGGATGGAGGAGGAGTTGTATTTTGTCTTTTATATTTTAAAAATGTCTGAATTGAGGCCTGTGTTGGTTTTGCAGCTGATGGAAGCCACAGTTGAGATTTAGAAGCAGTTGCAAAGTCTTTCCTCCTCCCACCTCATTCCTCTCCCACAGATAAGAAAAGTATTAAAAAATCAGCAAAATTACCATCCCTGTTTATTGGAAAATATTTATTGAGATTGTAGTGGATGATGTTGAATGATTAGTAGAAGGCTAAGCAGTTGTTTGAATTATCTATCTTAAATCCTCAAAATAACAGCTCAATTATTCTTTTCAACTTGATTGGTTTATTCGTTTATATGTGGTCTATTGGTATGAAACTCGCCTTCGAATCCTAGGTTTGAGTCCTGCGCAGCGCATAGTTGAGTCCTTGGAAAATGCTCTTTACTCGTATTCTCTCACTGCATTCAGGTGTAAAATGAGTACCTGGTCGTTAACAGCGTTATCTATGTCAGGGAAAAAAAAGAAAGAAAGTATTATCACCTCGCAGGTGCCATGTCCATCCTCCATTTTAAGGGTTGCTGTTGGCTACGGACCTCTTGTAAAGCTTTGTGAGTTGTTTAGTGGATATTGCGCAATATATATATTTAAAAAAAAAAAATGTTGAAGCTCAAGTTTCTAAATACATAGTGTTAAATATCAAGGAAACATCTCGTTCTTTGGAATTCACTCAGAAGTAGTAATTAAAAACACAAATGTCCAATTATTAAAATTTCATAGTTAAAATATGCGATTTGGGACAGTATTATGTCAGGGTGATTTTGATGCTGAAAATTGAATTTATGGTTAAAAAAAAATGACTGTGATCAAGTTGACTAGTTTTATGGGGAAGAATAAACATTGCTTCTTCAAGTGTCACAGACTGAACTTTCAGATTTTTTATCATTTTAACATTCACATTCACTTTTCAGCATATCTGATTCATCCTGAATTAATACAGATTTTGGTAGTGAGTTACACATTTATGAGTAATCCACAACTGGATCCCGAATACTCCAAAGAGAAAATCATTGATAACAATTATTTTAACAGATAGAATGATATCCCATCATCCTTTCCTTTTTTTCCCCTCTTCCTGGCACAGATGTGTCCTAAAATTGTAGCAAGATCATCTTTTTTTTGGCACAGATTTTACCTAAAGTTATAGCAAGTGCCATAAAACTTCTATACAAATTGATACAAGCAATTAGGAGATTAAAATGTATTCTTCGTCTTGAGCTAGTCTAACTCTTTACTTTTACATTATTGTAAACTAAACAGAAACGAGAATATTTTTTTTCATACTTAATATCAAGACCTGTTTCTATTACGGTATCCACATTTTAGTTTGATTTTGATTGGAAAAAATAAAATTCAAACAGTTTTGTTTTGTTGATATTGATATAAATATTATAATAGACAACAATTCCGGTTTGAATGACATGTCTTATTACTTTTTTTTGGGTTTGTTTTGTCTGAATTTCTTCTGAATTCATTAATTATTAGTGTAAATGATTTCGTTGATTATTTGATATAAATGAAGCAATCTTCAACATTTGATTGAGCTTATATTTTTATTGGTAAGGTACGCATCTTTTGTCTGTAACTGTAACTTCCATTGGATGATTTGGTTGAATGAATTTAAATATGTTACTTCACATTTACATGAAAGTAGTTTGCATGATTTAAAATAATTCTTGATATTTATATAATTATATATATATTTATCAACACCGTCTCTTCTGTAAGAGTTTCTTGTTGTATATGTTATTTTTACATTGTTATAATCAATAAATTACAAATGTCCAATGAAAAAGTTCAACGTTTTCATTTTTCAAAAAAATTGAGCCTTGATGGGTGTTCCGACCTCCCATGGTGTGCAAAGAGGTCGCTTTTGCTCTGTCTTCTATCCTATTTCTGTTTTCCCTCTCCATGGTGCTGGTTCCTGACTTCCCATAGTGGGCAGGGAGGTACTTACTGTGTCTTCTATCCCCCTATATCAGTTTTCCAACTTGCTTTTTATCTTTGTTTTGGAATGGGATTACTTGGTTTTGTCCTGGCCCTGGCTGGGAGGCAAACAGTCAAATGCATTGTTATTGTTTTGGGATATTATATTTTTTTCCTTGTAAATCATCTCTCTGTTATGTATTATTATATTTGTTATTTTGAATTTATAATGTGAGCATTTGAGTGTTTTCCTCTTTGTTGGATCTTATGCTTGTGTCCGGATGAGACTTATAGGTGATCTCAAACTAAGTACATTGGTGGTATGCTCTTGGATTCTACATCTGATCCCTATTTGTTCCCAGTTCCCCTCTGTATTATTTTCTCTTGGGTGCTTTAATTGTAATTCTAGAACTTTTTCCGATCCCATTTTCTTCCTTTTCATTGGCGCTGATATGACCTACATGTGTTGTAAAACCCTTTAAAACAAGAACAAACTTTCCATGGTGCACCCTTTGTTCTGGATTAAAGATTACTCGGTTTTCTTCCTGGTCATGACAGTGATCTTTAGCTGGGAGGGAGGCAGTCAAATGTATGGTACCTTTTTTTTCCTCCTTTAAATCATCTCTATGTTATGTACTTTTATAGTTATTAATTAGTTTTGACTGTATTGTTTGTGATCCTTTGCTTGTGCCTGGATGGGACTTTTAGCGCAATTTCTGCAAAATATGCTGAAAATAATTTACAAGGGATCCCAAGCCAACAACAGGGCTTGACATGTAGAATGAGACTTGATGCCTATAAGGCATTGCTGTCAGAGGCCATTTATTGATTTTACACTGAAGAGCGGAGATATGTACAATCGTCAAGGAACAGACATCAGTAGCATTTTCAAATCAGAAAAGGAGCCAGAAGACAACTGAAAGCTGTTAGATCTTCAGAAGGCAAAAAGTTGTGCCTAGAAAAAGGTTTGTGAGATTTCTATGCTCAGTCGTTAGTGTTTTTTTTTTCACTCTTAGAGGGGTATGGAAAAGTAGATTCTGGATGACGGAATTAAAAGGGGACAAAGCAAATGAACATTGCTTCCTTCATTCTTTTTGCCGTGTAGAACATAAGTGCTTTGCCATGTAAATACATTGGATTATCAATTCAATTCATTCCAACCGTTCAGAAAACCAAACAACACCATTAGCTACATTAATAAAAACAGCAACCACCCCCGTCCCGTCATTGAAAACATACCAAAAAACATAGCACTGAGGGTGAGCAAACTTTCGGAAAACAGAGAGATATTCAACGTCGCAGCCACCCCTACAAAGAAGCACTCACAAAAAGCGGATACAACACACCATTTGTATACACAGACGCCTCCCTCTCATGTAAACCCCAACACACAAGTGAAGAACGTAAAACAAGAAAACGACACATAACTTGGTTCAACCCACCTTTCGACATAAACGTCAGCACAAACATAGGACAGCAGTTCCTGAAGTTAATTGATACACACTTTCCAAAAAACCACAAGCTACATAAAATTATCAACAGGAATACCATAAAAATAAGTTACTCGTGTATGCGCAACATAGAACAAATAATTTCAAGCCACAACAAAAAAATATTAATAAACCACCGACAAGAACAAAACCCACCCACTAGAAAATGCAACTGCAGAAATAAAGAACATTGCCCGCTAAACAAACAATGCTTAGAATCAAGTTTAATTTACCAAGCCACAGTCACAGAAACTAAAACAAACAAGCAAGAAAAATATGTAGGACTAACAGAAAATAATTTCAAAACAAGATACAACCTCCACACCTCAACATTTAGAAACACTAACAAAAAAACATCCACAAAACTCAGCGAACATATTTGGAAATTAAAAGACAACAAACTAGACCACAACATTTCATGGAAAATTTTATCTAAAGCAACAGGATACACACCAACATCAAAACAATGTAGCTTATGCCTGGAAGAGAAATATACTATAATCAAACACCCTCATGAAGCCACACTCAACATGAAAAGTGAGATGTACGGAAAGTGTCCCCATCGGCGCAAATTCCTCTTAATTAACTTCAAACCGGAACCACTTCAAGAAACAACAACAGTCAACAAAACAACTCAGTCCTGAAGATGGCAAATTAAGCCTGAAACATTGATGTAGACTGCCCCAAACATTGTGGTAAATATTTTAAATAATAATTCGCTCCATTACTACATGTCGAGCACTTTTCGTACCATATTTGTATCAAACACGATTCAATATATATATATATATACCTATATATATATATATATATATATATATATATATATATATATATATATATATAGATATATGTATATATTTCACAAGGTATTGATATTTTTGAACCTACTTTCACGTTCACTTCCTGAAGAAAGCGAATGCACGAAACAAAATTGAAGTTGATCAAAGTTATAATTGAAATGTTTTATAAATAGCTCCTTTTATCAAAAAGTTGAGCACTATTATTTCCTGGTTTTTGTTTTTATAATTTTATATATACAAACCACACATATATATAGTATAGTGAACCTAAATTTTCCTGCCTTCTCGATAAAATTAGAATTTACATAATTACCTCTTGTATAAGTCAGGCATAAGTCAATTTTCATTTTAAAAAAAAATATTTAAATGAAACAAATAAACATTTTGCAAGTGATAAGGGTAGCATACAACATTGATACACAGATAATGATCAGAGATATCCTTGTAAATACAAGCCATATATAGCTGTAATGCTAAATATTCAAAATATGTAGTTGGTAAGTCTATTGTTTGTTTGTTTTTAAGGGTTTTACGGCGCTTGCAACACATCAAGGTCATATCAGCGCCAGTAAAAAGGAAGAAAATGGGATAGTAAAAAGTTCTAGAATTACAGTTAAAGCACAAAAGAAAAGGTGAGACAAAGGGGAATTGGTTCAAATAGGGAACAGATGTAGATTCCAAGAACACACCGTCAAAGTACTTAGTTTGAGATCACCTAAAAGTCTCATCCAGACACAAGCACAGGTCCCAACTAAGAGGAATACACTCAAATGTTTACAAATCATATAATACAATATGTAAACTAAACATAATACAATGCATAACAGAGAGATGGTTTACAAGGAAAAAAATATCATCTCCCAAAATCATAACTATACATTCGACTGTTTCCCTCCCAGCCAAGGAACTCCGGCCAGGGTCAGGACAAAACAAAGTAATCTCATTCCAAGACAACGACAGGAAACAATTGGAAAAAGGGTATGGGGGGATAGAAGACACAGCATGAAGACACAGCATGTACCTCCCTGCCCACTATGGGAGGTCAGGATCTCCACCCAGAGTGGTAAGTCTATGATTGGCAATAAAATTATCATATTATATCGTTTATGATGTCGTATCGGTTAAGAGCTAATAGGCTTTAAAATCCTTTAAATGTTTTGTGTACATTTTATGCATAGAAATCATATTTCAAAGTTATATAACAACAGTAACTCTCAGTACATATCGTTTTTTTTTTCTTCTAATTATTAAATATCTAACACACAAATAAGTGTCTTAGTCGAGAATCATAGTATACTTTTCCCTATCAACATTCCTTTGACATGTCCACTTAAAAAAAATTTGAGAGTTTCACTTAATATTCAAAATGCAAATAATGTCCAATGTCATTGGTGCATTATTCATAATAATTAAATATTATGTTTGTAAGCTCCCTATCTATGGCATTCTTTAAAGAATTTATTGAATTAAAATTTTTCTTCTCAAACTTTAGATCAGTCCAAATTGCTACAGTTCTATGAAATAGGGTATTTTTCCTTATAGACGAATTACATTTTCAATATATATTTCTAACTTATTTCTCCTTATTATAATTCATATTGTAAGAACCATGCACAAGTCTATATATATGAATATGATCATCTCTTATTCCACAATATTTTAGTGAAGGCAAACTGTTGAGTATATAATAATAAATGATAATATATTTATACGGTGAGAGAATGTGAGTAAAGAATCTTTTCCAATGACTCAACTATGGGCTGAGTGAGGTTCGAACCGAAGACCATCTGATCCGAAAGCGAGTGTCATCCCACAAGACCACATAGCTGCACAGAAAAGAAGACAATATCAGGACAACCTGTACAAAAATCGAAAATACACAACCATATTCTAAGCCTTCTTCATGATAATTTCTCGTTTTAATGGGTTGAATACTGAAACTGTAATTGATAAATTATGTTGCACCTCAACTTTACATTGCCATTGTGAAAATACATCACTGATGCAATGGTGTATCAGTGTTTATTGAGCCAGAGAGAGTATCACTTAATAAAATGAAAACCTGTTATGGACGGTATTGAGGATGTCACAGTAAAGGTTGTTCACAATTATCTTATTAAATTTTATTTTATTAAGAACTGAATTCATCTCACTCCAGTTATATTTCAGTAGGCTTAGATAAACTTTATCTTCTAATATTAGATCGTCTTTCCTTTTATAGCCTTCCCTCGAATTAATTTCTAATTAGTGAATACTTTTCGTTCTACATTCTGTCACGTAGCCACTTATTATAAAAGCTGATAGGTCTAACATTCGACACTCACTTTCTCTCCACAATCTATGCCGGACGGCCAGTCACTCTATTCCTATATATATATTGTAAGATTTTTATCTTTTGGGACTTTGTAGATATTATATCTACACCATTAAGACGCCGGAGCTTTTAACTTTGATTGTATAATCTTCAAGGATCAAACCCAAGCCCGCTGTACTACACTATAACCTCTTACCAATTGCCTGGAAGTGGAATTTTACGAGTCCAATCCTGTTATCAGAGGAATAGATCATCCAAGCCCATCAACTGCCTGGAAACGTAAACTTATGAACCTGACATATTATCATAAGTTACGTAAAATATTCATATCTCTATTTGTAACTGCCACGATCACTGTTTATCTCTTTTAATTAAATTTCATCATCATTTTTATTTCATTGTAAACAAATCGTTAATTGTTTTTCATTTATAGTAACTAGTAAATTCTGGGGCCTCATTCTACATATATCTTTATGCATAGTCGAGTAGCTCTTTACTCACTTGAGACCATGACATTTTGGAGGGGACACATATAAAGAATTGAATTTATTTAGTTACTTATATCTATTTCATCTAACTTTAAAGTTTAAATTGTAAAACTCTTAATTGCCCCACTTGATCATATTTTAATTGAACTCCCTATTTACAGGATTAATTTTTTTTTCTTTTTCATTTCTTCATTTAAATGGAATAGCAATTTATCCATTCATTCTTTCATCCAAATTGAATAGCATTTTATTGATTCATTCCTTCATTCATTTATTCATTTATAAATTATTCATTCATTCATTGTTCATTCATTTATTTATTCATTCATTCATTCATCCATTCATTCGTTTATTCACTCATTTATCCAATCATTCATACATTTATTCCTCCCTTCATTCTTTCATTCATACATTATCCATTCATTCATTCATTCATCTATTCACTCAGTTATTCATTCATTCATTCCTTGTCCACTTTGTTATTATATCACTCATTTCATTTTGTTGTTTGCCTCATTCATGAATTGTTTTCAATATGTTTACATTCCATAACGATTCATTCACCTATCATCCAATCACTCAGTGTTGTGAACACATTTTGGAACTATTGTAAATCTTACGATATTTTATTGTTTTGTATTTCAGACATCACTGCTAAACACTCTTCAATGCCTAATTACAATTGTTGAACAACCATTGAACAAGAGAGAGGTCCCGGCCACGAACTGAGTTGGTAAATATATCCTTCATTATTCTCTTTTACATGAGTTGGGCATCACATAGTAACTATAGACATCGTGATTTGTTTTGCATAGTGATTTGTTTTAAATGCATTTTTGGCATATTACTGTTACCGAAAACCACTTATATATTATGTTCTGAAAAGTGAGTCTTTAAAAACTAAATAATAATAAAAGGAGTCTACTAGCCGTCGTGTTATATTTAGTGATAGATAACTTGGGATTATTTTGGCATCCTATTATTGTTATCACACTCTAGTATATTAGCGTCATTGCGAATAATTGTACACAAACTAACGACGAGTCACACACATTGGTGATACATTTTTCGTAGTAACATAGTTTAGAGTACACGCGATTGACACATTGTTATTGACACAAGTCATAATAACTCCGCATTGTATTGACACATTGCTTTATAAGATATAACGATAAAAGGCATCAAATTCAACATACATAATAAGTTGAAATAAGAGAGAGAGATTTCTAAAAATAGAACAGTTCATTCCAGTAAGTGTAAATAAATAAAACAGTCAGTAACAGTATCCTGTCAATATAATATATATAAAACATCGTAACTAATTTATTGCAACATGGAAGCATATAAAAGATACTTAAGTCTCGCAAAGGACTTAGAAATACCCCAGGAAAGAATATTTTCATGGTGCGAAGAGAAAGTAAAAGAAGAAAAAGAACATGAAGAAAGAATTCGTAGAGAAGAAAATGAAGAAAGAATTCGTAGAGAAGAAAAAGAACACGAAGAAAGAATACGTAGAGAAGAACGAGAAGAAAGAGTCCAAGAAAGGGAACTAAAAAGACAAATAGCTTTAGCAGAAGAAGAAACCAAAAGGACCCAAATGATGCTGGAAATTGAAAAAACAAAAACCGGTCATGAAAGAAAACATAATAATAGTGATGAATTTTTCGTGAAACTTCCACGCATGCCAACATACGATGAACGATCAGACTGTTTAGAATCCTTCTTACACCGATTCGAAGTTCAGGCTAAAGGTTATCGTTGGCCAGAAAGCAAATGGCCACAGCCTTGATTAACTGCTTATCTGGAGAACCGCTAAAAGTTTTCTATACCTTAACAACTGAAGATGCAGATGACTATGGAAAAATTAAAGACGCTCTACTAAAAAGATTTAGATTAACGGAAGATGGTTACCAGGAAAGGTTTCACACTGCAAAACCGGAAAGTGGAGAAGACTTTAATACATTCGTGAACCGAATTACTCAATTTCTAAATCGGTGGCTTGAGTTGGCAAACGTAAAACAAGACGACTTTGCAGGCCTTTACTATCTCACGCTGAAGAATCGAATCTATCAAGCTTGCAACCCAGATTTAGTCGCATTCTTTAAAGAGAGAAAGCCAGAAAACTTGGACAAATTAAAAATCTACGCAGAAAACTTTAACAGCGCACATCCATTGACACCCCTTAGCAGAACATTGAAGGAACCATACTACGCTGCCGCTGCTCAGAGTCCAGGTACACCTAAAGTTCAGTACTCAAATAGAACGAGCCGATCAATCACTCGGAACACGCAAGTGAAACAGGAGGATCATAGTAACAAACCATGGAACAAACAGTTCAATAGAGACCATAGCCGACCCTATCAAAACAAAACAAGAAATAGCACTGACAATAATACTGAGTATAAGAAAACCAACAAACCTATAATTAAATGTCAATATTGTGGAATGAAAGGCCACACAGCAGACAAATGTTACAAAATCGTGGGATATCCAAAAGAAACTGCAAATGCATCACTCCAAACAGGTGTAAACAATCAGACACGAGTAATGTCAGGAGAAAATATAAATGTGTATTGCGTGAAAGGTATGTCACTTTTAACACAAACTCACAAATCAGGATCGCTATTTTTTGTGAAGGCAAAGCTAATGGAACTGATTGCAAAATATTGAGAGACACAGGATGCAGTACAATAGGAATAAAAGCATCTTTGATCAATGACGAAGACAAAACTGGAAAAACGGTACAATGCATCACATTCAGTGGCACAGTCGAAACCTTTGAAACAGCTAACGTGTACATAGAAACCCCATTCTATACAGGAATAGTGGAATGCTGTATACTTCCCAACCCCGTCGCTGATGTTATTGTTGGCAATATAAAAGGTCTTAAAGACAACCCAACAGATGTAAAAGAATGGTCATTAACCCAAGAAACAGCTTGTCTAGCAGAAACAAGAAAGATGACTAAGACAACAGAGAAGCCAATGACTATTTCTCTTGAACCACAACAATTTGACAGGAACACGTTCATTGAAGAACAGAAAAAGGACCCGACTTTAACTTCATATTTCAATATCGCAAACAAAGGGACGAAATCAAAAGTTGAATACATCATTGAAAAAGATATTCTGTTCAGGTTACATAGGAAAAGAAACAAAATAGCTAAACAACTGGTCACGCCGAGTAGTTACAGAAACAAAATCCTTGGAATAGCGCACGATTCAATAACTTCTGGACATCTTGGGAGCTCTTCCACATTGAAGAGAATATCCGAGAATTTCACATGGCCTGGAATTACTAAAGACGTCCGAGAATATGTGAAATCTTGTGACACATGCCAAAGAAGAGTCGCAAAAGGCAGAATACCGAGATTGCCATTAGAGACAACCCCAGTTATTGAAAAAGTTTTTCAAAAAGTTGCAATTGACATTATAGGCCCTTTAACAAAATCAGATAGAAACCATACACACATACTAACACTAGTCGATTACGCAACCAGGTGGCCAGAAGCGATAGCATTGAAATCAACTACATCGGATCACATAGCTGAAGCATTGATGACAATTTTTACTAGAATAGGCATACCAAATGAGATACTGTCGGACAATGGACCCCAATTCACATCACATATTATGCATGAAACCATGAAACTCATGGGAATCCAACACTCATTCACAACTCCCTACCACCCCCAAGCAAATGGTCTTTGTGAAAGATTTAATGGCACTCTAAAGAATATGTTAAGAAAAGTGTCAGCAGAAAAACCAGATGATTGGGACAGATACTTACCAGCAATCCTATTTGCATATAGAGAAATACCCCAAGAATCTACAGGCTACTCCCCATTTGAGTTGATGTATGGACGATCACCTCGCGGCCCGATCAATATAGTAGCCGACATTTGTAAAGGGAATGAGGAGGACAATAACGAAATTATGTTTGCTTACGAATATGTAAGAAACCTGAAAGACAGAATAGAGGACACATGTAAGCTAGCACAGGAATCCGTCACTAAAAAAGCAGAGAAATACAAGGAATACTCCGATCGAAAAAGCAAGTCAAGAAAATTTGAGATTGGTGACAAAGTACTAATACTCTTACCCGATGACTCGAGTAAACTTTTAGCTACATGGAAAGGACCATTCAAAATAACAGCAGTAAAATCTAATGTTAATTACGAGATTAAAATTTACAACACAACAAAGACATTCCATGCAAATATGCTAAAAAAGTATTTTGATAGAGACACAGTGTCGCAACCTATGTTTACTAATATCGAAGCTTCAAATGCAGGATTAATCATACCGTTGGTCATGGGACACAGACACCCGAGACAGAAAAACAAACAAAAATCGCACAATTGCAACCACCTAAGACAAAAAAAGAAGTACGCAAAGTACTTGGGCTCCTAAATTTTTACAGGAAATACATTTACAACTTCGCGCACATCGCGACACCGCTAACAAATCTGACAAAGAATGGGTCACCGAACAAAATTGTTTGGACAGAAGCGTGTCAGAATAGCTTTAACCAATTAAAGGCATTACTCTGTTCAGAACCAATTCTTAAATTACCCGACATGTCAAAAGAATTTGTTGTAAGAACTGACGCGTCTGATAAGGGCATCGCAGGTGTACTATTACAGGAGCATGAGGGAACTCTAATGCCTTGCTTATATGCAAGCAGAAAATTATTGGACAGAGAATCACGATACTCTGTAATAGAGCGTGAAGGACTGGCCATCGTCTTTGCTTTAAAGACATTCAGCAGATATCTACTGCTAAAAGAGTTTGTGGTCGAAACGGACCATAAACCACTCACGTACATAAGAAATAACAAAATGAATAATAGTAGAGTACTAAGGTGGAGTCTATTTTTGCAAAATTACACTTTCAGTATCTCTCACATACCAGGCTGTGAAAATATTCACGCCGACCTACTTTCTCGATTAGTATAAACACGTGAGAAGGGTATAACTTAACCTCCCATGCATACTGTTAGTTACCTCGCAAATTATGCCAAATCAGAACACACAAATTCGATAATTTTATTTGTAAACATGATGACCCAACTTAATGTAACATTGAGTATTGTTTGGATATATATACCATACCCATTCATGATTTGGGAAATCTTCTCTTTATCTATTATTGTTATGAATTTTCACTCATTTATGATTAATAATTGAAATGTCAATATTCCATTTACATTTTCATTCATTTCATTCAGTAAATTACCTTCATATCATCGACTTAAATCATGCTTCATTGCCATCACTATTGTTCATCACAATGATTTGTAATCACAATCTTTCATTGTTATTGTCGCCCATTCATATACCTACGTTAATATAAACATTTCCATGTCTAGTTAATAAATAATTTAATTGTAGCACAAATCATAACAACGGATTAATGCTAGAGTATCATGATAGTAAATTTACTTCCGTTTGTAAAATCTATCTTTCCCATAATGGTTAAAGAGTATATTTTAAACGTGGGTGGGGGGTGTCACAGTAAAGGTTGTTCACAATTATCTTATTAAATTTTATTTTATTAAGAACTGAATTCATCTCACTCCAGTTATATTTCAGTAGGCTTAGATAAACTTTATCTTCTAATATTAGATCGTCTTTCCTTTTATAGCCTTCCCTCGAATTAATTTCTAATTAGTGAATACTTTTCGTTCTACATTCTGTCACGTAGCCACTTATTATAAAAGCTGATAGGTCTAACATTCGACACTCACTTTCTCTCCACAATCTATGCCGGACGGCCAGTCACTCTATTCCTATATATATATTGTAAGATTTTTATCTTTTGGGACTTTGTAGATATTATATCTACACCATTAAGACGCCGGAGCTTTTAACTTTGATTGTATAATCTTCAAGGATCAAACCCAAGCCCGCTGTACTACACTATAACCTCTTACCAATTGCCTGGAAGTGGAATTTTACGAGTCCAATCCTGTTATCAGAGGAATAGATCATCCAAGCCCATCAACTGCCTGGAAACGTAAACTTATGAACCTGACATATTATCATAAGTTACGTAAAATATTCATATCTCTATTTGTAACTGCCACGATCACTGTTTATCTCTTTTAATTAAATTTCATCATCATTTTTATTTCATTGTAAACAAATCGTTAATTGTTTTTCATTTATAGTAACTAGTAAATTCTGGGGCCTCATTCTACATATATCTTTATGCATAGTCGAGTAGCTCTTTACTCACTTGAGACCATGACAGAGGACAAGTGACAATCCCATCATTTTCCAAAACTCTTCAGTTCACTTTAAGTTTAAGTCCCAGGCAAATTCCATTCAATACATAATGTCAGTATTTCATGTAAAAACTTTTAATCTAAAAAAAAATTAAAAAATAAATGAACGATCTTTATATAAAAGGCCAATACAGGATTATTCTAAATGATTCATCAACTTTCAAATGGGAATGAGTGAGCGGCAAGGGAAAAAAACCCCAAACCACCTCTTTACAAGGGATTACATGGCCATAAAGAGATACTAGTAGGTCAATACAAAATGAAGTCATGAAAACTACATACAAGGCAGTTGGGGAATCAGACTTTTAATATTACTTCATCATTCGTTGACAGTCATTTTCATTTTTTCAATATATGGTCTGCCTATGGAACAACTAATGAACAAAAAGGAATGTAGCAGCTTCGAAAAAGAACAAAATACCAAATATGCAACATTTTGGGCTCAAAACTCTTCTTCAACCAATAAAAACTACAATAAAAACATTAATACATCACTTAAAATCCAGACAAATGGCAGAAAAGTATTTGGCATGACAAAATTTCAAGATAGTTTTACCAGCCGACGAGATGTGCCAAATATTTTTCTGTTGTCTGTCGGGATTTTAAGTGATGCATTTTAATATTTTTATTGTTTTTGTGATTGGCTAAAGAAGGGTTTTGAGCCTGATATGTTCAGTGTTTGGTGCTTTGATCCTTTGCAAAGCTGTTATATTCATTTATGTTCATTAATTTTTACAATCCACAGCTTCTAGCAGCTTAGCATCGCTCTGCTCATGGAACAACCCATGCAAAGGGACCATGATCCATCCCAGGTGAAGTTGAGATTTTGTTCTGACCCCCTGTCCACCAAGCAAAGATTGGGTAGCTGGATCTGTTAGATAGTACTTTGTGATAGACTACTGTCCTATCCAAAAGATAACAAGCAATTGCTATTGTCCGTTTCACATTATCGAAACCCCAGAAATCGGGATAAACTACAGTTCCATGGGCTGCTGTCTGTCTGGGCAATATTGACACCATTAAAGATGCACTAGAGACTATTTGGAAGGTGTCATACTTTTTCTTTTCTTTTCTTTTTTGATATAACACATCGACCGTAATACGTCAGTTTGACCAAGTCATTCGGTATATATGTGGAAGAAGAAGAAGATGTCCATTTTACTTGCTGTCAGACTAACAATGATGTTGAAACAACTGCATTACAGATACAACATATGATGCAAGCATAAGTCATGTATTTCATTTAGAGTGCTCGAGAATTTTCAGAGTTTCCATTCTCAGACCGAATCTTGTAGTGGGTGAGAGGTAGGTTCCGTAATCTTTCAGCTGACTGGAAAAGAAAGAGAGAAAAAAATGAAAGAAAGTCTGAGGAATTTAAGTATGAAACATGGCCAAAATGTTTTTAATTATGGCTATGCATAGTATGAGGTCTGATTGTTTTTCTCCTTGTTTTGCTTGTTTTATTTCTCTCCCTTTTACAAATAGAAATATCCAATTAATACAATTTTTAAAAAAACATAAAAATCCCCAGCAATTTAAGAACCCACTACCCTACCTCCCATCTCTCCCCCCCCCCCCCCCCCCAAAAAAAAAATAAAAAAAAAAAAGAGAAGAAAAAACAAAAAAAACAACAAACAAAAAACAAAAAAACACAAAAAATTTCTCTCCTGAAAATAAGTTCATATTTAAAACCATTAAAATTTCCCCCCTTTTCCTTTTAATATCATTGTTAGTTCAATATAATAAATCAACTCACCTGTTCCGCAGTCATGTCTCGTTGAGAGCTGGCTAGCATTTCAAATCCTACCATAAATTTTTTGACTGTCGCTGATCGTATCAAGGGTGGATAGAAAACTGCATGAAGTTGCCAATGACTACAATCTTCAGAGAGGTAACTTCCGGTTGGAGCACCATGCCATCCCATGCAGTATGGGAAAGATGTCTCAAACAAGTTGTCATATACCGTCAATAATTGTTTCATAATTTTACATAGATCTGAAATAGAGATATGCTGTAGTTAATAGTAGATAATCTTCTTATAATTACTAATAATAGCTAGCAAATTCACTATCCCTGGAGGCATTCAAAAGGGGTGCTACGTAATACCAGAAACGACTGGAAATGAGCCGAAACTGGTATCTACCTCTCATAGTCCCGGGTTCATTCTCCATTGGTGCACTCCTCCTATAGTCTCAGGTTCATTCTCCTCTTGTGCCCACTTCACATAGTTCAACTTCAATTACCACTGGTACCCATCTCCCATATTCCCAGGTTCATTTCCCTCTGATATCTTCCTCCCATACTCCCAGGTTCACTCCCCACTGGTGTACACCTCCTGGAGTCCCTGATGTGTATCTCGTGCTTGACACAGGAAGCTGCGTACCTTTGCTCCTGTTTGTGTTAAATGTTTACGCTAATTCTTTCATTTATTTGGATTAATTCTTAAAGAAGAAGAAGAAGAAGAAAAAGAAGAAGAAGAAGAAAAAGAAGAAGAAGAAGAAGAAGAAGAAGAAGAAGAAGAAGAAGAAGAAGAAAAAGAAGAGGAGGTGGTGCGGTCGTGTGAGAGCTTTCTAAGAAGAATATATATTTCGAAGAAAAATAATTATTTCGCATTATTTTTTTTCCGTCTCACATCCGGACGGAACCAAAAAAATATAGAGACTGAGAAATAAGAACCGGAGATATGCATGTGTGTCGGTAGAAAAATAGAGAGAAACCTTCCAGTCCGGTTCGACACACTTCTGTGCGTTATTTACTGACTAGGTGTGTGTGTGAAGACGTCTCGCTTGAACTTCACGACCCACTCTCGCTGACTGTGGCACAGTAGCCAGGTAGTGAATACATCCACGTCTAGCAGAGTGTGTAGGTGGCATGATAATATCATAGCTAACAGATAGACGGCAAGTTTTGTTTTGTCTTTGATGCGGCAAATGAAAATTTTTTACATTTTTTTCTTAAGTCGGCATTTGAAATGGAATAAAATCTATTTTTTTCGAGGAACGAAATAAAAGTCTTTTATTTTGGGGCTGTTCTTTGACGTTACGAATTTTATTTTTACTATTATTTAAAAAAAAAAAAAATTAGCACTTAAAAGCAAAATCGTACTGTCGGAAATCCGACAATAGACAGAAGATTTACAGGCCTGCATTGAGTAAAAGATAATGGTAAACAAAATGTGATGTATTTATGCATTCATTGGTCCATGTTTAAGGTATATTGGCTGTCACGTTTTTCTGATAAAAATATAATTAAACAGGGAAAGATAATATAGACACCCTGTATTTCTATGTTGATAGTGTTTCAAATGATAGTATATGTATTCGTCTAAATCTATTAATAGCTACTTCAGATGTTGAGCTATATAAATGTACACCACCAACACCACCCACCACCACCATCATCATCATTATTATCATTAATATTATATTTATTATTAATATTATTATTAATACTATTATTATTATTATTATTATTATTATTATTATTATTATTATTATTATTATTATTATTATTATCAATCATCATCATCATTATCATCATTATTATTATTATTATTATTATTATCATCATCATCACTTAATTTTTTATCGTTTATATATATAAACAATAAGGTATCAAGTGATACCAGATAAATTTATTAGTTATTGGTAATCATACTTCTTATAAAAATATTACCTAAGATTCAAATTACATTAAAAGTAAATCAAATGTATTTACATCGAATGCTTAAGATACAAATAGCAGCATATAAATTTGTCATATTCAAAAATGTGAGCAGCAGTTAGTTAGAAATGTTGAATGCTACTTATTTCTACTACTGACTCGCTTTGATGGGAAATTTTATTTAAAATGTTGATGATAGTGTTAGAAATCTACTACAAAATGATGTTTCATCTAATTCATTGAAAATTTTAAAATTAATGATTGAGTGTAACTCACTACAAAATATTAAGATTATTCAAAAAGATGTTGCCATAACATATTCATAAGTTTCAGTCACATTTTACTATAAGCTTGATAAAAAACATTATTTTCCCACATGTGGCCAATTTTTCAAAGAGCTAAAATGGGACACCATAACACGCACTTCTATCATGACCCAAAACAGCAGTATAATTGGACTAAAATTGAGACTGCTAAACCTTAAATTACTTACTTTGTCTGTTCTCTGTTTTAATTCACTGGTCAAAAATCATAATCATGGGACATAAAGGGTCATTTCCACTAAGATTAAAAAAAACCCTTTTTTTTTACCCTACACCTCTAGATTGCCAAATCAGGACAGTTCTGATTTTAGCAGGATGGTTGGCTGCTGTGTATTTTGAGACTAAAAACAAAACAAAAGTTACTAACCAGCCTTTTCGTCTTCAGTCAAATCGTTCAATCGTAAAACATGACGACGGGGTAGGAGCATCGTCTCAAAGGGCCAGATAGCCCAGTACGGCACTAACCAAATCCAGAAATCACTAGAAAGGACAATTCTCTCCTGAAAAATGAAAAATAAAAACAAATTTTTAAAAACATACAAATTTAGCATTAGTTAAAGGTCGTCTGAGCACAGTATACGAATGATCTTCTTTATATATAACATCATGGGAGGTCCTGATAACTCAGTAGAGCACTCGCTTCACATGCAAAATGACTGAGATTGATCCCAAGTGAAGTTGAAATTTTTTTTCTGACCCTCCCCCCCCACTTGTCCATCCAACAGTGATTGGGTAGCTGGGACCTTTAGATTTGGTAGAAAATACTTTGCCATAGATTATGTCCCTTTCATGCTACAGAAACCAGGATGAACTCCATCTCCATAGGCCTCATGGCTCTGAAAGACTCATTTTGTATATATAACAGGACATGTTTATGAATTCCTTTTACAATTATAATTATTTGTGACAAAATGAAAAGTACTGCAAAAGTAATGTTCATAAATAAATTTTTAAGTAAAAATCAAACACTCTAAAGAAGATTAATTCAAAGCTTAAAGCAGATGCCCTTTTCCAACATGTTGATATGTGGTAAAGTTCATTTTATATGGACTATGATGAATTACCAATAATTTTGTTCAATAGATCCATTTTAAATTAAGAAACTGTTCGCCATGAATTAATGAGAATGATCCATTATCATGCTCCATATAAATGTCTGTATGAATATATCGAACATCAATGACAACGACAATCAATCTTGGATTTACCTTCTTGGTGATTTCTTTGCTCAAATAATCCACCAACATGGGTTTGTGGTGCTTCTTGTAAAATGACCTCTGATTGTCATCCTTCAGTTTTGGCTCGTTAGGCAGAAATGAACATGACCATACCTAAAAGTATTTCATAGAAAAATGTATATAAAATTAAATGGTTGGTTTTAATTTTGACATCAATCTGAGAATCATATTAGGTTAACCCTAAATTGAATTTGGTTTTAACAAATTCAGTAAGCAGATGGATTTAATCAGACAATGCACGAAACTAAGAATACAGTTTATCTTATGTAAAAAATCTAGAGTGCGTTCTATAGGCCTATATCATTCCCGGGACCATCCGGATCACAGTGCAAAACCTTAACCACTCTTGGCCACTTCGGCACAGGTATTCAAGGTGTTTGGCAAATGTTCATTTATTCCGTACTAGCAAACCAGCTACATCTTGATGTAAAACTAATCACTAACAACCCCCTCCCACTTCTCTCTACGCAGGTATTCACAAACAGGTATGAACCCCCCCCCCCCCCCCCTAAAAACAAAAACTGAATGACAGCTAAACATGGTGCCTTGCTAGTTAAAGTATGGACATTAGTAAATGTTGTGGCTTTATTGAGTTTTTTTTCTGTGCCAAGCAACTTAAAAAAATGCTAAGTTATTGGAATTAGGCATTAGAAATGCCAAATTGTCAACCCAGTACCCAACTTCCTAGTTTCAGGTTAAAAATGACATCATAAATGTTAGGGACTGAAAAAAAAATTGATTGAATACTTGCATGTGGCCATTGTAAGATCAATCTAAATAGCAAACATCTCAATGTCTTGCATCAGCAGAATAGATGTGTTAATGAAATAGCTAATTTTTATTGAAGAAAGAAGTCTAGTTTTCTCTGTAGAGGAGACACGCACACACACACACACACACACATGCAGAGATTTGATGTTTTATTGATTTAGATTGTATTTAATCTCCCGTCAATTTTCACATTACAACTCAGAGCAAGTAGAAAACAAATCAAATTTTTAGTGAATAGCTTTAAAGTATAGTTGATGGCAGCTGCCACCCAACTCTATATAACAGGTATTCCCGCTCTAAAGAACTTTTTCTTTATTCAGATTTAAGAACAATGTCAAGAAATCAACACCAACCTGACAATGAGGGTGGGGGTTTGAGCAGCCCATCATGGTTCCTCTATTTTCAAATATCTGCAAGTTAAAAATCATTCCATTGTTTTTAAAATGGATAAAAATGAAACATGTTTTGTCTAATTTGATTACATTGAGACCTTCAGGGGATCCCAATAGCACAGTTGGTAGAGCACGGCTTCCCATGCAAAGGGACTGAGATTGATCTCAGGTGAAGTCAAAATTTTTTTCTGAACCTCCCCCACCCAGCCAGCAGTGATTGAGTAACTGCATCTGTTAGGTCTGGCGGAAAGTACTTTGCAATAGACTATCAACCTATCCAAAGGGTAGCAAGCAATTGCTATTATCCATTTCACACTATAGAAACTGAGATAAACTCCGGCTCCATGGGCCTAATGGCTCTGAAGGAGAATATTGTGGTTACATAGAACATAACACAGTCATGTCTCTACCATCTGAACAATTCCATTCCCAGCATTATGTTCGTAGTACAGAGACATCCAGACCGTGGAATCAGTCCCTAAAGTATATAAATAAAAGTATATAAATAAAGAAGGAAAAAAAATGTTCCCAGGTTACCTCATCTTCAATACGGCAATAAAACCGTGACCCATTACTTTAATCTTGTACAATGATGGAATGAAAAAGATGGGAAAAAAATTTGAGATATAAGTCCAATTGATCAAAATGAGATTTCAGTGCCTTTCTTTTTTAAAGTTCAAGAAACGAATCATACTCTCTCATCCATAAAGGCATTTATCATCAAGTCCCAATAGCTCAGTTGGTAGAGCACTCGCTTCATATGTTAAGTTACCAAGATCAATCCCAGGTGCAGGTAAGATTTTTTTCTGACCCCCAACCCCCCCCCCCCCCCCCCCCCCCTGAATGGACACATGGGTCTGATAGATCTAGCGGATTGTACTTTCTGATAGCCTAGTGTACCATCCAAAGGATCAAGCAGTTGCTATTTTCTGTTTCACGCTATAGAAAAATTGAGATAAACTCTGGCTCCATGGACCTTATGGTTTTGAAGATTTACTTTATTATTTTAAAAAGTTTTTAAAATTTTCAAACATCAATTTCACCCTGAAATAATACCAATGAGCGACTACCTGGTACAAAAGGCATGTGAGATCAGACCATATAATACTACGGCAAGGAATTTGACATAACCTCTTTAGTTGAATGGGATATTTCTAGTGGAACTTATCAGCTGGGAGTTTTGTTTCATAGGTTGAATAGAAGAAAGGCCAGCCTTCATATCGATATAAAATTTTACAGGTTGTCATCCTCAAAAAAAAAGTGTTACTGGGGTGTGAAAGAAGGTATTTTCCTTCATCAACTGATGAAAATGAAGTTTGGTAAAAAATGAATAAAGTATATACCTGAACCCAAGTGAAATCTTTCCCCAGTTCCACACTTTGTTCCACCCAGACATTCACCACATGTCTTATATCTTTCTCTTCCATCAAAGGCAATGTCAGGTCTGACCATGGATGATAACAGATGACTTTACACTTGCCGTGAGCAGGAGCAGACCGAAACAAAGGGTCCTCGTCTTCATCTAATCAGAAATACCAATTTATTACTAACAAATATAATCTAATCAGAAATACCAATTTATTATTAACAAATATAATCTAATCAGAAATACCAATTTATTATTAACAAATATAATCTAATCAGAAATACCAATTTATTATTAACAAATATAATCTAATCAGAAATACTAATTTATTACTAACAAATATAATCTAATCAGAAATACCAATTTATTATTAACAAATATAATCTAATCAGAAATACCAATTTATTACTAACAAATATAATCTAATCATAAATACCAATTTATTATTAACAAATATAATCTAATCAGAAATACCAATTTATTATTAACAAATATAATCTAATCATAAATACCAATTTATTATTAACAAATATAATCTAATCAGAAATACCAATTTATTATTAACAAATATAATCTCTAAATTCGTTTTAAAGGCATTTCTATGTGACCTCATATTTCATAGTAAGGAACAAAAATAATCACTGATACTATCATAACTCTTTGAGGTTAGTAATAGTAGTTATGCTCAATGCATATTTCAATGCTTTATCTATTCATCCAGCGACCTATATGGATACAACTTTCCATTTACACACAGCAGTATTTACCCACTGTACATGTACTAAAACTTTACAATGACCGCCACTGCTTAAAGATAGATATTTATTCCTATCTAAATGGAGTGGGATAATGTGTGTAAAGTAACCAAGTTAGACTACCCATGAGTACATTGTCACAGCCAGACATTTCAAGCATTGTCATTCATCCTATCAGTGACCATGCACTTTGTTGCTTGACTTTGTCTATAATGAAGCTTGACCCAAACATGCTTTAATGGAATTCATTTCGAAAACATATCTTATTGGAAGGAAGAGTTCAAACTTTAAAACCTATAGCATTTGCTTCAACACAGTAATTCTTTTCGCTTAATATAAGCCATTGGAATCTTATATCAAACACATTAAATCAATAAATCAAGAGTTGCAGCAGACATCAGCAATCCGTTGGGTCCTCTTTGTCATTCGCCATCTTTAATAAATCCACATTCCCAAAGACATGTAAACATTACAGGTTAACAAACTTTCCACAAAAATGTAGAAAAAAAGACATTCCACCAAGAGCAAAAAATAAAGTTATAATAATGCATACATATGAACTGTCGTCTCAAAATGGTATTATGTCGAGGTGAAACATGATACTCTCAATTGAACTTCACCATAAAATTATACATTTTTAGTTAAAATCAATGTCTCTTTATCTAAATGACCGAGTTTAGTTACTCCAACTTCAAAACGCATAAACTTTCCAATCAGAGCCATTTTGATTTTATAGTTAATTTTCTTCATCAAGATCATTCTAACATGACACCGTTTGGAGGCAGTGGGTCACACATGTATTGACTGTTAATACTGACCTGGGTCAGGTCCACCTGGTAGAAGTGCTGGAAAGTCGTTATCAAAGACATAGGTGTTGGTGTAGTCAGGATTTACCTGAAGAAACAAAAGAAAAGGAATATCTAAATAGATGTTCTTTATTCTTACCCTTTTTCAAAACGTGAGCTTTTATATAGAACAATATTCAAAAAATGTGCTCAAAGTACTTAACAAGGGGTCCTTAGTCAACAGCAACACCATGTTGGATGACATGACATAAAATTTACGGAGAACTGTTACTGTTATCAAGTTACAACACATGTCTCTTGTAGTATTTAAATGCTCGAAAATTTTTGAATTAGAGAAGAATATCATTTTTAACCGATACAGCCGTTTTGATGCTCTTGCAAAAAGGGACTGACTAATATTATCATCTTTCTCTATTATTATATCTAATATTAAACAGTACAATGAACATCTTCTCCCTAATGGCTGTTCCTTGGTAGACAATAATCATTAATAATAATTGGAGATGATCATTAAAAATTAGTGGTATCACAGAGGTTCAAAAACAAACTTTGAAAATTAAAAGATAAGACAGAATTATGTACAACTTTTGATAAACTCAAAGTCAAATATAGTAATGAATGAAGTAGTAGTCGGGTAACCTGATAGTACTGATAGCTGAATTGGTAGAGTACTGGCTTCTCAAGCAAAGGAAACGATATTGATCCCGGGTAAGTCGAGAATTTTTTCTGACCCAATCCCCCCTTTGACCCAGCAGTGATTGGGTAGCTGGGTCTGTAAAGATCTGGTGGAAAGAGCTAGCATTCTATCAAAAGGGTAACAAGCAATTGTTAGTCTGTTTCACGCTCCATAATTTTTTTTGTTTTTGTTTTTAAGGGTTTTACGGCACATTTAGGTTATATCAACGCCAGTAAAAAGGAAGAAAATGGGATAGTAAAAAGTTATAGAATTACAATTAAAGCACCCAAGAAAAAGTAAGACATAGGGGAACTGGGAACAAATAGGGATCAGATGTAGATTCCAAGAGCATACCACCAATGTACTTAGTTTGAGATCACCTAAAAGTCTCATCCAGACACAAGCACAGGTCCCAACTAAGAGGAACACACTCAAATGTTTACCAATCATATAATATAATATGTAAACTAAACATAATACAATGCATAACAGAGAGATGATTTACAAGGGAAAAAATATCATCTCCCAAAACTATAACTATACATTCGACTGTTTCCCTCCCAGCCAAGGAGCTCCGGCAAGGATCAGGACAAAACTAAGTAATCTTATTCCAAGACAATAACAGGAAACAATTGGGAAACGGGTATGGGGGGATAGAAGACACAGCATGTACCTCCCTGCCCACTATGGGAGGTCAGGATCCCCACCCAGACGCTCCAGAAACTGGGAATAAGGGGCCTAATGGCTCTGAAGACTACTAAAGTAATAATGATTGGAATTAGGAAATTCAAGTTATTTGGAGTTGAGGAAACAAAACATTCTGTACTTAATAAAGGTATTTTACTCAATACAAATTTTGAAGTTTAAGCAAAAAAGTTCACCCATACAAAATGCCATGCGTGTCTTACTGCCTCAAATGTATATTATGTCAGAGTGAACCAGATATTAAAAAGTGATTTCAAAACCAAAATGACCAGAATCCTGCACCTAAATCGACATAAATCTATTGAACATCTTGCTCTCACAGGAAAGATAGAAGGTAAATAGAGTAAAGGTAGACCAAGAAAAACATATTTGAATAGTTTGAACAGCTGGATGACAAAGAAAGAGAAGAGTAATATTAGTTTTCTGAGGTTATCTGATCAAAGAGATGAATGGAGTACATGATCACCGATGTCTGGCACAGACTTGGTACTTGAAGAAGAAGACATCCAAAAACTGTTTCCATTGCTCCCACTAAAACATAAAAAATTAATCAAGTTCCTATTTTTCACGATAAATTCGATTTTGAGCATCTAATCATTCTGACATAAACCCTTTTTGAGGCAATGGGTCACATTTTAAGAGGATTGATTTTAAGTAAATTGTCAAAAACTTAATTATTATTGTACCTGGCCATTAGGTCTTGTCACACCTGGACACAAAGGATTTTTGGGGTCGTGTCGTAATATACCGTCAGTAGCAAGTTTTTCAGTCTGACCCAGCCAAGGTCGTTTGGAGCGATGTGGTGACACAACAATCCAATCATCTCGTAGAGGATTGTACCTCAGATGAGGATGATCTGGTGAGATAAATTGATGAACTTTAAGATAAAAACGTTTATGCTAAATGATTGAAAATAATAATAATAATAATAATAATAATAATAATAATAATAATAATAATAATAATAATAATAATAATAATAATAATAATAATGCACATTTATATAGCGTCATCTCATGCAATATGGGCTCTTGGCATTTTACCCAAAAAAAAAAGAAAGACTAAGTAGGCACTTTACAAAAAAAAAAAAAAAAGACTAAGTTATATAATTAATGTATGTACAGATACTTGCATCTGATGTCATCATTGAGACATAACCTGTTTCTGTCTGGAAGTGAAAGGAACTTTCATCTTGATACTGTAACCTTTTCATTATGATTCAATCATTTTAAGACAAATGAAAGAGTTCTTTTAATTCTTAATAGCTTTGAAAGCAAAAAAAAAAATTAAAAAAAAATACAAAAATTGGAGCACAGGAGTATAAGCAACAGGGTTGAGATCAGGGGAAAATGTTGGGCGAATAGTCCTGAAAAAGACATACATGAGCTGTTCCATTTGAATGATTTAACTCTTTTCCCCTCTTACTCAATTTTCATAATATAACACGCAAGCCAATGTCAAACCAGTTTCCAAGCAAACAAAGTAAGATATCGCAAGGGACCGCATTTTCCCATCTCAAATCTGCTTCAAGATTATTTTCTCTATCATTTTGAAAGTAGGAGTCTTTTTTTTTAAACAAAAAAAAAAAAAAACAGTCGATACTGTGTCTATGACATGTCGTTATCTACTTGGTTATGTCCATGTGTCTCTTAGAAGGCCCATCTCTCTTGTCCTCTTCGAAACTTAGAAAGTAATCTGATGCAGAAAATAATTCAATTTTAATAAAATTGAGAGAAAGTTATTTTTTATGGCATTTGACTCAAAAAGACTGTTATCTAGACTTCAATATCAAATGCAAAGGCAAGAAGAGAGAGAGAGAGAGAGAGAGAGAGAGAGAGAGAGAGAGAGAGAGAGAGAGAGAGAGAGAGAGAGAGAGAGAGAGAGAGAGGCCAGAAGTGGTTTGAGCAATATTCGTGGATAATGCCTACCCGATGGAATGAACTTTGCCAGCTTGAAATGTTTTATAAACCGAATCAGGGGCAAAACAAAGTTTAGGCTAGGTTTAGAGTTAGAGTCCAGATAAATTTGATATCTAAATATTTCTGCAGGCTCACTCAGAAAGTTCAGAAAGTGTCAGCAGATCTTGCACGAGAAGATATATCTAGACCTAGATAAATCTCTCAAGTTCTGTGTACTCTGGCTGTTGTGTGCCAGAAGAACTGGAGTGACCTTTGCACCCTGATTAAAAGTTAAAATTAAAGTTCAATGTAGATTGATTGATTCATAGGTCCAATCAGCCTTCGAAATAATGTTTGACATTTTGGGATCATTTTTGGGATGTGTCAAGTGTTTAGTGTCCGCAAGATTTCACCCCTTGACCTCTGACTTTTGGCATCAGACCAAAACGAAATTTTTAACACAGAAGATTTCACTTGGCAAATTCTTAGCGATCGACAACTTTATCGATTAACGAACAATGATTAATTAAAGTTGAATAAATCACCAATTGATTTAGTGCTGCTCGAATACAGAAGTTTCTTTGGAAGGCCTTGAAGGTATTGTTAGTTAAGAGAATCAAATTGAGTGAACTAATTTCAAAGGATTGCCCATCTGATTGTAAACACACAACTCCACACAGTCACACAGTTGATCCAAATGAATGAGAATGAATGAATGAACGATGTGATTATCCCCAGACACCTGTCTGGGGATAATGAAAATTCGTTAATCCAGACACCTGTCTGGGGATAACGAAATTTCGTTATCCCCAGACACATATTTGAAACTCCGCTCTTTTAAACAATTATCCACATTCCAGAATATGGAATGTTTCCAAATGCACATCATAAATCATAGTCATAGAAATACGCTGTGATTATCCACAGACACTCAGACACCTGTCTGGGGATAATAAAAATTCATTATCCCCAGACACCTGTCTGGGGATAACAAATTTTCATTATCCCCAGACGCATATTTGAAACCCCGCTCTTTTAGACAATTATCCACACTCCAGAATATGGAATGTTTCCAGATGCACATAGAAATAAGGAAAGTTAATAAAATATCTATAAAAAAACATAAAATTAACCAACATTGAAATCAGTTGTTACTACATATACACAATATGCGTCGACTTCGAAGTGGGTGTCATGGCCGAATGGTTTAGTCGTCTGCCCTGGAAGTTTGACCATAATCGACGTTGTGGGTTCGAATCCTGGTAACGTCACTTTTTTTTATTTTTTTTTTTTAAATTCCGTCTTCTTTTTACAGAACGTTGAAAGGGATAAATGTCCCATCCATCCTCCCCTCACCTCTTTTTTTTATTAAACTCTCTCTCTCTCTCTCTCTCTCTCTCTCTTGTTTTTTTTTTTCTAGTTTCTAGCAAATATATTCGTCCCCACTCCGATCTCAAATAGTATCTAAAAAGAATAAATAATTAAAAAGCAAACAAACAGAAATATTCAGAGAGCGACCAAATAGTCAGATAGAGGAGAAAAAAACAAAACAATAATTGTTTTAAAAATAAAAACAATTTAAGAAATTCATGCTCAGAAACGGAACATTTACATAAAGGTTTAGCAAACAAAAAACTCTAAGGTTTAGGTCATAATATAAAAAAAAGGAAAAGAGAGATTTCCCTCGGAGCAGGGAATAGTGTTAACAATAATAATAATAATAATAATAATTATTATTATTATTATTTATTATTATTATTATTATTATTATTATTATTATTATTATTATTATTATTATTATTATTATTATTATTATTATTATTATTATTATTATCATTTGACCAAAAAAACAAAAAAAAAACAATAATAGATCTAGAGCAAATTAAATAATGAAATAATATTATCGGAGAAATAAAAAATTCACTTGATTAAAAACAACTCTTGCTCGGAACTTGGAACAAAAGTGAAAACAATGAAAATCAATTGGGAAGAAGGAAAGAAAAAGTAAAAAAAAAAAAAGTGTGTGTGGGGGGCGGTCGCGACTGGTTCGAATCTGTGCAGCTAAAAGGAGTAAAATGAAAGGTGGCCTAACCCACTGAGCTGTCTATCCACACCGCTATCGGAATATCTTAAATTCATATATGAGCTAAACATATTTCCACCATTTTTGCTTCCTTGTTTTGGTAGTTATTTTCACCTCTGATTCGAATAAAAATATGTTGTTGGATCTAGTTTTGTGGACGTGTGATACTAAATTGTATTGTCTTGTGCGAAGCAGACAGGAAAATAACAGGTGTCAGTTTTGGACTTTGGGGCGAACGACACCATGGCCTAGGAATTCGTCCGCGAAATAAAAAATAATTCCCGGTCGTCCCCCAAATTGTGGCCAGAATGAGCAAATTATAGAAACAAGAGATGATCAATAAAGTTAACAGGTAGGTAGGTAGTGAAAATTTAAATGGTTGGTGGACTATGAACAGATTTGATGATTAACAACTTTCTTCCTGGTTGAAAATAAAAAGTCGAATTGCCAGTTTTACGTTTTCAGATCAAAGTAACAAAAGAAATTTCATTGATCTATTTGCTTTAAAATAATTTTTTAAAAAGAGCCGGATTTGACATTTGATCACTATTTACTTTCATCTTGTGTTAAATATCACTTGATATATTAACTGTTTTGGGACACAACCACTAGTATTTTTTCCAGAATATTTGGTATTTTTCATGCCTAGTTTGGCATTTTGCATAAAATCTTTCTGCCCACTTGCTACATGCGTCTGGGGATAACCAATTTTTGTTATCCCCAGACAGGTCTGTCTGGGGATAACGAATTTTCCTTATCCCCAGACAGGCGTCTGGGAATAATGACAGCCATAGAAATAAGGAAAGTTAATAAAATATCTATATAAAAACATAAAACAACTAACATTAAATCAGTTGTTACGACATAAACACAGTATGCGTCGACTTCGAAGTGGGTGTCATTACCGAATGGTTTAATCGTCTGCCCTGGAAGTTTGACCAGAATCGACGTTGTGGGTTCGAATCCTGGTTCCGCTACTTTTTTTTTTTTTTTTGAATTCCGTCTTCTTTTTACAGAACGGGATAAATGTCCCATCCATCCTCCCCCCCCCCCCCACCTCTTTTTTTTTGTGCGAGTCTATTCTTTTCTCCTTTTTGTTTGGCCTTTTGTTCCGTTTCTGAGCATGAATTTCTTAAAATTGTTTTTATTTTTAAAAAAAATATTGTTTGTTTTTTCTCTCCTCTATCTGACCAATTGGTCGCTCTCTGAATATTTCTGTTTGTTTGCTTTTTAATTATTTATTCTTTTTAGATACTTTTTGAGATCGGAGTGGGGACGAATATGACAATTTGCTAAAAACTAGAAAGGAACCAAGAGAGAGAGAGAGAGAGAGAGAGAGAGAGAGAGAGAGAGAGAGAGAGAGAGAGAGAGAGTTTTAAAAAAAAAAGGTAGGGGGAGGATGGATGGGACATTTTTCCCTTGCAACGTTCTGTAAAAAGAAGACGGAATTTAAAAAAAAAAAAAAAAAAGCGGAACCAGGATTTGATGAACCCACAACGTCGATTCTGGTAAAACTTCCAGGGCAGACGACTAAACCATTCGGCCATGACACCCACTTCGAAGTACACGCATATTGTGTAGTGTATATGTATTAACAACTGGTTTAATGTTGGTTAATTTTATGTTTTTATAGATATTTTATTAACTTTCCTTATTTCTATGTGCATTCGGAAACATTCCATATTCTGGAATGTAGATAATTATTTAAAAGAGCGAAGTTTCAAATATGTGTCTGGGGATAATGACAGCCATGAATGAATGACTGACCGCCCAATATTGTTCAAATAATATTTTTATTTTGATTTGAGCATTGTGCTCCTGACTTTGTCTTTCATATGAAAATGATGGTCAAGTGTATAATCCATAAGGGGCCAATCCATAAAATAATAGTATTAGGAGAAGAAAAGAAAAGTCTCAGAGCCCAGTGCCAGTGTCCTCTGCTCTGCTCTATGTTACTGTTGGGGGGGTGGGGGGGTGGAGAGTGTACAGTTGAATACGCTTGTCTCTTTTTCATCATTCCTTCCCCTCCTCCTCTTTTTCGTCATCGTTGTTATCATCATCATCATCATCATATCCTCTTCTTATCATCCACCTTCACTATAAACCAACGGCTAGTCAGAATATGAGATTACTGTTAATGTTGCATTTCCTAAAAAAAAGAAGGTTGAAAGTAATGAAAGAGTCAAAACTGTGACTAATATCTAGTACATCACCCTCAATCTGGATGTGAATAAGTAAGTGTGTGTGTGTGAAAAGAGAGAGAGAGAGAGAGAGAGAGAGAGAGAGAGAGAGAGAGAGAGAGAGAGAGAGAGAGAGAGAGAGAGAGAGAGAGAGAGAGAGAGAGAGAGAGAGAGAGAGAGAGAGAGAGAGAGAGAGAGAGAGAGAGAGAGAGAGAGAGAGAGAGAGAGAGAGATGATATTTGCAATTCACGATCTGTGACATTAATTTTCAGACATTCTTATGTTTTTATTTTACATTTCATTCAACTTTAGATGGCTTCATCCAATCCGGGTAGCGCCAAAAGTCGTCAAAGCTCCATAGGATCTGCTGGATCCAGAGGATCGAGGACTCCACCATCGAGTGCTGGAAAAAGTCAGAAAAAGACATCAGATAGTGGCAAAATTCAAAAGCCTTCAGACAGACTTAATCCTAAGACAGTTGATCCAGTAAGTCATGGACGTTTTTAATTTAAAAAAAAAAAATAATTTTGAAATTAAGGAACGGTTTAATCAATGCTGGTTTTTAAATGAAAATGTCATTGGTTTTGACAAAAATGAGGGTCCTAGTGGCTCAATTGGTAGAGCTCTCTTATCACAATAGAAGCATCGATTTTAGGTGTAGTTGAGATTTTTTTACTGAAACCCCCGCCTGGTAGAGAACACTTTTGTAATAGACTAGCATCCTATGAAAATGGTAGCAAGCAGTTGCAATTGTCTGTTTAATGCAATAGAAATCAGATTAATCTGTTTTTTTGGCTCTTTGGACTACCTTTTGACAAGAATGAGAAGGGGAATTGAAAGTCCCTTGTCTCCAAACCCGACGAGTTGGGAAATCCAAAGCAATTTGATTTGCTCCTGAAAATATTTGGTAAATATCAATTAGAAAAAAAAATTAATTAAAATGTTAAAAATCGCTCTCTCAAACAAGAAAAGCTTATTATAAATGGAGCGTAACTCCTTTAAATTTCAATTCTGAGTTGTATTGATGATGATTTGTATAATAATAAATAAAATAAATAATATGATTACAGTTGAGTGATGCAACCTACTTTAAAAAATGATTTCAGTTTCAGAATTCTGGCAAAGGTCAGTCAGCATTTGCATCTGTTTATGCTAACGGGGGAGTGCCATGCAGGTTGGTTGAAAATTGTGTGTTTTTATTATTATTAATTTAAAAAATAATATGACTAATCACTCCATTTAATGTAATTATCAAACAATCATAATATATCACAATTTGTGTTGGAATGTGTGCATCAGAATTTGTGTGTTGAATTATATCATGTTTCTCATCTCTCATTCTCACTGTACAGCTGTGATAATGGGTACAAATAGTACCTCTTGCACCTCATGATCTAGATTCAGATTCAGCTCACTTGAAAGTCGTCATTCGAATTATTTCTCTTTTCTATCCAAAAAATAAAGGGAGAAAATAATTCCAACCCACCCCCCTCTCCTCGCCCACACGCACTATTTAACTTGTAATATCTCTTGTACAATGAAACGAAGGTAAATTTTATTTTGAACATTTTTCTGAAGTTGTGTTAAAAATTATTTGATTGATACAAGCAGAAATGTACATGAGATTATGTCTACTTTTCTTGTAAAGAGTAATGAACAAAAATGAATATAACAGCTTCGAAAAAGAACTAAATACTGAATATGGAACATTTTGAGCTCAAACTGCTTCTTCAGTCAATTTAAAAAATCAATAAAAACATAACAGTGGAACCTCACGATTACGACACCTCCGAATAGCGACAACCTCCTGATAATGACATTGACCCCTGGTCCCGATTTTTTTTCTATTTAAGATCAGTAAAAAAAAACCTCCAATTAACGACGCACTTTTTGATAAAACCTCCGAATAACAGCATCATTTTGGCGATTTTCGGCAGTTTTTGTAGATATCTGCTGCTAAAAATACCGAGTATGAGTACTCAAAGTTTATAAAAACGAATCCTGCTTGAACCAATGAGAACGCAGCTTTTGAAACCAATGAGAACGCAGCTTTTACCACCATTAGGTCCAATGAGAATGACATCCACTTTTCAAGTGTCGGTTGATTCCATTGTGTCACAGATATTCTTGAGACAAAAACACCAACAACAGAAAATCAAGATGATGATGATCGTGACGGCGATGCTCCACTCCCTGTTTTGACGGCCAGTGAAGCGGTTATGGCGCTAACAACTCTCAGAACTTTTGCCATGCAACATGACAGCGGTTCGCAATTATTTGACATGCTCATCCCAATGGAGGACAAAGTATCTGCTATCATTTCCAGCGCCAGACGTCAAACAGTGATAGAGGATTATTTCAAGCCAAACAAGTCATGATATACATAACAAAATAACAAGAATGATGAACCTTTTTTTACATTTTTAATGGATAGAGAGAAACAAAAATAAAAGTAAAAAACAAAAAACAAAACAAACAACAAACAAACAAAAAGAAAACAAAAAAATAACCAAAAAAACCCCAAACATTTTTAACGCGGCCATGTGTTCCGTTGTATTCAAACAGCTGTTCACATGCCGGTCCCCAGCCCGGATAAACTGCAGACTGAAAATGGTACTGTTGTGGCGTGGTTAATAAAAACTGGTCCCGCGGGCCTTACCACGCCCACTTTGTCCGCCATCTTGGAAACCTCTAAATAACGACACCTCCGGATAACGACATAAAAACTTGGTCCCGTGGCATGTCGTTATCGGGAGGTTCCACTGTAATACATCACTTTAAATCCAGACAGATCGCAGAGCAATATTAGTCACGTCTAGCCATACCTAATTCTTCCATTTTTGGAATTTAATGCTTGTGTGAAATAGAGCTGTGGTGGGACACCGGAACAGCTCGCTGTCCTCAAGACCCTTGTAGTAAAGTGATTCATCGAACATCAGAACTTGGAACTGTATCGCTTTCAAACCAATTCACATCCAATTGTAAACAAGCTACTGATGTCTTGGTTTAATTGAAAGAGAGAGAAAACAATTCACATCCAGGAGGAAATGCCAAGATTGGAGGGATAAGGGATGAGGGGAGGAGGCATGGGGGATCGGGATGGTGAAAGAGAGACGGGTTGTCTGATGACGTACATGTGAGTGTCATGGATGCTTGTCGTGCAGGTGTTTTAACCCTTTACTAGCGAAGCTTATTTTTTGTTTTCAGATAATAGTTTCTTTTTTATCTTTATTATTGTTAATGGAGAATAAAGTTTTTCCACCAAGAGAGCAGTCAAAGCATCGCGACTCGGACTTCAATTATCTATAATCGCTTTGCTGTTACTTGTCTTTTGATGAAAATGGGAAGATCTGGTGTTGGGTCAAAATAAGATCGATTTTCGCCTTTAAAGGGTTACATTGCTATTGGGTTTTGCTTCCCCCCGCCAGCCCCCCCTCCCCCCTTCCGATTTCTTCTTTTGTTTTTCAACTCAGTGTTGCTGATTGCTATTTACTTTTTTATGATTAGCAAGTGATGCTGACGGTGTGTGCAGTTAACCCTTTGCCAGTGACACTGATTTTTTGTTTTCAAACAATAGTTTCCCTTTATATTATTTTTAATGCAAAATAAGCCATTTCCATCATTGCAACCCAGGCTTCGATTAAACTATAATTGCATTGCCGTTATTTGTCTTTTGATGAAAACAGTAAGATCTTTTTAGTATGATTGAACTTCACCTTTGAAAGGTTAAGTTGTTGGGGTTATTGGTTTTTTTTTTTCAAACGCAGCTTCGCTGTTTCTTTTTTTTTTTTTTTTCTGACTGGCAAGCGCTGTACTTACCCATGCATGGCTTTCACACACAAAATGATTCATCTATGTCACAAAACGATTTATCTATGTGCCATGTCAGCAAACCAAAACCAAGCGGCTTGGAGTTCGAAAGACCTTTCCAGCTGTAATGTGAAATTTATGTAAAAAAAATGTTTTTGTTTTCTTTTTAAAGGAGTCTAATCAAATCATGCACATTTCATAGCCTATTAAATACTATATTTGTCGAGCCACATGGCATCCGAGCACATCCTCTGAATGGCCAATAATGTCATTGTATTCATTGCAGGTAAAAGATGAGATGTTAGGAAGCTACAAATTATAAAGCGAAAACATAAATTTCAAATGTTAAAAGTTAAAAGGACTGGGATATTTATAAATGTTGATTCAATAATATTACACAATATAATATTATACATTTGAAAATAAAGACCTTTTAATTTGTTGTAAAGTGACCTTTCTTAAAATGACATTTGCTTTATTTTCAAGCACTTGTCTTACAAAAGTTGTTTATTTTTCTTTAATTTTATTTCCTTTATTTTTTTCCTGTGTAGATTGATCCACGGGAGTGTCAAACACAAACTTGCTTGGGATACTCCTCCAGAACAAGTGGCCTTTGACCCTGTGTTGGTGACTCTGGCTGAGGTATATAGTGTAATAGAGTAGTAATAGTAGTAGAAGTAATAAAGGTAGTAATAGTAGTAGTAGTAAAAGTAGTAGTAGTAGTAGTAGTAGTAGTAGTAGTAGTAGTAGTAGTGGTGGAAGTCATGGTAAAGTTAGTAGTTGTAGTATTGGTATTGATAGTAGCATTAGTAGTCATAGTTTTACAGGTAGTAGTAGTTGTATCAGTGGTATTCTGATTGGTGCACAATCATTCCATCATGACTTCATCTGTAAGATCTTTATTTTGATGGTTGCTCTATATTGATTTACTGCTTATATCAGCAAATTATGTTAGTCCCAGCAATGTTGATGTAAATAAGCTGTACTGTAAATAGAATTTGAAAACCTATTTGAATAATGTTTTAAAAAATGAGAGATAGAATGCTAGAAATGGAATAAGTTAAGAAACATGATTAAATTAAGTGGCTATGTTGTCTTGTAGTATGATACTCACCTTTGGGTTTGTGTCACTGAGCGTGTGAAGTGAGTACCTCGCAGTTGACAACGTTGTCTCTGTCGGAAAAAGATTATAATAATGTTTCGTCCTACATGTTAAGTGTTGCTGTATGCTTAGGATCTCTTTTAAAACACCTTGAGCACATTTAGTGGATATTGCACTATATAGATGCACTAGTGTTTTTTTGTGTTTTTTTTTTTTAAGCATTGATATTAATTCTCTACCCCAGGGTTTGAAAGAAACTGTCCATCCATACACATTCGTCTCCTGCTGTGGCTTCAAAGAATTACTGGAAACTCCAGGGGCATCACAGAAAACTATTCCACTTCTCCCAAAACTTGCTCCCTCCATTAGAGCAGCTTTAGTAAGTTCATATATCTTGTTGGTTTTTTTTTTGCTTTTTTTTCTTCTTTTGTTCCATGTCTTAAAATTTTGTTCTTCTTTGCACTATTGAAAGTTCTAATAATTTATAATTCTCAGAGACAAAATCTTCTTTGTCTTGTGCTGCTCTGTGGTCTAGTGGTATGACACAAGCCTTTGGATTGGAAGGTCCTGGGTTAAGAGTCCAGCTCAGAGCGGTGCATAGTGTCCTTGGAAAAGGCACTTTACTCACATTCTTTCACCGTACTCCGGTGTAAAATGAGTACCTGGCATTAACAGCGTTGGCTCTGTCTGAAAAAAATAGTAATATCATCTAACAGGCATCGTGTCTCGTTCTACACGTTAAGTGTTGCTGTTGGCTAGGGTTCCCTTGTAAAACGCTTTAACTTTAAGCATGTTTAGTGGATATTGCAGTATATAAATGCTAAATTATTATTTTTTTCCTATAGTTAAAAAAAATATTTTTAAATGAAATATAAATTGTTTTGTTCCAATTGGGACAATCTTTTGAGTGATAAGAACCACTCTAGGTCATTGTAGGAACAGGAACTCCTTCAGTTAAGGCAAGATAACTTGCTCAAGGTACACAGTGAGAGGGGCTGTGCCATGTCAATTGTAATAATAAATGAATAGAATAGGTACTACTACTACTACTACTACTACTACTACTACTACTACTACTACTACTACTAATACCACCACCACTATGACTACTACTATTACTACTACTACTACTTCGACCATCACCACTGCGACCACTACTATTACTACTACATCTACTACTACTATTACTACTACTACTACTACTACTACTACTACTACTACTACTACTACTACTACTACTACTACTACTACTACTACTACTACTGCTGCTGCTACTTTTACTACTACTACTACTACTACTACTACTACTACTACTACTACTACTACTACTACTACTACTACTACTACTACTACTACTACTACTACTACTACTACTACTACTAATAATAATAATAATAATGATGATGATGATGATGATAATATTAATAATGATAATAATATTAATGGGAAATTCCACGAAAATGTCAACCGAGGGGGTGTTTTACAAATTCTTAAGAACATATTAAAACTTGGTACCAATTTGTTGGAAAATCATTCAGGATTATGAATATAAGGATATTTCGTGCATATTTGTGGTACAGGATGCTTATTGTAGCTTTATGTAAGGGCATCCCCTATTTGAAGAACGAAAAGAATATTTTCTCAATATTATAAATCTTGCAACTTCTACAAAATTATAGCTACCTTTGCTTTTGTTTATTGATATTAAAACAATTATAAGTATCAGAAACCTATATAAACATTCAAATTTACGATTTTAATGAAATGTTGTCCTCATCGGTCGTTTTAATGATCTTGGGAAATTGTATGTCAGTCCATTACCATTAAAACAGTATTTTTTCATCTACGAAAGATGTGATTGTTGTACAGACTCACTATTTCAGATTTTCTGTTCTTACATGAATGGCTTTAGCACTGTAAGATAATTTAGAAATTTATCATTTAAGGTACTTTTGTTGGGTAACGGACTGACATTTTTTAGGGTAACGGACTGACAGTAACAGACTGACTAATTCTATTTTAATTCAAAGACAATATATAAAAGTTGTTTTTTAAGTCTCAAGAGTAATGACCACTCCAATGTGTTTCAACTGATCAGGCAGCCATTTTATAAACATTTGGATCATAAAATTTCAAATACTGGTCTTCAACATCAAGCCTGCTATTTTTCAATAGGTAAGTTGAATCTTTTAAAGCTTGTGAATCTTTTGATCACTTGAAGATTTTTGCTATGTTTGAATTGAGGGGAAAACACTGTTTATTGTTCTATGATATCCTTATGAAAATGGAGCCAGTAGTAGTCTTCTGTTAAAGGGGCAAGAAGCCATGGGAGAAAAAAAAAAAGAAATCAAACATTTAAATTAATGTGGAAAACTTTCGAGTCACTGAGGCTTTAAATGTAGTGGGTCAGCAAGCTGTTTAGCTGTGTATAATGTCAATATTTTAGTTGTTACAAAGTAATGTGATACAAGTTAGAAATGAGTTTTATATTCTTAGTTTTGCTGTATTATTTTTAAGACAACAAGATTTGTTTTTTATTCCGATTTGACTTTCATAGCTTATGATGTAATTTCGCTCAATTTTCTTTATTCGCAGGTTCAAGATGCCTACTCTATCCATGGTTCAAATTATCAAGAAAGACTGAAAACTGATGGGCATTACGACATTGTTTAGGAAAAAGATAGGCAACAAAAGCAGGAGTCTCAAAGAAAACTTGAAAGTGATTGTAAAGGACGCTTAAAAGAAATAACGGGATTTTTCAAGCAAAATGGAAAAAAAAAGAGAAAAGCTGATCAATCTACAACTCCAAAAGAAAGTAAACCAAGCACACCTAAATCCACATCTGCCTCACATTTCAGCACAGGAAAGTAAACTACTGAATTCAACTCCCAAAAAATTAAAAAAAAAATTAAACTATGCCTGTACTGCTAAGGGCATCCACCAACCAATGGTTTTTGAAATATTTTAATCATGGAAATGGGCATTCAATATGAAATAAAATAATTTTATCGAAAATTTCTATTTGGACAAGAAGTACTCTTGGCGAGCACCAAGGGAAAAGATTTCATAATTGTGAGAGATGAAAAAAAAAGAAAAGACGAAAATTCAAAAAAGTTTCCTGTAAAAAACCCTGAAAAAGAGGTTGTCGATTGTTAGTGAATTTCATCCAGGAATCAAAATTGGCTTAAGTTTATTTTGCTCCCTCAGAACCTCAGAATGTACTTCTAAGAGAAATCCCACAATATGCATAGGAAAATTGTAACAATCAAGGATAAAATGGTCCAAATGAAATTTTTGAAGATCTTTCTCAGATCTTATAACTGGCTTTCTGGTCAAAAGCAGATGAGGAAGAGATTGACTGCCAATACATTATACATTTTCTATCGCCCAGTTTGCCTTGACGGGCATGGCCGACTGACAATTCCTAAGCTTGAGGAATCAAGATGAAATACAGAATAAAAATTAAGCTTCAAAAATAAGAACCAAAAGAATGTTAAACCTTCCCCAGTTTTAAAGTCCTTTCATATCTACATTTTTAAAAAATGATAATTTAATTTCATAGTTGAAATAAAGTTCCCGTTTGACTTTGACAGAATAGATTTCAACTCTATGAATCATTATGTCATTATTTAATTTTCAAAAAAGCAAAGTTGGGATTGAGGTAATCAGATGTCACCCATTGAGTTACTCATCATGCCCAATGTAGCTTGACATCCATATAAGGAAGAGTATTGGTTTGATCAATCACACTGGGTATTCAGTGTTGCTCATAATTACAAAATGTGTTCTTTGTTCTGGATTTTATGTAGTAACCGTTATTCTGAGTAATAAAATTCAGAGGTGTCAGTCCGTTACCATCCATTTGTCAGTCCGTTACCGACACTTTTTCTAAGACTGCAGATTCAAATTTTGGACAATCTTTTAAATATTGCTAGTGGGTTGTAGAACAACATCTCGTGGTTACTATAAAAGAACTTATTTGTTACTGGAAGGTTTAACTTCAGAAAGTTTGATCCATCTACATATAAAATTGAAAAAGATGGATTTTCTGATGTCAGTCCGTTACCAACATTATAATGTCAAAAAAATTCAAGTTGATAAAGATTCATCTTAATCCTTTTGATATATGATAAGGGAGGACATGATACATGTCCATGGGAAATATTAGCTCCATACAATAAATACATTGTATTTCAGAGCACGAAATGTATGCATTTTTTGTCTGATTTGTCAGTCCGTAACCCGTGGAATTTCCCTAATAATATTAATAATAATAATAATAACAATAATAATAATAATAATAATAATAATAATAATAATAATAATAATAATAATAATAATAATAATAATAATAATAATAATAATAATAATAATAATAATATAATAATAAAAGTAATAATAATAATAACAATAATCTATTACTAAAAAATAATAACGTTGAGGATCAACATTGTTCCTTACAGCCAATGTTAAATTTTTATCATCGAGCACAGAATTACTGGCATATCTAAAAATTCTAAAACTATTTTACACAGATTGATATAGGAGTAACTTGCAAACCCTTGATAAGTTAAGGGTTAATTACAATTCCTGTTGATTCTAATTGTTATTTAGAATAGCTGATGGGGCATAATCATGAGTCCTTTTTGGCTGTCATAGTGAGTATAGGCCTAATTGATTCTACACAATTCCAGCTCATCCGCAACAAAAGAGGATTTCGTCATTTTAAAGTTCTCTTGATTCTATCAAGTAATAATAATCTCATCCGCAACAAAAAATTATGATGTAATTTTAAACCTCTCTTGATACTCTCAAGTTGTAATAATTTATCTATCCTTTTAAAAATATAGGTTTGGGGGTCTACATTGTTCCGTAAAGCTAATGTGAACATATTTCCAAATCTGATAATCGGACATATTTTGGGCCTGCTTTAATATTGTTTTATTGGAGAATATTTTTCGTTGGTTTGAGAGTATTTCCATTACAACAAGGAGACCATAACAATTTGGGTTACCAGACCTGCAAATAAGTAAATGTTGCGTAAAACCAAGGTTAGATTTATATCATCGAACACAGAATTACCAGCAAATCTAAAATTGTAAAACTAATTTTTACAGATTGATATCTCAGTAACTTGCCAACCTTTTATCAAGGGTAATTCTAATTCACGTTGACTAAAAAAGATTAGTCTCAGTCGATGTCCATTATTTGCAAGTCTGATAACCCAATTCATTATTGGCTCATTGTTTAGAATGGAAATCTAAAAAAAAAGACACAAAATTACAACATTGTTAAACTAGGCACACAATTGCTTTTGGATGTCAGACCTGCATATATGTACACATCGGTCTCGGTCTATGTTTATTTCCACAATACAGTAGTATAATAATTATAATAGATGACTGCCTGTTCGTAACAGCCTTTATTTCTCTGCAGATATTACAGGTTCTCCACTAGTAATAATAATGGTGATAATGAGAAAGATGAATGTTGAGGAGAAAGAGGAGAGGCAAATCGTGTATGATGTATGTTGTATTAATCAATAGAGATCAAATATCCACGCATAGCAAACTTTAATTCAACATAGCAAGTTCAAATATTCCCAAACAAAATGAGTGTTTGACTGTACCTAATTACAAGTGATGCAGTTGTTCTCTGTATCCATTCTTGATCATCATTGTTTGCTTTATTTGTCATGAGAATTCAAATAAAAGTTTGATACCTACTATCAATACAATTTGTTCAACAAACATAATTGCTTTGAGATATTTAATAAGGAATAACTACACCAAGGTTTCGCTTGAAGACAAAACAAGCTTGTACGACGCATTTCAAAGAGGTGAGGATTATAAAGAGCTTGCTTGTTTGCTGAACAAAAAATGAAATACACATTCAAAATCGTATTTTTCTCAACCAAATGCATAATATTATCTAAAGGTTCTCAGATGGGGAAGGATATGATAAGTATACAAGTGTTGTATCTTAATTGTAAATTTAATAACATACATATTCTTTTATACATCTATCTATTCTGCCACAGGCTCATCAAAACAATGAAGTCTTTGAAAGAGGAATGAACGGTTTACTTCAGCTCAGTGATGTAGTGGGGCCTGCCTTAAATGCATACTTGAAAACATTCCTCATGGCGGTAAGTCTGATAGAATATTTTCAAGAGTTCTCTCCTTTTGAATATGTGATCTGAGATTATTTTGATTTTAAAAATCGAAATGTAAGGGATATTTGTGTTGTGTGTGTGTGTGTGTGTGTGTATGTGTATTTGTGTGTGTGTGTGTGTGTGTATTGGTGTATATATCAAGCTGTTGAGCTCAAACCCTTCTGTCTTATGTAAAATAGAAATCACTTATTATTTCCATATAAAAAAATTGATTCTGTCAATAAAAATGATCTTTTCAATTTTTTTTTTTTTAACAGCTCTCTAAAAGAATAATGGAGAAAAAATTTAAAGAAAAAGTAACAGAATCTTTACAACTTCTGGAAAAAAATGGTGGAAAGGTATGTAATAAAGGCGAAATGCACTTATTTGCAGGTCTGATAACCGAGGGCAATTATGGGCTTGATTTAACATTGTTGTAATAATCAATATTTTGCGTTGATTTGAGAGTATTTCCATCACAACATTGAGACCATAACATTTCGGGTTATCAGACCTGCAAATAAGTAAAAGTCAAGTAAAGGCCATCAGAAAAAAATGTTAAGCCATTGATTATTTTAAAAGCAAGGTATCATTGAGGTTTGTATTAATGATATATGTCACCTGTCATCTCCAATTGGTATTGGGATTAACTAAATACTGAACAGTGATATTCAAACTATTATGGCCGCAAATGTAAGATTTCATTTTTTGTCAATATATAATTTTTTTTTAAAAGGCCTTCAGAACCATATGGCCCATTGAGCCAGAGTTTATCCTTGTTTCCGTAGCGTGAAATGGACAATAGCAATTGATTGCTTCCCTTTGGATTGGACACTAATCTATTGCAAAGTACTCTCCACCAGATCTAAGAGACCCAGCTACCCAGTCACTTCATCAGGGATTTGATCTCACCCCTTTGCATTTGAAGCACGTGCTCTAGCAACTGAGCTATTGGAACCTCCTGTCCTCAATAAACTGTGGAAAATGAATCCACGTGTCATATTTTTTTAAATCATAAATTTAATATTTAACATTCAAGCCACTCTGACATAATACCATTTGGAGGTGATATAGGTCACAAGGTCACATGTTTGGATTTTAAACTTGTAATTTTCAAGTATGTCTTTTTCTTTCTTTTGATGCATTTCTAATTGGAATTTTAAAAAAATAAATTTCGTCTGTATGTTTTTTGAAATTGTATTATTTAATTTGGATGGAAAATTAATTTCTCTATTATAAAATGATAAAATTATGCCCTTCCACGTGACACCATTAGATGTGTTTGCCTTGTCATTTCATGAAAGAATATTATACAATCCATCAAACAAATGTTTGTTGTCTACAGGAATCACCCTCATTGTCCAAAGTAATCTTATTCCTCAATAACTAAGATATTAACTCACTTAATGCACTGGTTCAAAAATTGTGACATTGACTATTGGAAATGCTAGTAGTGGGTTGATGTTCTCTTGCAAGAACAAAATTTACAATCCACCATTTATGGACAAAAATGTTTTCTTTCTTTAAATACAAAAGCTTTTTATTGAAAACTTAGGTTTTCTGCTATTCAAAAGTTTTAATTAAGTGAAAAAACTTTTGTTAACCGGAGAGATTTTGTGGTGTGTAAAATGAGATATCGGCTGGCTTATGATGCATGGTGCCTTATCCAAAGGATAGCAAGCAAATGTTGTCTATTTTATGCCATGGAATCCAGGATAGGCAGTGACCTAGTGACTTTTAAAGACTATATTATACTGGTTTATCCTTATACCCCCAACCCCCCTTGGCTTTAAAAAAAAATATAAATAAAATCGTAATTTATCAAAATGTCAAGCAAGAATACTTTGCATGTTGCTCATTTAGTGAAAAGCAAATGTGTTGGACAGGGACAGTAGTTATTTATTAAATTAGAATATGATTGCACAGCCTCTAAACCATTGGGGTGGTTTAATATCTGAGCCGAGTCTGCAGGCAACTATTTGACATAAGGAATGGTATCTGTGTTTTTGGCCAAGATAATGTTATGTATGTTTAAATCAATTTAATGAAAATGTTAAGAAATATCTTGCCTGAAAAATACATTTTTTTCCCTGAATTAAAATGAATATGTTTTGTTTCTTTTCTTGTATTTTAGGATGCTCTGCCACTGATTAAATCCAAGGTGCCAACTTACTGCTCCATTGTAGGGTGAAGGTCCCGTTGACTACAGTTATAAGATGCAAGCTGTAACGATGTACAGTAAATGGTGGACACAATATGTGTTACCTGTTGCCTCGAAACAGTATTATCTTGGGATGTTTCCAATGCTGAGAATAGAATTTATAGTAAAAAAATATAATGGGATTTTGATCAAGTTGATAAGCTTTATTGATAAGTTTAGACAAAGTTGATAAGCTGTATTGATAAAATAGATAAAGTTGATACGCTTTACTGTTAAGAATATACTAAGGTGATCAGCTTTATTGATAAAGATATATGTGTTTTCAAAGTGCGGGAGACTGTAATTTTGATATTTCTAATCATTTATTTACAATTTAAATTCACTTTTCAGCATCTTGTTTATCCCTACATAAAACCGATTTCAGGTGTTGGGTCACATATATCCTTCAAGCATTATCTGTGATAACAAAAATCCCGAGATGCACAAACTTTAAGTGATTTATTCTGAGTGTTTTGTCCTTGTTTTCACAAATCATACATTATACACAACTCACATCATTCCACAGGAGTTGTTAATTGTCCGACTTTAAAATATTTTTTTACTTGCCAGATATGACAACTTGATTAGGAGATAAATCCTGTCATTTCTTAATGAACGGTTTAATAATGTAAGTTGTGTAAAGGCCCTTGTGATTTGATTAAGAAGAAGTGCCTTATTCAGAAATATGATCAACCACCTCTTCATTTATTTTCATAGGATTTTATACGTCAGAGTATTCACCTCTACGTCGTGAAAATTGCATGTAATCTTCGGTCTTGCTAAACATATTATATATTTTACAATCATTTTTAGTACATTTACAAGTTAAGAATATTTTAAAGTTTACCTCTACAATTTATTAATAAAATATTTGTCATTTTGTAACAAAGCAATGTTTCTTGATTTCTCTTAATAATATTTTGAATTCTCAGGCTTTTTGCAGTTATTTCCCTTAATAGAGGACTTGATTATACTTTTATCAAAAGAAATAACTGTCACAAAACTAAATAGAATCTAATTTGTCCAAATCTATAGAGGCAAATTCACCCCAGTTGTACAATTATTGAAAATATGATGATATATATTTATGCTTGCTTTTGGAGTGTTTTTCGTAGATTGAATTATGCATAATTAAACAATTTGAATTATATACTTACTTTATTTGTTTTTGGTCTTTTTACTTTTTAATACTTGAAAGTGTTATATTCAAGATTACCCAATGAAACTAAAGTTCATTACAGAGTTGGTTTCTTACTTGTTTGAGATTAAGAAAATATGTGAAGTTAATTTTCTTGACATAAATGTATGGACGTTTTTTATTATTATCTAGGTTGGGTCTTCTGACCTCGCCTCATGTGGGCAGATTCACAGATAGGCATTTGCTGTGTCTTCTATCCTTCTGTATCTGTTTTCCCTTTCCATGTTGATTTCTGGCATTGAGATTGACCATTTTAATCCCGGTCCTGGTGGGGATCCTTAGTTCTGATTTAAAACGGTTTGTCAAACTCGATCTCGCTCACCACTCTTTGATTCTCCTACTTTTCAGTCGTCCTTACAAATTATGAAATTTCTCTAAAAATTCCAACAAAAGAACTCTACTCAACACATGTGAAAATAAAAAAGACCAGTATGAGATCAAAACTGCATATATCCCTTTAGGTACTGAGTTCACTACCTGGAATGTCTCTTGTAATGTGGAAGAAATGCTGTGAATGGTGGTGTTCAGATTATGGAGATGTGACTGTACTTTTTAGTTTTGAATATGTTTTAGCTTGTAAACATTTGAGTGTAGCCTTCATTGTGGGACCTTTTGCTTGTGCTAGGATGGGACCTAAAGGTAATGTCAAAATGGTCAAATTGGTGAATCCTCGTGGAATCTTTGTTCCCTATTTAAACCAGTCACTCTTGTCTTACTTTTTCTTTGGTGCTTTGAACTTCAGATCTGCAACTTTTCTCCTGTCATCTTCCTTTTTTACCAGCGCTAAAATGACGTCAAAGTGTTGCAAGCACCTTTAACCTCCAATTACAAAACGACACAAAAGAAGTATTATATTCAATATTATGTAAAGCAACCAAATTTCATTACAAAATGATTTTCTTACTTGATTGA
>NC_088361.1:93378139-93435639 GCF_034508935.2 Berghia stephanieae | reverse complement strand
TTAAATTTTAAAATCAATACAAAATACAATTAAAAATAATCTGTCACGTTTCTACTTTGACCGTAGTCTACCTCCTGTTCCAATGTGTTTGGTTCCCGTATTTTAATTATTTTTTTCGCCAAGGATTAATGAAATATAAGAACTATGTTTATATCTAAGTAAACGTGGAATAAAAGGATCACTTATTAGCTCATCATGGTGTGTATGGAATATCATGCCAATATCTTGAGAAATGAGAAATATTTGTCTTATTTTGTCGGATCTCCGCGAGGAACGAGGAAACAATATATTATGTTTGTATCTGAAATTAAAGACAACTTTGTTTTAAAGAAAAATATTGTATTATATTTTATTTTTCATTACGTTTCACCTAGGGTGTCAATTCTATCTGACAATGTAAAAAAATAAAAATAATGCAGTATCTGTTGATGACAATCGTGCTATTTCAGTAAGAAATAAAAGGGGAAAGTTTAAACTCGATTTCAAATTTTATTCAGAAAAAAAATCATAACTTGGGTTCTAATAAACATAGAAAGATGATTTAAAGTGGTAAATGATCAGAAAGATGTTGTCTACACCACTGCATACATAAATAAATAATAAAATTCCTTTTATTCATTCCATAGGGGAAATTTGTCTCTAGGGTCTATTCCAAGGGAAGATTGGAATAACCCAGACGTCAGCCGCAGTGCAGCGCCGCAAATTGAGCTAGGCCGAGGTGACTTGCTCAAGGCCACACAGCGCAGCGCAGAGTGATCGAACTCGGTACTTTTCAGGTACGAAGCAAATCCCGTACCGCTTTGCCACGCTGCCCCCTAACTCGATTTATGAAATTTGCGCATCTTCCCGGGTTTTATCAGCCAGCCACAATTAAATGTTAGTGACTCACCGTCTTACTTCGGTAAATAATTGATCGGTCGGGATGGTCCAGGTATTAAAAAATATCTTTGAAGTCTAGATTGTAAACTTGTACTTGATATTATTCTTGAGGATGCTTTTGGAAAAATGGGATTTCTGTGTCCTTGTTCAAACATATATCTAGAACAAAAAAAAAAGAACCGCACGACGATATTGCGATGGAACAGTAAATCAGTTTGCTGTGACACTTCACTACCTGTCACCAAAAGCATATACATACGTGAACCGATACACTACACTGAGAAGAATGGATATGATTTATCAACCTACACTTTAACTCTCTCCTTACCAGCCATTTTCAGGATTTTCCCCAAAACTTCACACCCGGCTCACACAAAAATATTTTTTTTATCACTCAAACACAATAGCAGTAAGTTTTTGTCATACATAATTTCTTTAGCAAAACATGCTCTATAACACAATGTTCATTTTCTTTACATTTTATGATGTACAAGAGAAATTTGAATAAGAAAAATTTTGGTTGTATCGTAACAAATGTGACGATTGTCCTATAGTTGGCAAGTAAAGGGTTAATCTAAAAAACTGTACATAAAGTCAACACTCTTTAAATCAACTTCTGCTTAAGTTCAACACTTTTTGTTGGTTTCAAATTTCCCGTTCTTTATTTAAGTGTGTTTGATTGGTGATGGATAAAGTCAAACTTGCATAAAGTCAATCAATATTTCTGGTCTGTGATGTTGGCTTAATCTGGATTCATGTGTAATTATTTTACAAATTTCACTTTTAATTTAATTTTGAAATTTGGCTAACCTCGGCATAATACCGGTTTGTGACTATTGGTTACATTTTCATATAAGTTTGGAGTAGGAAAGAAGCCGGCAGAATAGAGGAAAACAAATGTTTGCTGTTTTATTACCCATAATAAAATCTCGTTGAAAAACATAATATTTTAGATCAAAGCATAGAATAGACTTGACTGAATGCTCCATGTGTTAAGAGCTCCCTGCCTAGATATAGATTTAAGTTAATTATTCCAATGTAATACACCGATGCCTTCCAGTCACTTCATGTTTAGGGTGTCTTAGCAGGTTTGCCAGATTTATTTTTAAAGTGCCAAATTATGGTCTGAAAAAACAACAACAAAGAACTCCCAAGGTTTCCAGGCTTTCCTTTTTTCTGCTAAAATATACAAAACAGTGAAAATAAGTCTTGATTTTCTTATTCCACTGCTACGAGTTGATGCCTTGATTCAATAAAAATTCTTCCTCGTTTTGCCAGTTTAAGGCTGAAAATTTTGTGAAGACCACCACTATTTCTACTACTACTACTACTACTACTACTACTACTACTACTACTACTACTACTACTACTACTACTACTACTTCTGCGACTAGTAGTACACTACTACTACTACTACTACTACTACTACTACTACTACTACTACTACTACTACTACTACTACTTCTGCGACTAGTAGTACACTACTACTACTACTACTACTACTACTACTACTACTACTACTACTACTACTACTACTACTACAACTACTACTACTACTACTACTACCATTATTATTATTGTTGTAATAATAATAACAGAAATAATGATATTGAAAATAATGGAAAAATAATGATTAAAATAATAATAATAATAATAATAATAATAATAATAATAATAATAATAATAATAATAATAACAATATTAATAATAACGATAACAATAACAACAATAATAGTAGTAATAATAATGACAATTAGTAACAACAACAATAAGAGTTTAAATGCACTAAAAACACTTTAACCTACTTTTCGACAGTCGTGTTCACGAGTTTTCAAATCGACGAAGACTACCAATCAAGAATTGCCAATGATTAAAAAAAAAAAAAACCAAACAAACCCAAACACCCCCCCCCCCCCCCTCAAAAAAATATATAAAAAACCCCAACAAAACCCAACAACAACCGATTTAATAGTATACTAGGTCTATTTATTTAAGGATAAGAAACTCTATTCTAATCTACGGTTAATTTTGCAGATATTCAAACTTTAAGTCTTCATTGACAGTTTTAAACAAAGGAGGATAATGATGACAGATTGCACAAACGTGCACGAAGAAAATAATGTAGAATTCAGGAAGGGTTGACTGAAAAATCTGGTTTTGTGGATCACTGATGACGTAAATTTGAACAAATATGTACAAAACTTCAAATTCTACGATTTATCAGACCCGTCTTAGAAGTAAGGGTAGTACAATTAGAAGTACTGGCAACGAAGTAGCTATTCAGTGTCAGATACAAATCCAGATGCAGAAGCCGCCTGGTGCCTCTTTCACCCAAGTATAGATAAGGATTAAGATCCGGGCGACCCAATAGATAGTAAAAAGTTTTTATTTAATTAAGAAAAATAAATAGTAATGGTAGTATAAGTGGCACGTTAGATAGGAAAAGATCAGGTTCTTAAGATAAGTAATTAACCCCAACGTTAAAGCAGAAATACCTTGAAATAAATCAGTAGAATAGCCTCTCACAATAACACGTTAACATATTATGATTAAACAAATGTATGATAGGAAATGTTTCAAATCCGCTGATTGGTCGTGGGCATTCATTTGTCTGGTTGAGGCGGTTAGGATGGTTTCTGCTTGCTTAATTCATGGATGATTTTTTGGTCATTCGCCCAGGCACATATTATCTTTGGTTATACAAATGGTCAGCCGATCGGTGGGCAAACAGATTTGCGAATACATAGGAACAAACTTTTGACTGAGTTGCAAAATTCTAGCATTCCTTTATGATATTGTAAGGATTCAATTAACAAACCCTCGACAACACCACTGATCTCATTTTTATGTATAATCACTAACGGGTTACAATTATGTCAGTGGGATGGGGAAAAGTAAGTAAGCAAATAAGAGAGGTTAAGAGAATAATACATAGTATAAATACATAATATCACTATTGCGCGTAAGCGATAGTATACATTTGCAAAATGCAAGTCATTCATTTGAAAGGCATACATACACATACACTTATATATACACATATTGATATAGAGAGTGAATAAAAAAAATATTTTGTTGATAATAAACATGAATTATCAATTTTTTCTCATTATTTGATAGATTGGCGTCTACTTACGTTACCAGTCGAAAACACTTATATTATTCACGACATATACAAGTTTTAAATGACATTAATTAATCACAACACAATTAAATTCCACATCTATAAGATTGTCAGAAGTAACTCGTCCACACAGGATATTTCGCTAAGTATGATAGTATATTCTGGTCACAGCAGTCTGACCAAGTCTCGAACCATAATGAGAGAGAAAGAACGAAATGGCTTAAGCATCTTCGTTTTAACTAAAATTCTTTGGAGTTTGGGTCGTTGGCAGGGACCAGCCAGGTCAGTGACTTTTAGATTCTAGATTTTTACTAGTCATATAATAGGAGCAATTCATATCCCTGATTCCTAAACTCTAGATTTTGACTGGTCAATCCAGATGCGATATTCGCGAAGTATGAGGTAATCTTAGCAGAATTGGATAAACGTAGTACAAGAGTGCGAATCGCCCTTACTCCGGGGGCACGGCCCTTTGATCTCTGGAGCAGCAGACCACCTCAGGGAAATTCCACGAGCGGCTGGCAAATTTTCTGTCTTGGTTTCAGTGTTATAAAATTATGCAGGTTGGGCTTGCCTGCAATTTATGCAGTGTCATAAAATTATGTAGATGGTGCTTGAGAAAGGCATGTGTGGTTAGAACCACTACAATGTGGCCGAGTTGATGTAGATGCTTAAAATGTATTCTATAGTAAAGAATACAATACTTAGTTTCGGTTTATTTGTTAAATTGAGGATTTTGGATGGGGTCCTCTATGCCTCATATCTGTTTTCCTTTTCCATGTTGTTCTCTATTTTTCTGTTCTTGGTTGAGATTGCTGGTTTTTTCCTGGTCTTGGCAGGGATCCTTAGCTGAGAGAGAGGCAGTCAAATTTAACCGTAATTTATTCTTCATCATCATGGGGGTGGGGTGGGGGGGGGTGAGTTATATAACAAGTTTAACGTTTTTTACCTCAGGGTTAAGCGGTGTAAAGTGGCATTATCAGTATCAGCACATATTAATTTACATTATCTACTTCTATTTGACAGCACTTTTATTCTGACGTGGATTTGTCAGCTTTGAATAATAAATTGTCAAAATATCACAGCAGGGTTTCCTTGTGGCCAATGCCATTTAAAAAAAACAAACAAACAATTATATTATTTTCATTGAATATTAAAGCCCACACGCATACAAAAGAGTAAAATGAATATAAATAAATAAATAAATGATCAATAAATAAATAATATAAAACCAAAAAAAAAAAAACAAAACAAAAACAAAATTAAACAAAACAAAATATTTTGTATACAATGTACTATTCTTTCTATAGACAAGGTGAAGTGATAACTTGGACAATTTTGCCTAAATCATTTTTAGACGGTATTCTGATAAATTTGGGCAATGTTAAAATTTCCACCATTGGGAGAGCGGCTTTCATCAGAATAGTTTTCCTATTCAATCATCAGTAAGCCCTAAAAATTGGGGTCATTCAAGTTAAGAGGGACTACGGGCAAGATTTCAGATAAACGGTAGACAAATCATTAGAATCAAATAACACTTGATTATAAATTTCTTTCTATTTGCTTCTATTCTTGCCCCAAGATATACAAAATAATTGTTGACCTCTTCATTAACCACAATTTGGGCTTTTGGACATATATTTATGGACATATTTTGGAGCATATATTTATACTTGAAAATAAGATGCCATCACTCTGAAACCAGAAGATCAAACACAAAGTATGTATCCAGTCCTCCAGAAGAGTGGTTTTACACTTCCAATGAGATTGGAACCATTTTTTAACGGCACACGCTTGCTCCCTGTTGATCACACCGTATTCACTCCGACATAACACCGTTTTGAGTCGACTGGTTATAAAGTCAGTACCTTTTTAAATCAGCTTTTGTCGGTTGATTTGATAGAGAAGGCACTTGTCGATTGATAGCTAGCTGATCATGGGAAACGATCAGGAAGGGACATACAAGCAAAGCTTATGCCAGCCTACTCTAATAAGATAAAAATACATTTTTAAAAAATTGGCCAGAAAACTTATCCTTCAATTATCGATAATGAAATTACCCTCCTCTTGTCAAAAAATATTCTCAAACTTGGGACTTCCTTGAAGAATTCATTGAAGATCCAGGTTTGAGCGTTTTCAACAGGATATTGATCATTTTAATCGATCGATATTTGAAAGAAATATTTTCTAGCCAAAATTTTAAGATCGGCAGTATGGAGGTCCAATTCTTTTCATTAAACTATTTGTTCAAACAACAAATTTTTCCCTTGGGCATGATTTTTTTTTAAGTGAGAAAAATTAAATTAAAATATTTTAATTACAAGTAGGTCAATATATATAGACGTCTAATCCTGACATATTTGTATTACAGTTACGGGTTGACACTCAATCAAAAGGGTGTTGTTATTATTACGAGGGCAAGCTGATATAATATAAGTTGGGTTTGCCCATAAATCAAAACAAAATTCAGGTGCAATCACATTTCAATTTCCCACGCTGAGAAGCTTACTACCACTACTGCTACTTCTACTCTCAAACACTTCTACACTTAGCTATGTGCAACAACTGATTTATGTGACGTCATTTATTGTGCTCATAATTGAGTGACGTCACAACCTTACTAAGACAACGCGGTCGAGAAAATAGCGACACATAATAATGAATTTCTCGTCAAACAAGGCTCTATTTTTGAATTTCTTACAGCAGAAGGATGCTGCGCTGCAAACGTCCATCAAAGAATAAACGCCGTTTATGGTGATATATTATGTGTATTACTGATGGAGCAGTTCGAAGTGGGTTAAGATTTTTAAAGGGAGATGTCCCAATAGAGATCGCAAGCCACCAGATAGGCCAATTTCTGCATCCGATACGAGTAATCAAGAAGCAAGTGACCGTATGATTAGGGTGAATCGAAGCGTAAAAAAAAAAAAAAAAAAAAAAAAAAAAAAAAAAAAAAAAAATATCGCTGATGAGTTGGGGTCTCAAAAGAACGAGTCTACACCATATCGTGACAACCCTCTAGTCTCTTCACAGTGTGTCACAAGGCAGCTAGCTTCAGAAATGAAACCGTAGGCAAAAGTAATTTGTACCCAACATTTGAAATGATATGATAAGTAAGTAGTTACTTTTCTGCAGAAAAGTGCGACTGGTGATGAATCTTGGGTCCACCGCTACGACCTGGAAACCAAAGTGCAGTCATTGGAGTACAGACATGAATCTTCTCCAAGCCCAAAAAATTCAAAGTCATTGTCTCTGCGAGAAAGGTCTTGTTTACCATATTCTGGAACATGGAAGGCAAAGTTCACATGGAATTTCTTGAACAAGTGCAAACAGTGAACTCTGAACTATCTGTTTCAATTCTACGATGCCTCAAAAATGGGCTCGCACGGGTACTAGATGATAGAGATTCGATATTGCAGCATGACAATGCGCGACCACACACTGGTCCTCTTTATGTCCAGAAAGCCAAGACGCATTAATTCGGTTCAAACTTCCGACCCTACAGCACCCCATGGTCCAAGATCTTGCCACATCTGACGATTTATTGTTCTCTCAGCTCAAGAAATATTTGCAAAGAAACAGTTACAACAGTGCTGTGGAGGTAGTGGCAGTATTTCGTCGATGGTGCCGAGCAAAATCACCAGGATTCTACGTTGACGGCATACTCCAACTAGTTCGGTGTTGGCAGCTCTGTGTTGATTATGTGGAAAAATGATTATATCAAAACGGTACTTATATATCATCCCGCCTTTGTATTTCTTCAAAATTCGGTTAAGACAGTTTTTTTTCTCCCCCCCCCCTCCTTTTTGGTGTGTGTTTGTGTGTATGTATGTGTGTGTGTGTGTGTGTGTGTGTGTGTGTGTGTGCGTATTGGATAAACTTAAATTCAGACAAAAATGCCTTAAGCAATGTTATAAACATAACAAAAGTAAATTGTCAAGTCAGACCATTCAAAATTCGGTTAAGACATTTTTTTTCTTTTATCTCACCCCCCACACACATTTTGTTGTGTGTGTATTTGTGAGTGTGTGTGTAAGTTTGTGTGTGTGTGTGTGTGTGTGTGTGTGTGTAGTGGTTTAACTAAAATTGAGAAAGAAAATGTCAACAGCAATATTATAAACATAACAAAAGAACATAGTCAGGTCAGACCATTTGACGCTCTAAATTTCACCGGCGGAAAAGTTAATAGAGAGAGAACGGCATGAGACACTTCACCGAAAGCGAGGACGAGAGAGACGCATGCGCATAACCATTTTGACGTTCTCTCTGTAAGGTGACGTACAATCAAGGGACGCTACTCTTCCGCTAATCTCATTCCCTAAAGATCTATATAATCTCTAACTTCTTACTCTCTCTCTCTCTCTCTCTCTCTCTCTCTCTCTCTCTCTCTCTCTCTCTCTCTCTCCCTCTCTCTATCTTTCTCTCATTCCCTCTCTTTCTTTCTTTACTTCTTTTCTCTCTCTCCTTTACCCCCTGATGATGATGATGATGATGATAATAATAATAACAACAACAATAATAATAATAATAATAATATTAATAATAATAATAATAATAATAATAATAATAATAATAATAATAATAATAATAATAATAATAATAATAATAATGATGATGATAATAATAATATAATAACATTATTATTATTATTATTATTATTATTATTATTATTATTATTATTATTATTATTATTATTATTATTATTATTATTATCATCATTAATAATAATAATAATAATAATAATAATAATAATAATAATAATAATAATAATAATAATAATAATAATAATAATAATAATAATAATTATAATAATAATAATATTAATGATAATAATAATAATAATAATAATAATAATAATAATAATAATAATAATAATAATAATAATAATAATAATAATGTAATTATTATCATAATCACCACGACTATCATCGACGATATCATAATATTATAACAAGTTTGAATGTCAAATGCCAGAAACCCACTTCAAGTCATACACCCCACGTCGAATAATCCCCAAAAAATTATCTAACTCATCTTATCTATGTAATCTATTTGTCTAAAACGATTGAATTTTTTGGGGATTTTTTCCTTCCAAAATATTGAATGATTTAAACTATCTAATGTTCTTGAAAAATAATCGTCAAGTCAATTATTCTGAATAATTGCAGAGTTTACGTGAATAGGTGATTATCTACTTGGTGAATCAATGATATGTAACGTTATTTCTTACACAATAAAACCTAATGCCAACGAGCTCACGTTACTCCCTCAGGGCATCGAATTGTAATCGATTTTGTAATTCCCAAAATATGACAATATGACAGATCGTTGTCTCAAAAACGTCAGCATTAAAATAAAATAAATGAAAATAAAAATAAGTAAAAAATAAAAAAATTAAATAAATACAATTTAAAAAACTAAATATAAATAAATAAAATTCCCTTTACTCATCCCATAAGGGAATTTTGTCTCTAGGGTCTATTCCAAGGGAAGACTGGAATAACCCAGGTGTCAGCCGCAGTGCAGCGCCACAAATTGAGCTAGGGCGAGGTGACTTGCTCAAGGCCACACAGCACAGCGGCGGGTGATCGAACTCGGTCCCTTTCGGGTACGAAGCAAATTCCGTACGCTGAACCACGCTGCTCCTAATAAAGATCGGCATTTATTAGAGCAATATCCACTAAACGTATTCAAAGCGCGGTAGAAGGGACTCCCTAGCCCACAGCAACACTTAAAATGTAGGATGAGACGTGACGCCTGTCAGGCCATAATGTTATTGTTATCGGACAGAGACTACGCTGTTAACGGTCAGGTATTCATAATACACCTGTGTACGGTGAGAGAGTGTGAGTAATTTTTTTTTCTCACGGACTCAACTATGCGCAGCTCAGAGCACGACTCAAACCCAGGACCTTCCGATCCGAAGGAGAGCGTCATACAACTAGACCACTTAACCGCAACTAACGCGAACCAATTATCTTTCCTCCACGAGGGCATGCAAAATGTAATTGATTGATTTTGTTTGTAATCCCCGATTTGTGGAAGATAATTGTCTCAAATTTTAAAAAAAGTTATAACAAAACCGTACTTATATATCAGCCCGCCCTTTTATTCCTTCAAAATTCGGTTAAGGCATTTTTTTCTTTTCTTTTTCCCCCTTTTTTTGTTGTGTGTGACTGAGGTGGGTTTCTAGTATTTTGCATTCAAACTTATTAGAATATGATATTAACGATGATTATTAGAATATGATATTGACGATGATTATTAGAATATAATATTGACGATGATTATTAGAATATGATATTGACGATGATTATTAGAATATAATATTGATGATGATTATTAGAATATGATATTGACGATGATTATTAGAATATGGTATTGACGATGATTATTAGAATATGATATTGACGATGATTATTAGAATATGATATTGACGATGATTATTAGATTATGATATTGACGATGATTATTAGAATATAATATTGATGATGATTATCAGAATATGATATTGACGATGATTATTAGAATATGATATTGATGATGATTATCAGAATATGATATTGACGATGATTATTAGAATATGATATTGACGATGATTATTAGAATATGATATTGTCGATGGTTATTAGAATATGATATTGACGATGGCTATTAGAATATGATATTGTCGATGATTATTAGAATATGATATTGACGATGGTTATTAAAATATGATATTGACGATGATTATCAGAATATGATATTGACGAAGATTATTTGAATATGATATTGACGACGATTATTAGAATATGATATTAACGATTACTAGAATATGATATTGACGATGCTAATTAGATTATGATATTGATGATGATTATTAGAATATGATATTGACGATGGTTATTAGAATAAGATATTGTCGATGATTATTAGAATATGATATTGATGATGATTATTAGAATATGATATTGACGATAGTTATTAGACTATGATATTGACGATGATTATTAGAATATAATATTGATGATGATTATCAGAATATGATATTGACGATGGCTATTAGAATATGATATTGACGATGATTATTAGAATATAATATTGATGATGATTATCAGAATATGATATTGACGACGATTATTAGAATATAATATTGACAATTTCTAGAATATGATATTGACGAAGCTAATTAGAATATGATATTATCGATGATTATTAGAATATGATATTGACGATGATTATTAGAATATGATATTGACGATGACTATTAGAATATTATGATATTGACGATGGTTATTAGACTATGATATTGACGATGATTATTAGAATATAATATTGATGATGATTGTTTGAATATGATATTGACGATGATTATTATAATATAATATTGATGATGATCATTAGAATATGACATTGACGATGATTACTGGAATATTATATTGACGATGATCTTTAGAATATGATATTGACGAGGATTATCATGATGATTATGGGAATAATCACAATGTTTCATCTATTTCCCACACCAGGCGACATAGAACCATATTATTTCCATTCCATAAGGATAGAACAAACTTGACGTCACTCAGCTCTTTGTTATTGTTTTTAGCCAGCCATTTTTATCAGTAATCCTCACTAAATTCTATCAATCAGACTATAAAAGTTCAAAGTTATACACAGTTTTGTGTGTTGTGTTGGTACGTGAAAGCCGGCTGGTGGATGAGTATTTTAGATTAACGCATAGCATTAATAGTGCGCCTGTCAGACGTCATTTTTGTACTAATGCTCTTACAATACTCGTCACTGCCTATAGCCAGGTAATAATAATAATGATAATAGTAATAATAAAAATGATGATGATGATAATAATAATAATAATAATAATAATAATAATAATAATAATAATAATAATAATAATAATAATAATAATAATAATAATATAATAGGCTGTTATAGAGCGCACGGTATCCTCAACAACGAGGCCTTTGGCGCTTTAAATTACATAAACACAAAACAATATAGAAAGTACTTGACATAAAAAAAGAAATGTCCTCATTCACACCTGAATCGAGTGTGGTAATGTGTGTTATTAGGTGTCCTTCCCAAGGAAACATGGTCGAGACCAGAATTTTCCATAATCAGTGTCATCCCATCCGGTCACTGACCACGCTTAACATTGCGTAAATTTTGGGGCAAGACCAGACACCGAGACACATTATATTATAATACAGTGGTGATAATTTTCCGCTTCCGACAACCCGGCATTTAGGAGATTTTCACTCTTCCTCTCCCTCTTCTTCTTTCAGCTTATCCCGCAGTTTGCAGGGTTGCCATAATGAATACCTATCTCCATGCATCTCGGTTCAGCGCATCATCTTCCTCCAGACCCAATTCTTTCATATCATCCTTTACCTTATCCCACCACCTAGTCTTTGGGCGTCCCTTTTCCCTCTTTCCCGCTATTTATAAGTCTAATACTTTCCTTCCCATGGACTCCCTCTCTCGTCTCTTTACATGTCGAACCATTTCAATCTATATTCTCTCATCTTTATTGATACATTCTTCACTTCAGGAGATTATCACTCTATTATAATATAATGTGGCCCAATGGCTCAGCGGTACGGTGTCTCCCCGTGTCTCGTCTTGTCACAAACGTGGTCAGTGGCTGGACGGTGACACTGATCGTAGACAGTTCTGGTCCCGATGATGTGTTCTTTGGAAAGCACTCACCATAAATTACCCTTCTCAACTCATGTGTGAATGAGTACCTGGTTATAAGCAGTGACACATATTGAAAGAGTATTAGTCCAAAACAAAACAAAAACAAACAAAAAAAAAAAAAACAAAAAAAAAAAAACAAAACAAAAAACGACGCCTTACAGGCGTATTATATGAAATGGAAATATGGTTCCATATCGCCTAGTGAGGGGAATAAATGAAACATTGTGAGGTGGAAAATAAGCATGGTATCTGTGGAAATGCGCTATATAAAAGTTTATATTCATTTTTTGTTTGTTTTCTATTTATTACGTAGGAAATTACCAGATAGTAACATTTCAATTCTGACATTAACGAGTAAAATTTGAGTGATAATAAATGCCTTTATTGAGGTTATTGAAATATATTTCTACACTTTTTATAAACAGAGCACAGGGGTTTCGATAGCTTATTTAATAGAGGACTCGCTTTACACGCATTGGCATCGAGATAGATCCCGGGTGAAGTCCAGGTTTTTTTCTGACCCCACCCACCCCCATTGTCCACGCAGCATTGATTGATTAGATGGGTTTGTTTTATCTGATGGAAAATACTTTGCGGTAGACAAGCGTCCTATCCAAAGGGTAGTAGATAATTATTATTGTCCGTTTCGCGCTATAGAAACGGGGTTAAACTCAAGCTCCATAGATCTATGGCAAGTGACTTACCACAAAACCACAAAGCCACATTTAAAACTCAATCATCTTTATTAGTTTCATCTTATTATATGTTTGGCAAATTGGATTTTTTGTAACTGTAAGGCTCCGAAACCACTAGACCAATCGTCATAAAATTTTGCATGGTGTTTACAATTAGAATTGACACGAAGATGGTTTACTTGTATTACGACATTGATAAGGCATCGTGATGATTTATCGAAAAATCATTTTTTTTCTCGTCCAATCCCATCGAAAACAGACGCCATCATTTATAACACGTGTGTTGTGTGCCAACCTTCCGGTTAGCTAGTATGGCAATGATGTAGGATTACTTGCATTGAACCGTTACCCTGTTAGTGGTTCCTCTCATTGTTATGAATGCAATCAATTTCTTAAAATGGATACGAATCATTTACTGTTCATTGGGAAAGAATTCTACGATAAGTGAGTGGAATATATTAGTTTATAAAATAGTAAGTGCAGAAAATATCTCTCCTTGACCAAATAACACGCTCTGTGGAGTTCTCTTACGAAGTCAAAAAATGTATTGTCTATAAAGACTAAAGACAATAGAAATTGAGTTCAAATTTTATTCAAAGCTTAATCACACATTTTAAGTTGATAGACTCATCATCACGTTCAATGAACGGGTACGGTTCATTGAACGGACAGCTATGCTTGTTCTCACATATTAATACCCATTTGACGTGGTGAATCACAAATTTAAATATCAGATTTGATATCCGTCTCTAATCTCACGCACGGCCCGATTCGATTCGTTCGAGCCGATTGTTACGTTAGATGACACGCACAGCAAACAATTGCAGACGGTTTCTGGTTTCTTTTGCTTTGAACACAATAGACAAAATGCGTACAATCTTTGTATAATACTATCTGGTACGAGATTCTAAGACAATAAACGGATGAATGAATGAATGAACGAATAACTATGACCCCCCGCCCTCTCTTTGTAATATTTTATTATTTGCAGGTCTGATAACCCATTTTTTAATTATTAAATCAAGCCCATAAATGCGTTCTGTTCCCAGAAATATTGTCTTACCTAATGTTGCTGAAAATGCCCCCCCCCCCCAAAGTACAATCACAGACCTGCCTACAACTACAACTATGAAAAATTCGTAAAATTACGAAATTCGATTCCAATTTCAGAAGTTCATGAGCATTAAAATGAAACTTATTGAAAATTAATTTGATGCCAGAGGATTTTTAAGTATTTTAAAATGTTGTTAAAATTTAAACCTTGTTAGGGTGAATTGGTCATCTATTAAGTTAAATATAGCGACTATTCTTTTTATTTCCTAAAACTAACTATTTATTATTAAATATCCAAGGAGGTAAGGCTGTATTCAAAATGTTCACAATTATTTCGAGACCAGTATCATTTTTGCAAGCAAATTTGAAGACATTACATTCACGTTCTAAATAAATACATATATGACGGATCTCACCAATCTGGTGATTTGATAATTTCATTATTTTATTTCATTCTATGATTTAATGTGACCCATCATGTAAACGGTATTATGTATGGATGATTAACTCTTTCCTTACCAAACATTTTCAATGTTTTTACCAAAATGTCATGCCTTCCCAACACTAAGATTGATTTATTAAAGCTTAAAACTAAGACAATGCTAAATAACATTAAGTTCATACTTATACAAATATTTTTTTCCTCAAATTTTGTGATGAACATAAACATTCTGTGTAAGGATACAAGTGGGAATTGAAGTCGGACTATGGGAGATGGGCACCAGAGCGGAATGAACCTGAGATTATAGGAGGCGGCTACCAATTGGGAGTGAACCTGGGACTACTTCCCCGAATCCCTGGTTTACTTCCCACTGCTGTTTACTTCCCGTAACTTTGGAAGGTTTCGGTACGCGGTAGGTTTCGGAAAAATGAAGTTCCTTTTTGGCTTCACTCCGCACTGGTGTCCAAATCCCATATTCCCAGCTTCACTCTCCACTGGTACCTACCTCCCATTTTAATTTCCCATGGGTGCCCACATCCTATAGTCTCAGGTTCATTCTCTGGTGTCGATCAATTCCCACTGGTCTCCATCTTCCATAGTCCCTAGTTCATTTCCCTCTGATATCCTCCTCCCATAGTCCCAGGTTCACTCCTCATTGGTGTACAATTCCCTGTGTTCCCTGGTTCACTCCCCACTGCTGGCCACTTCCCATAACTTTGTCGGGTTCGCCGGGTTTCGTTGGGTTTCGTCGGGTTTCGTCGGGTTTAAACAAAAATTCCCTCAGATGTGATGAATTTCACTTTAATTTGACATTTTAGCATCTGGTTCATCCAGACGATGGGTCACAAATGTTATTTAAAAATTCTCTCGTCAGTGTTTTGTCCGACGAAGATTAAAACTGAAACTTCCTATATTTATGTATTATTTCATTTTAAGAACCATAGTCATTGTCATGGTCTCAAGTGAGTAAAGAGCTACTCGACTATGAATAAAACGAAGATATGAAGAATAAGGCCCCAGAATTTACTAGTTACTTTAAAAAGAAAAACAATTAACGATTTCGTTTAAGATGAAATAAAAAGAAAGATGAAATCTAATTAAATGAGATGAATAATGATTTTAGCAGTTACAAATATAAATGTGAAGATATTACGTAACTTATGATAATATAATATCAGGCTTGTAAGGTTCCACTTCCAGGCAGTTGGGAAGGGGTTGACTTATCTATTCCTCCGACGGCGGGCTCAGGTTTGATCTTTGATCCTTCAATGGCAGCAGTGTCAAAGGCAAAAGCTCCGGCGTCTTGATGGTGGAGATAAAAATACCCACAAAGTCCCAAAAGATAAAAATCTTCAAATATGTACATATTATGTGAGGAATGGGGCGGCTGGCCGCCCGGCATAGATTGTAGAGAGAAGTGAGTGTAGAATGTTAGACCTATCAGCTTTTATAATAAGTGGCTACGTGACAGAATGTAGAACGAAAAGTATTCACTAATTAGACATTAATTCGAGGGAAGGCTATAAAAGGAAAGATGGTCTAATATTAGAAGGTAACGTTTTTCTAAGCCTTCCGAAATATAACTAGAGTGAGATGAATTCAGTTCTTACTAAAATAAAAATTTAATAAGATAATTGTGAACAATCTTTACCTTGACAGCCATCCCTCTTGATTCCGTTCATCAATGTGATATTTTGTTGGAATAGTCCAAATGTGACCCATAGCCCCAGAACAGTATTGTGTCGCTGTGAACATGTTGCTTAAGATTGGATTTTGAGCTTGAATTGATAAAATTTGACCAAGAACCGACTTGCACTTGTTTCCAGGTCTGATAACCTAATGCAATTATGGGCTTAATTCAATATTATTGTAACGGACAATATTTTGTGTTGGTTTGTGGAGTATTTCCATTATAACAACAATGAGCCTATAATAGATTGGGTTATCAGACTTGCAAAAAAAAGTATAGATAGAATGAAGTTGACGTCACTCGGGTCTTTGTTATTGTTCTTTGCAATCCGCGTTTATGAGTAATTCTCGCTAACTGGGTGGGGTTCCTGCCCTCGCATAGTGGGCAGGGGGTTACATACTGTGTCTTCTATCCGCTTATATCTGTTTTCCAACATGCTTTCTGTCTTTGTCTTGGAATGAGATTACTTGGTTTTGTCCAGGCCCTGGCCGGAGTCCTAGCTGGGAGGGAAACAGTCAAATTCGTAGTTATTGTTTTGGGAGATGATAATTTTTCCTTGGAATCATCTCTCTGTTATGTATTATTATATTTGTTATTTTGAATGTATAATGTAAGCATTTGAGTGTATTCCTCTTTGTTGGATTTTGTGCTTGTGTCCGGATGAGACTTATAGTAGGTGATCTCAAACTTAGTACATTGGTGATATGCTCTTGGAATCTACATCTGATCCCTATTTGTTTCCAGTTCCCCTATGTCTTACTTTTCTTGGGTGCTTTAATTGTAATTCTATAACTTTTTACTATCCCACTTTCTTCCTTTTTACTGGCGCTGATATAACCTAAATGTGTTGCAAGCGCCATAAAACCCTTAAAAACAAACAAACAAAACAAATTCTTGCTAAACTGTATTAACCAGATTATAAACGTTTAAGGTTACACATAGTTTTTGTGTGTTGGTCCGTTTTACTCCCGGATGGCAATGTTGTGAGGTTCTTAGCCAAGCGCATACTATCTGTACTTCCTTTTCTTAGTCCCTTCATTCCGCCTAGAGCATAGGCCCTCAACGAATCCCATTCATCTTCTTCGACTTTGTGACTCTGTGCCATCTTCTCAACTTCTATTCAGGTTAATTCACTCAATCCTAGAGATTTTTGCTACTTTTCAAAATTGAAAAAACAAATGTATTAAAAATGATCATCCCTACATAGATATTTTTGTTCAACTACCATTAACATGTAATAATTAAAAACAATAGCTTTGATACTACGACTATAATTTGTCTAAGAAAAATGTAATAAATGGGTATGGGGTAAAAAACGGATAAAGTTGGTGTTAGGGTTGAGTGAGTTAACTCACCTCAATCCTAGAGATTTTTGCAACTTTTCAAAACAGGAAAGATTGTATTAAAAATGAGCATATACATAGATAGTTTTATTCAACTACCATTAACATGTAAAAACTAAAAACAATAGCTTTGATACTACGCCTATAATTTGTCTCAGAAAAATGTCATAAACAGGCATAGGGTAAAAGTAACCTGTATAAACTACGGATATAGTCGTTGTTAGGGTTTAGTGAGTTAAGCCTTCACTTTCTAGATCCGTCATAAATGCCCTCCTCCAGCGATTCTTATGTCGCCCTCTCTTCCTCGTTCCCTTCGGGTTTCATGTAAATGTAAGAGCCTGCCTTGTAATATTTGTTGCAGGCCTTCTCAGAATGTGACCCAGCCATTTACATCTCCTCCTCTTAATTTCTACCTCTATTTGTTCTTGGCCTGTCATTTGCCATTTTATCAGAGCTGCAAATAAGTAAACGCCTTCGTTGAAAAGAGTGAATTTTTTTTCTTCAACTTCAAAATTGTTAAAATTCTGATTATTATGATTTCAAAGGCAATTTTCTTTATCAAGGCCATCCCGACATAATACCTTTTTGAGGCGGTGGCCACAAATGAAGGAAATTGATTATAAAACTAAAATGTACAAAAATATAAAACTTTCGTTTTCGTCTATGGGAAAATTTAATTACTTCTCTCTCTCTCTCTCTCTCTCTCTCTCTCTCTCTCTCTCTCTCTCTCTCTCTCTCTCTCTCCACCCCGCCCCCTTTCCAAAAAAAAAAAATAAATAAAAACCACATCGAAATGTAAGGTAAAGATCTGGGAAAAGTATGCGTATGAAACAAAAAAAAACAAAAAACAAAAACAAAACAAAAAAAAAAAACAAAAACAAAAGCAAAAAACAAAAGAAAACAACAAAACAAAACAAAAAAAAAAAAACCCCAACAAAACAAAACAAAACAAAAACAAACAAAAAACCCCCCAAATAAATTCAATATTGAACATTAAATTACCACCCCCTTCCCCTCCCCATACAATAATACATATAAATTAAAAATAACATTCCCTTTATTCATCCTATTGGGGATATTTTGTTTTTAGGCATGGTCTATTTCGAAGGAATGTTGGAATAACCCAGGCGTTAGCCGCAATGCTTCGCTGAAAACTGACCTAGGGCGAAGTGACCTGCTCAAGGCCACACAGCGCAGCGGATATTCGAAATCGATAACTTTCAAGTATGAAGTAAAGACCATACCGCAGAGTCACGCTGCCCCCCCCCCCCACACACTATTTTTAAATAGATAAAATTGATTTAATTCAATACTATTTGCATAAATGTGCACGTCGGTCACATATAAATTTAGCTTCAGTATTCTTTGTCCGATTAACACCACTTAAGACTAGCTAGACCTAACTTTAAGCGTCGAATGATACGTGAATGACAACAAAAAAAAACCCCCCAAAAAAACCACACACCCAAAAAAAAAAAAAACCCAACAATAAAACAAAAAAAAAAAAACAAACAAAAAACAAAAACAAAACAAAACAAAACAAAAAAGAAATAAAAGGAAAAACAAAAAAACAAAAAAGAACAAAAAACCAAACAAAACAAAACCAAACTATACACTAATGTTAAATCAAGCCCTTATTATTGCCCTCGGTTATCAGACAGCTGATAAAACGTTCACGTCAAGTGACAGGACGGAATATATGATAATAAATTAATTTACAGATCTAAAAATGTATAATAAGTTATTTCGTCTCATGAAAAAAACAAAACAAAACAAAACGCAACAATAAATGATTCACGAGTGTAATTCATTTATTTCTGTATTCATTAGGAACATGTAAATTAACAAAGATTACATTGAAATATAAGGCGTCTTTTATATTATCAACAAATAAAAGATTTGAATTAATTACAAAACTGACAAAAAATAGGAGTAGGAATAATTGAACATTTACAGAATATTGTAATGTTAAGGAAATCGAGTTGAACAGGTGTGATGTTTGTTCAACATAATATTATTATGTGACTCACCGACTCTAAGCGGTATGATATCGGGGGTTATTTAGACAATAACCATTGAATTTAAAGCCAAATATGAAACAGTTTAATTTGCTCATGTTTTATTGACGAGGAGTGGAATATAATTTCTTTATATTACAAAAAAAACCCAAAAAAAAACCCAACAAAAAACAACAAAATTTAATATGTCTGGTCAAGGACTTTAAAATATTTTCATTTTATTTTTGAACATGTTTTTTCAACACTGCATAACGGAGAAGTGCACCAGATCATACTAGGTATAACGCATCACGTATCGCAATTTATCAAATTAATATATAAAGTGTTGCTATTGGTTCTTGGTTGTATATTTTTACATTTTTGTGCATTTGCATATGTAATATATATATATATTATATATTATATATATATATATATATATATATATATATATATATATATATATATATATATAATATATATACATTGTCGCCATAGATTTTCAACTTTGTGTTTATACATTTTCGTGCATGCCACGTCTGTAAACGAATTTCCATTTTTTTGGATGAATAAAACATATCTTATTTTATCTTATATATATATATATATGTGTGTGTGTGTGTGTGTGTGTGTGTGTGTTGTGTATACGCAATATCCACTAAACGTGCTCAAAGCGCTTTACAAGGGGTCCCTAACAAACAGCAACATTTGACTTGTAAGACGAGAAATGACCCCTCTTGGGCATTATTACAACTTTTTTTTTCCCGACAGAGACACTGTTGTTAACGACTGGGTACAGTTAACACCCGTTTACGGTGGTAGAATAAAGTGGTAGAGTAAAGTGCCTTTTCCAAGAACTCAACTATGCTCCGTTAAGAGAGGGGCTCGAACCTTGGAGCTTCCGATTCGAAGACGAGTGTCATAGTACAAGACCACATAGACGCACAATTCGGTTTTATGTCGGAGTGGAATGACCCCCATTTTGACATGACAGCGAATGTATTACGGATCTATTTGACACAGACTGAAAATAAGAAATCAAAAAATCATACATACAGAAAAGAAGAGAAACAAACATATCAGATTTCGATTCAATTTTCAATTCAAAGGTCTATTTTTTAGGCAATTGTCAATATAACTCATGCATGAATATAATATTTCCTATTAGCAAATCAAAGTAAGTAAAATCTATAATAAAGAAAAGCAAACAACAACAACAACCAACAACAACAACAACAACAACAATAATAATAATAATAATAATAATAATAATAATAATAATAATAATAATAATAATAATAATAACAATAATAATGATAGTAATAATAATAATAATAATGATAATAATAATAATAATAACAGTAATAATAATAATAATAATAATAATAATAATAATAATAATAATAATAATAATAATGATGATAATGATTATTATAATAATGATTTAATAATAATAATAAAATAATAATAATAATAATAATAATAATAATAATAATAATAATAATAATAATAATAAAAATAATAGTATTAATAATAATAATAATAACAATAATAATAATAATAATAATAATAATAATAATAATAATAATAATAATAATAATAATAATAATAATAATAATAATAATAATAATAATAATAATAATAATAATAATAATAATAATAATAATAGGAGTAGTAGAAGTATCTTTCGGCTACACTTCTATGTTCAAGGTATCAATCCAGGTTCTGAAGTCATCGTCACATTTGTTGATGGTTTCAAATCCCCCTTCAAGTTTTGTCTCTGGGCAATCTAGTACGAGGTGGTTTGCATCTTGTGGTGCTTGGTTGGACTTTGGGCATGTTGGTGATTCTTGGAGTCTCCATTTGTGCATGTTGGCAGCTGTTCTTGTATGTTTTGACCGTAGTCTATTTGCAGCTACCCAGTATTTTCTTGGGATCCTGTAGACCTGGGAGACTTTTACAGGGATCTTCAATTAGTTCCCCCCCTGTTGGTTTATTCCTTTTCCATTCCTCGCACCCGGTTTCTTGCGTGTTGTAGTTTTCTTTCTTTGATAGGTAGAAAGGTGAACGAGATTTTAGTCTTGATGTTGGGGGCGCAGTTTTGTATATGGTTTGCAGAGGAGTTCTACTATCTTCTTCAGCTCTGGATATCCATTTCTGTGTTGCATCCTCTCTCCTCAAGTGGGGTGGTGCTATAGCGCTCATGACTGGCAGCCATTGTGTTGGAGTTGATTTCAGGCATCCAGTTACTATTCGCATCGAGTCTCTTAGCTTCGCATCAACAAGGTTTGTATGGGCACTTCTCGTCCAAACAGGAGCACAGTATTCTGCCACACTGTAGCAAAGGGCCAGGGTTGATGTTCTGAGAAGAGTTTGCGATGCTCCCCATGTTGTTCCTGCCAGTTTTCTGAGTAGACAATTTCGTTTCCCTATCTTTCTTGCTGTACCCTCAAGATGGGTTCTATAGGTCAGCCGTCTATCCAGTGTCACTCCGAGGTATTTTGGATTTTGATCAGTTGGTAGTGTTGTGTCATCAATCTTGATCATCAGTTTTCGTTTTGATTCCCCGTTGTTAAGATGAAATGCAGTTGCAACTGTTTTTGTCGTATTCATTTTTAAATACCACCTGTCAAAATACCTTTTCATGGCCGTGGTGTCTTTGCTAAGCGTTGTTTCTATATCTTCCCAGTTTCTTGATTGGTATGCTGAGGCCCAGTCATCTGCATATCCTAGTTTTGTGGAAGTTGTTTGAGGCATGTCGCTTATGTAGACGTTAAACAATGCTGGTGCTAAACTGAGCCTTGTGGTACTCCATTTTTTATTCTTCTGACTTTGCTGGTGTTGCCACCAAGTACCACATGGAAATTTCTAGGTCCTGTCATGTATGAGAGCGGTTTCAAGATTTTTCACATGGAATTATTTTTGCAAGTTTCAGCATCAAGCCACCAGTCCACACTGTGTCATACGCAGCAGGGAGATCAATAAACACTGTGCCTGTTTTTAATTTCTTTTCAAATCCATTTTTAATTAAGGAGGTGAGGGCAAGGACCTGCTCGGTTGTGCATCTATTTCGTTGAAACCCTGCCTGTTCAATTGGGATTATAGGATTCAAGTAATGGGATATTCTTGTTAATATTATTTTTTTCTAGTAGTTTGTAGAGGCAACATAGTAGAGAGATGGGTCTATAGCTAGATGGCTCTGTTGCTGGTTTTCCTGGCTTTAGGATGGCTATAACTCTAGCATGTTTCCATGTTTGTGGGTATCTTCCTTTGTCAAGTATGTCAGACATTACGGCAGCCAACCAGTTCTTTGCGTTGTGTCCAAGGTGTGTTATCATATCTGATAATAATAATAATAAATTTATTATTGTTATAATAATAATAATAATAATAATAATAATAATAATAATAATAATAATAATAATAATAATAATAATAACAATAATAATAATAATAACAACAATAAAATTATTTTAAAATTTAATTAATAGATTAGATTACATTATAATATATTAATTAAATAAAATCTTAATAATAATAATAATAATAATAATAATAATAATAATAATAATAATAATAATAATAATAATAATAGTAATAATGATAGTAATAGTAATAATAATAATAATATAATAATAATAATAATAATAATAATAATAATAATAATAATAATAATAATAATAATGATGATGATAATAATAATAATAATAATAATAATAATAATAATAATAATAATAATAATAATAATAATAATAATAATAATAATAATAATAATAACAGCAATAATAATAATAATAATAATAATAATAATAATAATAATAATGATAATAATAATAATAATAATAATAATAATAATAATAATAATAATAATAATAATAATAATAAGAATAATAATAAGAATATAATAATGATCATAATGATAATAATGATGATGATAATAATAATAATAATAATAATAATAATAATAATAATAATAATAATAATAATAATAATAATAATAATAATAATGATAATAATAATAACAATAATAACAATAATTATGATAGATATAATAATAATAATAATAATAATAATAATAATAATAATAATAATAATAATAATAATAATAATAATAACAATAAAAATAATAATAATAATAATAATAATAATAATAATAATAATAATTATAATAATAATAATAATTATAATAATAATAACAATAATAATTATAATAATGAAACCATCTTCTATAACAGATAACCAAAGACAATAATAATGATGGCAATGACAACGGTTGTGCGTGACTATGATCTTCATTTCTTATCAGTCATATATCTATCGTCCCATGTTACTCATACAGTACTTGAATCGAAAAATAAGAATTGTATGTAGATCCCCATTTCCTTAATATTAATATAATATATTTCTCATATTGTGTGCCAAGCTCAAGACTAACAAACACACACATATCCCTATCCACACCTATTCACCTTTACATATATCTACCCCCACACATACATGCACACACACATATACACGCATATATATATATATATATATATATATATATATATATATATATATACACACACTTACTCATACACACACACACATACACACACTGATCTACAAAAACACTTGTACAAACAAACTGTGAGCGATTTAAAAAAATATTACAAAAGCAAAACAACTCTCCTCCCCCCCCCAAAAAATGCAAATTAAAACAAACAAAAACCTCTAAAATCCAGAATAAAGTACAACAACCCCAACGGAACAAAACCTCAAACCAGACCAAAACAAAAAGCAAATACCTATAAGAATAAGAAAAGGGAGCACCAAAAGGCGTTACCTTGAACGTACTTTCTTTTCAATTGATTATAATATGTTAAATTATCTTCGAATAATAACAAATATACGCTCTATCTTTACAATTATCTTACACTAGATACCGATGTTATGTGTGTGAAAAAAATAATCCTGTTTAAATATTTAAACTATTTTATTTTACTGATTTGTTAAAGACGTTTAGGTTAGAGGTGTGAACGTGAAATTAAATATTATGTTCATACTACAAATAACTATTTCGTTGTACGAAAAGTATTAAAAGAATTGCCAGAACACTCTTCCTTCAAATATCGATCGATTTAAATGACCCTCATCTGTCAAAAACTCTCAAACCCGGTACTTCGCGAAGTTGAGATTTGAGAAAATTAGGCAAGATGAGGGTCATTTAAATCGATGGATATCGAGATTTCCAGCCAAATTTTTTAAAATAATAATGATAATAATAATAATAATAATACTAATAATAATAATAATAATAATAATAATAATAATAATAATAATAATAATAATAATAATAAATGGCATTTATATAGCGCTTCACCACGTTGACGCAAGCTCTAAGCGCTTTACAGTGATACAAAACAAAGCATAAAACTGCAAGACATGTGTCGATGGAAAATTGATACGAATTCAATTGAACAGCAACAAAACAGCAACTTTTGACGTAAAAAGATAAAACTTTAAGGGAGATTTGAAAGTTGTCAACGAAATACGTGACTTTCCAGTTCATGGCAGTTAACTGGTTAAACACTGATAATTCTTTTCTTCTTAATAATACACTTAGATATGCTCATAATCGTTTTTATCAAAAAAAATTGAATCGAAGAAAACCATTGTGATATCTTCCACATTGATTCTCAATTATTTTCACCGCCACCTTGTGGTCTAGTGGTATGACACCCGCATTCAGACAGGTAGGTCCGTGGTTCGAGCCCCGCTCTAGGCGGTGATAAAAAGGCCCTTTAATTGTTTTCTCATAGCTTACCACACTCAGGTGTAAATGAGTAACTGGGCGGTAACAGCGTTGGCCATGTCAAAAGTAAAAAGCGTATTGCAGGCGTCATGTCTCGTTTTACATGTTTAATGTTGCCTACTGGCTTGGGAAGTCTTGTAAAGGGCTTTGAAAATTCTTAGAGGATATTGAACTATAGATAGAACGAAGCTGACATCACTCAGGTCTTTGTTATTGGTCTTTTTTGTCATCAGTTTTTATGAGTAAATCTCACTTAAAGCGGACCCTTCATAGACCACACACGGCGGGCACACACGACACAACACTCAACACACGACGCAAACGAACGTAACAATAAGAAATTAGAGAAACCCCTTCCATCGGCAACACGGCAGAGCCGTTACGAAAACCAGTGTGTCTCCGTTTGTTCGTTGTTTTTTTTTTGTGTGTTGCATCTTGTCAGGATGGATGACTAGAGAAATAAAATTATTGAAGTTTGTTATCTGATTGATGGTATTTAGTGAGAACTACTCATAAAAAATGGCTCACACAAATAAACAACACCCGAAACAAACGAACGAACAACAAGAAATTATAGAAGCCTCTCCAAAGGCAGCACAACACAGCCGTAACAAAAAACAAAAAAAAAAAAAACCCGAAAAAAAAAATAAAAGCGTGTCGCCGTTTGTAGCATTGCTCGTTTTTTGTGTGCCCCGTGTGGTCCAACTGGACTAATACAAAAAGAAAGTTATTGAATTTGTGAGAGACGGGCCCCCTCTTTGGGACCAAAAGAACCCATACTATCACAAGGATAATAGAAAACAGGTCTGGGGAGATATCGACAGGAAATGTCTACCTGCCGGTGAGCTTATTTTAATAAAAATAAAAATAGCATTGTGGTGATAATGATGATAATAATAGGACATAGTAATAATGATGATGAAGATGATGAAGATGATGATGATGATGACGATAGTAGTAGTAGTAGTAGTAGTAGTAGTAGTAGTAGTAGTAGTAGTAGTTGTTGTTGTAATAGAAGTAGTAGTAGAAGTAGTAATAGTAGTAGTAGTAGTAGTAGTAGTAATAGTAGTAGTAGTAGTAGTAGTAGTAGTAGTAGTAGTAGTAGTAGTAGTAGTAGTAATAGTGGTAGTAGTAGTAGTAGCAGTAGTAGTAGTAGTAGTAGTAGTAGTAGTAGTAGTAATAGTAATATAGTAGTAGTAGTAGTAGTAGTAGTAGTAGTAGTAGTAGTAGTAGTAGTAGTAGTAGTAGTAGTAGTAGTAGTAGTTTTTGTTGTTGTTGCATAATGAGAAAGGCTCGTATGAAAACAACAATTCAAAGGCTGTGTGCGTCTATGTTCTATAGTAGTAGTATGATACTCACTTTCGGTTCGGAAGTCTAGGGTTCGAGGCTCACTCTTAGCGACGCATTGTAGAGTCTTTGGAAAATGCTTTTTACTCATATTCTCTCACCTTACTCATATGTAAAACAAATACCTTGCTGTTAACAGCGTTGATCCTGTACTGTCACATAACAGGCGTCATGACTCGTAATACATGCTAAATGTTGCCTTTGTTTAACTACCCCTTGTAAAGGGTTTTGAGTAGGTTTATTGAATATGTCTCTCTAAAAATGCCCAAATTTTAAAGGGCGCAATGATGTCTAAGAATGAAAGCACCAAACTGATGTTTAATAACGCTTAGAGAGCAATAAGCCACAAAAGATGAGTTTAAAATATTTGTTGTTTTATATAAGAAAAATACAAAAATTCAAAGAACTGTGGCAATTTGGAATAATCTAAAGTTTGAGAGGAATTAGGTCCAAAAATACCCTTGAATTGTACAAATTAGGGTTGAAAGCATGAAAATTACATATGTCAGTGCTGATGGTGACAAACAGTGGAAAAGTAGAAAAATGTTGAACGATTGCCTTTAAGCCCTATTTTTACTGCACCAAACCCCACTTTTAGAGCAATTGAGATGGTAGACTATCATTGCTACTCTAGCTAACTTCTGGAGAGTGGGAAATTGCACCTGTGTGTTCCACCACACATCAATTCTCTCATTGCTAGCACATTGTTTCGAGAAAATGTAATTTTCAAAAGGAGGAAATTCCTCCTCTGGACTCCAAAATCGCGGATTTCCGCGGATCTGAGGAAAACCATCAACACTGATATGTTGTAGAAAATTTACAAAATCCTGTAATTTATGCTTTAGAACCACTCTGAGAGATGAGTATTAATTGAGATACAGGCTTTTTAAGATTGGGAAATTTTGAAATTGACGACAAGAGATTTCATTTCTTTGTATTTATTAAACGAGTTATTTTTAGCGTGCCCCATAACACAGAGAGCTTGCGAGTATGTGTTGTTGCACGATAGAAATATAACGAGGCTAATAAATACAATGAAATGAAAGAATATGGTCATTCCACCCCTCGAAGAAAGATTATTAGATATTTTGTGACGAAATTGAATGGTATTAGTACTTATATTCACCATAATTTATATCTTTCTCCAGTTCTCCATCTGCTTGAATGACAATTTGACCCAAAAACAAGCGTTGGATTAGTATTCATGCGCACCAAACGGTTATTCTTAATTGCCAATCAGCTGTCTTTTACACCTAATTTAACACCCATAAAATGTGCGCAAATATTCTGCAATCGTTGAACAAATTTTTATTTAACGCGTTCAAAGCATTATTAATTCAACGATTGCGTATTTACTAAGAAATGATAGGATTTTCCAAAAAGAGGGGTGGACTAATATTGCATTTATTTTGTAAATCAATTATTGAAACTCTTGAATGTATCATGTCGGACATGCCAAATGAATGTAAATAGAGATAATTATACTAATAATATTGACTATGACTATTTGTGTATTAGATATTTAATACTCAATATTATCAAATTAACAATGAATGTTGTTTATATAATTTTGATAAATCGTATCTATGCATGAACGTTACACAGAGCAGTTAAAGTTTTTTAGAACCTATTAGCTATTAAACGATACGATACGATAATACTGAGAAACCAATCCCATATTTTAAATCCACGTAATTTTTATTTACTCAAGTCACTAATCAAGTGACTGGATTGGGTACCACTAAGGAACAAAAGCGTGATAACAAAAACAGGTTCCAATCTCATTGGAAGTGTAGAAATACTCTTCTGGAGGACTGGATACATACCTTGTTAATCGATCTACTGGTGTCAGAGTGATGGTATCGTATTTTCTAGTCTAAATATATGCTTGTCGTCATTCATCCTCGCTCTTTTTTATCCCGTAATCTTAAGAACCCGCCTATACATCCTGCTACCAAAATAGTTATGCCACCTTATGATTAAATATGTAACCTATTCATTATTATTCATCCGATAGACTGGTTAGATAGACACTTCCATTGAGTTTGGAACCGGAAGAGTAGGAGATGTGACGTTAAAAACCAGGAGGCTCATAGAACCGGAGTTTATCCCGGTTTCTATAGAGTAAATAGAACAACAGCAATTGCTTGCTTCCTTTTGGATGGGAGGCTAGTCTGTCGAAAAGCACTTTTCGCCAGATCTAACAGACTCCGATATCCAATCACTGTTCGGTTGACAGCAAAGGAGGGGGAAGGTGGGTGTCAGAAAGAAAAGCTCGACTTCACACGTGATCGACCCTTGTCCCTTTGCGAGTGAAGCGCGTACTTTACCAACAAAGTTATCGAGATTCTCCCCACTCCCCCCCCCCCCCCCCCCCCCCCCCCCCCCCTCCCCAACATGTCAAGCCTTCGTTCAAAGCCGTTGACGGCTGACGTCAATGAGATACGTTAGTGTGATAATCAAATACAACAATAGGAACCGAAACAACCAATTTTTACAACTGACAAAATAAACTTAGATATGTCAATAAGAAGTCAAACAGTGCGGCGCTCGTATAAATTCTGGAGACTTCGATACACATATTAAAGTTGAATAAATTTAAAAAGAATTTTAATCGGTAAGATATAATCATTACTGTTGTACCATGAAAATAAATTCACATTTATTAATGCAATTTTGAATAGAAAACTCGTCCTTCAAATATCGATCGATCGACATTCATCATTAAAAAACCCCAACAAAATACAATCCCCCCCCCCACACCAAAATAAGGACACACATACGAACAATATAAAACTATAACAAAAACAATACAAAAACAAAACAAAACAAAACAAAACAAAACAAAACACAAAGACAAAACAAAACGAACAAACAAACAAACAAACACATACACATAGACACACACACACACACATTCACACACATGCTTGACTTGCTGACTTGACTTAAGGCCTTTCGCTTCCTAATCATCCGATCGAGACGCCTCGGCTGCCTCTCTAATCATCCGTGTCATTTCCTTCCACTGTTCACGGTCTTTTGCTGTGGATGCTAATTTCGTAAGGTCTTCCTTTGATTTTAATAATTTGTTATTTTTAAGGCGTTATAGGCCTCTATTCAGGACAGTGTGAATTGACGTGGATGGTCTACCTTGATATTTCTTTTTGTTCAGATGGGGTGAAAAAAATATTCATGGATTTATTAGCTGGTATATTTACATCTCTTCTGAGTATATGCCCAAAAAGCCGCCATCTTGCCTCCAGGATTTGAATGGATAAGGGTTTCTCAATGCATTTTTCATACAGTGTTTTATTGCTTATTTTATTGCTAATTTAAACACATACTCATAATATTATTTTAATGTCGCGGCTCCCAAGAAATAACATATATTTGCAATGGCTCGGTGGGGCTGCGTATTGTCATGCATCAACAGTGTACAAATAATGTCACCATCACGACTTAGTGGAACAATGTACTCCCCTGATACTTGATGCGATGTATAGTCATTTGCCCATCGAAATCGTGTTGTCATAATATGAGCCTCCTCAGTTAATAAAGGGTGGGTGGTAGATTCGTATGGTTTTAATCACGATTGGTTTTATCGACAAATCATCACTGATTGGTTTCGGATGTTTACTTAAAGGAATTTCTCGCATGAATCCCAACGATCAGAAGCTTGGCATCTTGTTGGATTATTTTCCCACAGAAACTAAATCTAGATCGGCTATGGGGCCTAGTGGTATGACACTCGCATTCGGATCGGAAGGTCCTAGGTTCAAGCATCGCTCAGCGCATTGTTGAGTCCTTGGAAAAGGCTCTTTACTCACATTCTCTCACCGTACTCAGGAGTAAAATGAGTACCTAGCCGTTAACAGCGTTGTCTCTGTCAAAAAAATTGTAATATCGCCTAACAGGCATCGTGTCTCGTTCTATATTTTACGTGTTGCTGTTGGCTATTGCGCTATATAAAAGCTCAAGTTTTTAATTTTTTTTTAAAGATCTAAATCGGCATCCAATTAATTGGTAAACAGAAAGTGTATAATGTCGAATTGATTAGCCGCGCTAAACGGAGCAACTAATTTTCCTAAAAGAAACAACAAAATTCTGGAAAAAACAACAACAAACAATCAAAGTAGAATTTTTGCAAAGAAAGCAGATATTTTATGGATCAGTTTTGAACAGATCTCATGATTGAGGTATTCAATGTAAATAAACAATATTAGTACCAAAACATGCATAATCTTATTGGAATTTGAATTGTGTAATTTACATATATTATTTAAAGAGCGAATAAAAGGATTTTACACAAGTAGAGTAAATCGTACAAGCTTCGCACGACTCACGACATATTGGGCCAAATCCTGATCTGCAGACATGACTGAATTAGAATGACAGTAGGCGGGAGTTCCATAGGGAGGGGACAAATCTGCACATACTGTTTTGAAGCCCATTAATTAGTCTTTATTCTGAATGCGATTACTTTATACTATAAAGCGTTTTTTATAACTAGTCACATTACAGTTTTTTTCTTTCCCCCAAAATACCCTTGTACTTTTGGTTCGCACTCTTTTCTTTTATGTGTTCATCGCTTCGCACAGAAATTCATCGGTCCCCACACCAGTCATTCAAACCTATAACTCTACTCTTTAATATACGTTGTTTGATATATTTTATCTAGATCCATTTCAATGACGCTTGGTTAGCCATTTTATAAAAAGTATAGTACCTTTTAGAACTAACTGCACAACTGTGTTGAGATTATAAATTTCAGGTCATAGAAGAACTTCGTCACATTAGGTCAAGGGCAAAGATACGCTTGATAGTTTTTGGATAATGATTGGTTAACGGTTATGTCGATTATAACTAATAGTCAATCGATTCCGTGGCTTTGTCGTCAATGATGATTTTTTTCACATACCAGTAACAGTCAAACAATAATTCCAGGGCCATTTCACAGCCATTTCACAGCGGGGCTGTACGCAGTTTAAAATATAATGAAAAGATGTGTGTGAAACAGTGCATGGTGTGACAAAGCAGAAAGAAAAATACAAGGTACCCCCTCCCTCCACCCCCCCCCCCCCCACAAAAAAAATCGACCTGCCTCGACAGACAGGATAAAATCCTTTAAAATACTGATTTTTAGGTTAATTTTTAAAAGCTTGGTCTTGAGGCAGGTTGACTTTTAACATCGATGTCCGCAACCTAATTTGTCAGTGCTTGTATTATTTTAAAAAATCAAAATAATTTGGTTATAACGGCAGATCTTGATAACAGTTTTCACAAAGTAAACAGCTAAAACGATGTCACTCAGAACGTATCCATCGTTAAGTTATAGCCTGACACTGAAACCCAAAAAGACTGGCATTTTGACGTCATTATTTGGTTTTTGCACCGCCTAGTGAGTTGTCGTTAGTATTGTTCATGGAAACAAGTAGTCCCATTGGTTGAACAATTGAATACAACTCACGATTTGTTTTCTTTTGTAGCCAAAGACTGGCATTTAGACGTCATTTTTTTTAGGTCAGTGTCAGGCTATAACTTAACGATGGCTACGCTCAGACACAGTTGTTATGGATCTCTTAAAAGGTTGCAAATTTGGCGTTTTAATGCAAACTTTGAGAATTTTTTCTGGGATGAGCGTCAATTGGATTCAATAGTCTGATATCACGCCGCCCGGCAACGGCGGCCAACTTGGTTCTAAACAAAGAAAATCATTACTTTTTATTCTTCATGCTGGCTAGAACTTTTCATATTTCTTGTGATCAGAATGTGTAAAAGTCAAAACATGATCAAATTTATGTTTTTTTCCCCTCTGGATACGCTTTTATGCTCGCCGGAGAAATATTTCATACGGGCGTCCGCCATTGTTCCGATAGTTTAGAGCCAGTGTTACTAAGTTAACATGCGTCATTAGGAAGGATGTGACGTTACGACTATTGAATCCTATTAAATTGATTGATATTTGAAGGACGAGTTTTCTGGCCCAATTTTGAAATACAAGTTTTTCCAGAGTATGGCAGTTAACAGGTTAGTAATTTATAAAGATCTAACTGACCCAAGTATTTGTATAGAAAAAATAAACAAATGTGTGCATGTATGTGTATGTGTGAGTTTATTTGTGTATGTTACGAGTGTTTATCACCTATATATACTACTTCTTACGTATGTTTAGTTTCTGGATTTTGTTTTCATAACATATCATATTGCAGTTTTAACTTGTAAGGACTACTGTAATATCCCCACATTTGTCAAATTTTTGCCAGAACACTTCGATTGATTTAAATATGACCTTCATCTTGCCAAAAACTTTCAAACCCGGGACTTCAAGGACGTCTTCAAGGAAATCCCAGGTTTGAGAGTCTTTGAAAATATGAGGGTCATTATTTATCGGTCGATATTTGAGGGAAGAGTTTTCTGGCCAAATTTTGAGGGTTTTTTCCATAGAGTATGACAGAATAGAAAGTGTAGATCCACAGTTCGTTGCGTTATGCAATTTGTTTTCGGTATCCATCGAGAATTCGAATATTCAACTCTGAGAAATGCAGGAATATTTAATCTGTTTCAAACTATGATGAATAGAATGCTAATAATATGTGACCTACAATGTCAAAACAATATTATGTCGGGATGAACCGTGTGCAAGAAGTTGAATATTATATATAGTCACAAATAAGAATCTGCTTTAATTTCTATTCGTTACAGTAGAATGAATACAATTCTATACTTTAAAAATAATCAAAGTTCACACTTTTATTATTTAAACAAATTCTAAATTCAATTTTTTAAAAGTCTGATTCATTCCGTTTTGAGACTGTCAACCACACATGTGTGTTTTTATTTTTTCAAAACTTCAATAAAAACCTTTATTGGTTCAATTTAGAATTGATTTAAATCTCACTCAAACAATTCTTTTGGTGTCACCTTTGCTGGTGTAGGCAGGTGTCTTTTGGTTGATTTGTTTTGCAAAGAAATACAATATAGATAGGAATCGCACATTTGTCGCGAATTCATTCTGAGAAAGTCATGGGGCATTGAGCCAGGTAATTGACTCGAAGGATGACAATGGACCAATAAAATCACACAATGTACTGATAAAATATTTGGCACAGCCTTTTAAAAAAAAATGCTATAAAACCACGATAGCGCCATACCATGGCAGCTGTAGGTTGGACGCATTTTTTTTCACTTCACACTGCGCTTTTTAAAATGAGAGGCTATGAACCATCTCCTTATTGATCGCCAACCTTCAGCTCACAAACAAATTGAATTTGTAATGAGTTAGGTCACTATAACTTGTTACGTCACGTTAATGTAGCAATGACTATGAAAAATGTTTTTTTCTCTTTTTGAGGAAAATTTTTGTCTAAAATCAAAGCCCTATCTCCACTGAGTAAAATGTTTTTGAATTTTGAAAATCCGTTCATAAATAAACAAGTTATGCAGTTTCAAAGGTGTCATTTATTTGGATGACCCGCAAAGAGGAAAAAGACGCGAAAATATGGGACGCTTTTTCGGCATTTTTTTTCGACCATTGGTTGTATCTTGCGTAATAAATGGATTAAAAGATTGAAACTTGAAGAGCAAATTAGGATGGTGTTTTGTAAAATACGGGAAAAGTACTCGTCATATTCATATGAAATTTTACAACGAAAAAGAAGAAATGTTCATGTATTACCTTGTCAGCGACAAAACCTCCACGCCCGGTAGTTTTAGAAATATTTTACTCCAAAGAGTAAAAATCTATTTTTAACGGTCTTCTGGTAATCGCACGAGTTTTGTCGCTTGACATAATCTAAAATGACCTTTTTTCTAACTGTGTGCCAACTTTCAGTCATATTCATCGATAAACAGCGTCGTAATTAATTTTTTAAAATAGCATATACGAAACGGCTTCGTCCCATATTTTGACGCGAATTCGGGCACTTCGTGCGCGAAAAAGAGGCCCAAAGATTTGTGCGGGATAGTCATTGCTAGTTAATGATATAAACAAAGAGGAGTAATACGCAACAGTGTGATGTTTTTTGTTGTTGATACTTTAAATCAGACTCAAATCAAATTCTAATCTCGACTTACATCATATTTATTATCCTCTGATAATTCCATATTTACTAACCTTAACGGTGATTTTATAAGAAATTGTACAACTGGGGTGTTATAATGCAGTTTTTGACCAATATTGAATGTTTTTTAAAAAAAAGCTTTTATATAACGCAATATCCACTTATTGTGCTCAAAGCGCTTTACAAGGGGTCCCTGACCAACAGCAACACGTAACACGTAGAATGAAACATGACGCCTGTTAGGCGATATTACAATTTTTTTTCGGTCAGACAACGCTGTCAACGGCCAGGTACTCATTTTACCCCTGAGTACTCTGAGAGAATGTGAGTAAAGAGCCTTTTCCATGGACTCAACTATGCGCCGAGCGAGAGGCTCGAACCCAGGACCTTCCGATCCGAAAGCGAGTGTCATACCACAAGACCACATAGCCGAATATTTCGTAATCTCGGAGATAACTCTTCGAAGGTGGGACACATCAATCAGTCCGAAAATAAAATAAAAGATCTAAAGCTATATTATTACGTCATCAAATTTTTGTGTAAACAAAATTATGCTGAGTTCTGAATCACCCTGTTATCTTTATGGATAACTATTGTAAACAGTGATTGCTAAAGTATAAAATTCAAACTCACAATGTTGACTCAGTCTGATTGATTCGTTAATCTCGTGTCAAGAACCGCCGTTTTGAATTTGATTTAGCTTCTGTCGTCAATGATTATATAAATAACTCTTATCGTTGTTTTCCTTTCCGTTCGTCTTAGGTGTTTGTTGGTTGTGTGGGGATACTTAACGTCAGTCTTATCACTTTTTTTTCTATAGCAACCGTCGTGTACTTATTTACTGACCTGATAACCTAAACTGTTATGTGCCCATTGTTGTAATGGAAAAAAATATCAAATAAAATGTATTCCATTACAACAATGTTAAATCGACTCCATATCGACTTGAGTCTGGTTATCATACCTGAAAATATGTGGAATATATAGCAATCATTATTATCTATGCGGCTATGTGGTCTAGTGGTATGACACTCGCTTTCGGATCGGAAGGTCCCGGGTTCGAGCCTCGCGCTAGGCGCATAGTTGAGTCCCTGGAAAAGGCTCTTTATTTACATTCTCTCACCGTACTCAGGTGTAAAATGAGTACCGTTAACAGCGTTGACTTGGTCCGAAAAAAATGTAATATCGCCTAACAGGTGCCATGTCCCGTCCTACATGTTAAATGTTGCTGTTGACCAGGGACCCCTTGTAAAGCGCTTTGGGCACATTTAGTGGATATTGCGCTATATAACAGCTCAATTTAATCTTACTGTGACCGACCGCCATATAATGTAATGCTACATATTTTGTAGGAGCATTTTTTAAAATAATAATAATAATAATAATAATAATAATAATAATAATAATAATAATAATAATAATAATAATAATAATAATAATAATAATAATAATAATAATAATAATAATAGTAAGTGGCATTTATATAGAGCTTCACCCGTTGCCACAGGTTCTAAGCGCTTTACAGCGCTATAAAACAAAACATATTGCAGTAAGACAAGTGTTGATGGAAAAGTAATACGAATTCAATTTAACAACAATAAAACATGATATCTAATACTTACGACGATAATACTTGCAACTTACGACGTAAAACGATAAAACTTTGAGCGAGATTTGAATGTAAACAACGAATCCGAACATCTCACATGTGATGGGAGAGAGCTCCAAAAATTGAAAAGATTGCTCATCTATTTTACGCAAGGTCTTATGTTTGACAAGGATTGATTGGTCATTGCTTGACCTCAAGTTTCTATTGGGATGTAGATGTTAAGAAGGTCTTTAATATAGGAAAGACTGTTAGTGCTCAAGGATTTGTAGACAACAGTACACATTTTATAGGCAACTCTTTTCTCCACAGGAAGCCAATGTAAGTCACGGAGAAGGAGAGTTGTTGAACGGTGTTTTTGTTTCTTTCGTACAATGAGTCTCGCAGCGTTTTTTGAGCAACCTGGAATTTAAACAGTTTGTCTTTCGCTAAATTCGCCCAGAGGGAGTTGCAATAGTGCAATTTGGAAAAAAGGGGAATTAATGAGGTATCTATTTTTGATGAGGATAATTCGACCTGCAGATATTTTCAGGCCTGATAGCCGAACATAATTATGGGCTTGTTTTAACATAGTTGGAATGGACAATATTTTGCGTGGCTTTAAGAGTAATTTATCAAGTAGGCTAAAGGGGAGTCCATCAACAAGTAAAGAAATGTAAATATTTAGCCCCTATCATTGCCCATGACACGCGTGGCATAGAGGATATAAATCAAAGAACAGCAATAGGAAAAATATGTGTTCATAAAATGCGTCCACTTGTGTCAAGCAACAGCCTAAAATCGAAGACCAGAATGAGAAAGTAGTGGAAACATATGAAATAAGTACCCTCATGTTATACGGTTTTGAAACGTGGACGCTTGACAAAGAATGTACTAGGAGGTTCTAGGCATTTGAGATGCGGATATATAGAAGAATGTTGAGGTTATCACGGACAGACAGGTAGGTATAGATAGTTCGAAGATGACGTCACTCGGGTCTTTTTTATTGTTTTTTGCCATCCGCTTTTATGAGTAATGCTCACTGAACTGTATTAACCCGACTATAAACGTTCATGGATACACACTGTTTTGTGTGTTGGTCCGTTATACTTCCGGATGGCAATGTTATGAGCTTCTTAGCCAAGCGCATACTATCTATACGAGAGAGAGAGAGAGAGAGAGAGAGAGAGAGAGAGAGAGAGAGAGAGAGAGAGAGAGAGAGAGAGAGAGAGAGAGAGAGAGGAAGTGATGTCGAAGGTGAAAAAAGGAAGAATAATAGTGATAGATACTCTCAGAAAGAGGCAGTGACGGTTTCTGGGACATGTATGGAGAAGAGACAGAATAGAAAAGTTAGTAACATCTAGGACAGAGAGCTAGAGGAAGACAGAGAACGACATATTTAAATAACCTAAGAATGGCCAAACGTGATTTTAAAAGCAATGTAGATTTCATGCGAATCGCAGAGGATCGTGATACGTGTAGACAGCTGACCGGTAACGTGCTCAAGATTACAAGCCACGATGGATGATGAAGAGTAATTCCATTACAACAAAGAGTCCATAACAATTTGGCTTATCAAACCTACACATAAGAATACATTGTGTCGGGGTATTTTAGATTCAGATAATTCGCAGGCCTGATAGCCAAACAAAATTATGGCCCTGTTTTAAAGTTGTTGTAATGGACATTTTACGTAGGTTTGATAGTATTTCCATTACAACAACAAGCCCATAAATTTGGAGTAACAAAACCTGCAAATAATTACAAGTCAGGATTATTGAATCTTTTTAAAGAAAAGAAAAGATATAGGGACTTGGGTTTGATTTATTTCTTATGTTTAAACGAGAGAATATACAGTTTAATAGTACAACTAAATAATTTAAAAGTACGTTTTTCAGATCATTTTAACTTGATATTCACTCTTCAACATGCGGTTCACTCTAACCTAACCAGTTAACTGTCATGCAAAAGGAAAGACACATATATAACAATTTGGCCATAAAACTCGTCCTTCAAATATCGATCGATTTAAATGACTCATCTTGGCAAAAACTATCAAACCTGGGACTTAATGAAGACCTTGCGAGGTCCCAGGTTTTAGAGTTTTTGCCAAGATGAAAGTCATCTAAACCAATCGATAATTGAAAGACGACTTTTCTGGCCAAAATCGTTGAATACGTGTCTTTCAAGAGTGCGGTAGTTAACTGGTTTATACCAGATTAAGACGCGTATACTGTTTATAAAAGAATTTATAAATCAATCTGCTATTAAATTATATATCACCATATAACATAAATCTAACAAAAATCTATGTAGATATAATAATAAGACGTTTTTGATAAACGAACTATTTCGTTGTTTGCTTGAATCCTTGATGATTTAGCTATTTGACAGGAAATGGCAAAGGAGGTGGGAAGGGCGGGGGTAATTGGGTATTCGATAAATCTGAGTTGTATTTGATCAGCAAGGAATAACCAAATTAATATGCTATAGGATTATTATTATTTTTATTTTGGAACATTTTTAATGTTGGAGATCAATATTTGAAGTTAGCAGATATTCATATTTTTTCAAAGTTATCTGCACTGAGACATTTGGAGATAAAACATTATATACTGTTGACCGCGATGTCACCAAAAAATAATTACTCTGTATTAAACGAGTTTAGAGTTGGCCTACAGCCAATGTAGGAATTAAAATATCAATAAAATTTTTAAATCGAAGATTAGTTTATCTCACAGGATTAAATTCAGTACAGTTTTTGTCCAAATGGCTTGTTTGTCCTGGGTTCATTTCTATTTATCTAAAAATGAAATGCAAATTTTGGTACAATTAAAATTATTTTTAAAAAATTGAGCTTTCATATGGCGAAATATCCACTATATGCGGAGTCAGTGGCCAACAGCAACAGTTAACAGTAGGACAGGAGATGACGCCTGTTAGGTGATATTACAATTTTTTCGGACAGAGACAACGCTGATTTTACACCCGAGTATGATGAAAGAATGTGAGTAAATAGCCTTTTCCAAAGACTCAACTGTACGCCAAGCGAGACACGAACCCAGGATATTCCAGTCTGAAAGCGAGTGTCATACTACAAGACCACATAACCGCACACCTATCTATATTTAGAATTATATTGATCCGAAAGCCTAAAGACTGATTTTATGGGTTTTCTTTTTCCTGGTTTCCGTTAAAATCATATTTTTCAAAGGTACGCCTTATTCTTATATCTAAGAAAATTTAAGAATACAAAAAGGTAAAATTATAGGTAATACAACATCAGAAATCATTTGTTTACTCACCAACTCCTAATAATATAATAATATACGATTCTTACACTCTTGCTTCTTGGATTTCCGGAGGTGCCCCCTTCACTATACGAGCCTACAAGCATGCGCTGGGAACAACGTTCAATTCCAAAACGCAAGAATGTAAAAAATCTTTTATTCTACATCTTAATCGATTCAGATTTAGTTATCACAGGAAAAAGACATTTACAAATATACTCATATGATAATTATATATATATATATATATATATATATATATATATATATATATATATATATATATATTTATGAGTGTTGGTGGGTACTTGTAGGTATGAAAGTGCTCGATAATGGTGGTTAGAGCTAATATATAATGTAAATTTTCACTCACATTTTTTGCCGAGACGACTCGTTTCTGTGTTTTTCCTTTAATTCACACTTCTTCAGTCGGCATAATCCATTCTCTGAAAAAATGTGAGTGAAAATTTACATTATAAATATATATATATATATATATATATATATATATATATATATATATATATATATATATATATATATATATATATATAATTTTAGTGAAATTTAACGCTTGATTTTCTGAAGTCACACACTATTTTTGTAATCTTGACATCATTATGCGTTACTATTTTTGGAGATATAATTAATGTTTTTGACTCTACCCGATGGTCCTTTAATTAGCTGACAAGAAGACAATGTTATGTAAACCATCATCATCATAACTTGTCACTCCAACACTGAACCCACTCCATAGCATCTGGGGAGCAGACTCTTAGGTCATGGTCAGTGTAGCTGGGCCCGTCCTGGCATTCTCTAAGGATGTGCCGCATGATCTGCTCTGGGCATCCACATATACACAAGCTAGTCTCAGCCAGCCCCCACTTTTTCATGTTCTAGCTATTCTCCCTAGTTTTGTCCGTGCTCTGTTCAGTGTTACCCATCCATTCCTGGGGAGCTCAGGTCCATAGGACAGTTCTTCTCTCGGACCTTCAACGGCTTCATTTGCATGATTGTCCCACTCCCTCCATGTGGAAAGTCTGTATACAGCTGCAGTGGCTCCTTGAATGTGGGGATGTGCAATGCCAGCCAGCCGATGGAGGACTGGAACTGCAGTCGGTTTCAAGTTACTCGTAATGATTCGGCAGGTGTTATGCAGCTCAGGGTCAATCTTTTTGGCATGACAGGATCTTGCCCAGACTGGTGAGGTGTATTCGGCTGAGGAATAGCAGAGGGCTAGTGCGGTTGTCCTGGCTGTTTTTGGATCAGCGCCACATGTTGTGTTTGCCAGTTTTCTTAGGAGGTTGTTTCTTGTGGCCACCTTTTCTTTTGTTTTCATTGTGTGCTGAGAGAAGGGCAATGTGCAACCTAAGGTGACCCCGAGGTACACGGGGAATGTGCTGTTCCCCATTAAGTTCCCATTCCAGGAGATTTTCAGTTTCCTGTTGTTTTGGTGGTTTTTAAATGGAAGGCACACACTTGAGTTTTTCCTGGGTTGGCATTTAGTGAGTTCTTTAAATAATAGAGAGTGTCTTCAGGGCGTCTGTTACGCTCTCCTCAATGGTCTTGAAATCAGAGGCCCGCAAGACACAGATCATAAGCATATAGAAACCTCCGGATGTTCTCGAATGGCCGTTGGTATAAATGTTGAAAAGGATAGGTTCAAGAACCGATCCTTGAGGGAGTCCGTTCTTTTGTGATCTCCATCTGCTTTTCTTTCAATCCACAAAAAGCGATGGTTTGACATAAAGGATTTTATTATTGCAACTATTTTTGTGTTACAAGTTACCCTTGCAATCAAATCAAAACAAAACAAAACAAAACAAACTTATGCTTTTATATAGGGCACTATCTAAGCGCTTTAACAACAACACTAAACATATAGAACGAGAAATGACGCCTGATAGGCGATATTACATTTTTTTCCGACACAGACAACGCAGTTAACGGTCAGATACTCGTTTTACACAATTTGATTAAAGAGCCTTTTCCAAGGACTCAACTATGCGCCGCTTAGACCGGTACTCGAATCCAGGACACTCCGATTCAAAGGCGAGTGTCATACAACTAGATCACATTCTCCTATGGGTTTGTTCTGGTGATTAAAAAAATAATTGTTTGCTTTGATTGCTTGTGTGTTCGTGTATGTGTGCCTGTGTGTGTTTGTGTGTTTGTGTGCTTTAGTGTGTGTGAGTGAGTTTTAAACGTTTAAATATAACTTCGTCCTTTGTTAAGATTATTTTAAATCCTTTTTTGTTGTTGTTGGTTTTTATCTATTGGCCTTTTTCCCCCTTCTTTCTCCAATTGTTCTCTCCTTCGGTTATAATTGTGCCTCAACAATTTATCACGGTTCATTGTTCATACAAAAAAACAAAAAAAAAAACGAGAAAAATAGAAAGGAAAAGGAAAATAACCGAAAAAAAGTTTATTCGGTGTCTCAAAAGAAAGAATTGGTGACATTTCTGAAATAACACACTTCAAATAAATTTGGCCATAAAACTCAACCTTCAAATATCGATCAATTAGAATGATCCCCTTCTAGTTAAAAACTCTCTATTCCGGGACTCCCAGGATGATTTCAAGGAAGTCTCAGGTGTGAGATTTTTTGACAGGATGAGGGTCATTTTTATCGTCCATAGTTGAAGGACGAGTTATCGGGCCAATCTTTCGAAAATATGTTTTTTTTTCTCCAGGGTATGGCAAATTAACCCTTACGATTCCTTGTTTAACCATTTAACTGCCGAACTCTAGAAAAACACATATTTATATATTTGGCCCGAAAACTAGTCCTTCAAGCGTCGATTGATTTAAAAGACTATCATCTTTGCAAAAATCAAATCTGGTTCTTCGCCAAGTCTTCATTGTCCCCAGATAATTTTTTCCAAGATGAGAATAATTTAACTCGATCAATATTTGAAGGATTTAAACTTTCAAGCTGAAAATGTAATTATTGCCCTTGATAGGGAACTTTGAGCCTTAAAAACATATAACTGAGCAATCACAATATGTCAATAATAGTTATTTGTTTGATTAATTTTGCAAAACATTTTCGTCTATGCTTTTATCTGTTTCTTCCTTTTTAATATCCTCATCTCAGGGAATATGCAATGTGTAATGTACAATAATATATGGTTACTGTTACTTATGTTTTAAGGGCATAAATTAAGAAACACTTAGTCCATTGAAAGCCATACGTTTTATATGATATTATGATATATGATAAATGTTTTGATTCGGAACATGTCTCTTGGCTTAAGTTTCTCTAAAGCATATCTTCATCGTTATGTTTTCATTTAACATCAGGCAATTTTTCTTTTTTCCTCTTCTTCTCTTCTTCTTCAAAATGATCAAACATAACTCTGCAAACTTAACAAAGTACAATTTCCAATGTACGTCTAAACAAATTTCGGGGTCTTCAGGTTATTGACTAGTCTGGTGAAATTAATCCAGCAATCAAATCCTCAAAGATAACATAACCATAGATTCTTCTTCTTCTTCTTCTTCTTCTTCTTCTTCTTCTTCTTCTTCTTCTTCTTCTTCTTCTTCTTCTTCTTCTTCTTCTTCTTCTTCTTCTTCTTCTTCTTCTTCTTCTTCTTCTTATCTTTCTTTTTATCCTTCTTCTTCTTTCAGCTTATCCGGCATTTTGCAGGGTTGCCATAATGAATCCCACATCTCTATGCATCTTGGTTCAGAGCATCATCTTCCTCTAGGCCCAGTTCTTTCATATCATCCTTGACCTTATCCCACCATCTAGTCTTTTGGTGTCCCTTTTCCTCTTTCCCGCTATTTGTAAGTGCAATACTTTCCTTCCCACGTACTCCCTCTCTCGTCTCTTCATTCATAATATCTATAAAATGAATGAATTAAAAAAAAACAAAACAAAACAACAAAAAAAAAAAAACAACAACAAAAAACAAAACAAAGAAACCCACAAAACAATAACAAACAAACAAACCAAAAAAAAAACCAAACCAAAAAAAAAAATGCGAAACAAACAAACAAAAAAAGAAAAACCCATTAAAAACACATCACCAGACAGACTGGGAGGACATGCATATTGAATGACGATTCCCTCAGTAAGCAAGACCAAACACCCAGCTCAATTCCTTCTACGTCTACGAGACTATGGAATCGTCTACCATCTGGTGCAGCGGAAACTGACAACCCCTTTGGTATCATTGTGTATTCAGTGGCATCCCCAAGCATCAAAGTTAATCATAATATGATTAAACAATCCTTCATCAATTTGTATTTTTCTCCTTATAATTTAAAATGAAAAATAGAATGTGGTTCGGTTCTAAAACTTGAGGTTTCTACATTACGACGACCAAGATGAATTCTTTCGGTCGTATATTATTGATTGAACGCTTCTTTGTTGTATTTTTTTTTTTACAGTGTCTCAAATGGTTCTAAATATCTTGAACTCTCATTTTAAAACCCAGGTCACCTGAGGCTTCAAACTGAACGATTAGCCTGAGGCATTAGGTTCGATCAATTGTTGTGGGTCCGTTTGTAGCGCAAACCCACAATCAAGTAATCTATGGGTGGTAATAATATTACATAATATAAGCATACGTGACGCATTTACAAGGTTCAATAAGAATGTGAGATAATTTTTAAATTGTTTAAAAATAATAATATGACACACTGTCGTCATGTGATTTGAATGCAAACTTCGTGATTGGCTAATGACATGGCATTAGTTGTTTTAGCAAGGGGTGAAACGAGTTTTGATTTATTTTTTTTGGTACGCGGGGGGGGGGGGGGGGGGGGGGGGGGGGGGGGGGAGTAAATGAGAAACGCTCAATAAGCGGGGCTACATCGGCCGTAGTTTTGTTTTTACTTTGATCTGCTTTTAGAGCGTTACGTCGCTTTCGACACTGAAGGTCATTTCATCGCCAGTAATAAAATGTGCGTCCCTGACATAATCAGTCGCAAAGTGAAAATTTTTGTTTGCGGTTTTTGCATTGATTTGAAAGCCAAATGTCTCCTGAGCATTTTAATCTTTATTTGAAGCAAATCGGATGGTTTTTCACGAAGTTATGGTCAAATGCATGGGCTAGGGTGTGAAACCTTAATTTTGAGAAAATCGCTTCCAAAGTTGACAAGAATTGATATTAAAATATAATGATTACCTTCATAAAGAAATTAAATGAAGTTAAAAGCACCAAAGAAAAAGTAAGACAAATATGACCGGTTTAAATAGGGAAAGAAGATTCCATGAGTATCTACGATGTCTATTTTTACATTATCTGTAAGTCCCACCCAGGTGCAAGCAAAGGGTCCCACTATGAAGGATACACTCAAATATTTACAAAGTACGGTACGTTCAATACTAATGGCCATAATATTTCATAACAGAGAGATGCTTTACAAGGGAAAAGTATGGTCTGCCAAAAGCATATCATAATATATTTGACTGTATTCACACCCCCCGCCCCTCCCCCTCTCCCAGCCAAGTCAAGGTTCCCATCCAGGACCAGATGAAATAATAAGCAATCTCAACCCAGAACAGAGAGAGAGAGAGAGAGAGAGAGAGAGAGAGAGAGAGAGAGAGAGAGAGAGAGAGAGAGAGAGAGAGAGAGAGAGAGAGAGAGAGAGAGAGAGATAAAGATCATCGATCAGAATCCTGATTTTAAAATGAATGTATTTTATTCATTTATTTTATGTTACACTGTAAATCAATACAGAATTTGTCAGTGTGGAGAATACGATGAAATTATTTACCTCTTTGTGTGACTTGGTGGTCCAGTGGTATGACACTCGCCTTCGGACCGGTAGGTCCAGGGTTCGAGTTCTGATATGTGCGGCGCACAGTTGAGTCCCTGAAAAAGGCTCTATACTCCCGTTCTCTAACCGTACTCAGGTGTAAAAATGAGTACCTGGTCGTTACCATCGTTGTCTTTGTCGAAAAATATTATATCGTCTAACAGACTCGTTATGTCTCGTCGATCCTATAAGTTTAGTGTTACTGTTGGCTAGGTACTTTGAGCACGTTTAGTAGATACTGCACTATATAAGTGCTAAAGTATTTTTTCCCTTATTTTTTTGTGTGGAAAAACTTCCCAGAAGTTGTAACTTTCTAGTCTATTGAACTGTAAAATACCAAAACATGGCAGCCAGATAGAATTGTGCGACACAAACCAAGAACTTTAAAAAATAAATTAAAATTAATTTTAAAAAAAACCATTTCAAAAGGTTAATCAGTCATTAAATTTTACCACATTCAATACATTAACTCTGTCCGATATGCACTTATTTGCAGGTCTGATAACCCAATTCATTATGGGCTCATTGTTGTCATGAAAATCTCAAATAAAGACGCAAACATTGTCCATTACAACAATGTTAATCTAGGGCCGTAATCGGGTTCGTATATCAGGCCTGCATATATGTACACCTCGACTCTGCCGTATTCTTTTTTTTTCACAGCACGATAGTATAACTAATTTTTGATTTTGTAAAACAACAGTAAAAATTAAATATGTCCTTGTTGTTAGTCAAATTGAATCCCCCCCCCCCCCCCCCTTAAACTACAACGGATAGTTTGATAAATGGTTGAATAAACATCTAGGATCAAATAATAACTTTAAAAATAACACACCGATACTAAACAAAATCATAGCTGTGTTAAAGTAATTATCATTGTTTGAAATATGAGTCATGTCTTTATCTACATTGGTAGTCTTTTTGGAGACTCAAAAAAAAAAACAAAAACAACAACAATATTATAGTGACGCGAATAATTTTAACAGCTTAAGTTGAGCTTTTATAGAGAACAGAACCAATTAAATATGCTCAAAGCGCTTTACAATTTATGACCAATCTTCTCAAAACGGTATCATGTCGGGATAAACAACATTTTTAAGCTTAACTTATAGAAGGAACTAAATTGATGTTTTTAGACAGCCATTTTGGTGATTACTTCTCACTAAATTACATGAATCAAACTATAAACGTTCAAGGTTACACACACTTTTGTATGTTGGTACATTATATCCGGCTGGCAAATGTTATATGTATTTTATCTAAACACATAGCATCAATAACATCTGAATAAAAGTGAGTGTTTCCATGGTGGTGGTGGGGGGAAAGGGGTGGGGGGGGGGGGGGCGTTTCTTTAACTTTAGAACCTCTCCCAACCCTACCCTAACCCCCGCTCTTAAAATTTCCTAATTCTAATGATTCTGACTTTAAATTCAATTTTCTCCGTCCCGTTCATTCTGAACATTTTGCTACTCATTAGCTATCCACCGTCTCAAAACGACAATATGACATCGGGACGAATAGAATCCCGATAAGTGAATTTAGAATTGAAATGTTAAAAAATAATTAATTTTTGAATTTTTGCGACGTAAGAAATTGTATTTATTCTCCATCATAATGATAAAGAACTGAACAAGTGTGTATTAAAGGTGCCAGCCAACCAAAGCAAGAGAGAAAAATACAAGAAAAAAAGACAAACATCCCAAAAAATCAGTCTACCTCGACCTGGGGATCGAACCTCATGCCTTCTGATTACCAGTCAGACGTCTACCATTACATTAGCATAATGATAAGAAATTAAACCCAAGTTCTTCTTCTTCTTCTTCTTCTTCTTCTTCTTCTTCTTCTTCTTCTTCTTCTTCTTCTTCTTCCATTAAGGTCAAAGCTTCAGGCTGAAGATTGTATGGCCGTCTTTTCAGTAACAGGGGTTTTAGAGGGAAGCAGAGAGCAAATTTTTTAAGTCATCAGTCGAAAGTTGTATTTTTGTGACGATAAATTCGATTTCCACCAAAAACAACTACGTTCATCTCGATATTAGATCGTTTTAGGACGATGAGTCTCCAGTTTTGAAATATGAAGAGTTTTATGTATCTGACAAAAAAAAAAAAAAATAAATAAAAAGAAAAAAAAAAGAAAAAAGAAAAGAAAAACAAGCAAGTAAACACTAAACAAAACAAAAAAAAAATGCCTCAACAAAACGAAAGGATTTTAAAACAAAACAAAACAAAAAAGGCATTTCTAACTTAATTATTTTGTTTTTATGTGAAATTTTTGAGAAAAAAGATTTTTTCACATTTTCTATATGATTTTACTTGACATAAACTATGAGCTTGGATCCAAACAAAATTACGGCATCATTTGATACGATTTCTTTCGACATTCCATGAAGGAATATAGATAATCCATCAAATATGTATATATATATATATATATATATATATATATATATATATATATATATAAAATATATATATATATATAAATATATACATACCCCTCGCATATACATACACATTCACAGACACAATACATGGATATATACATACATATGTGTGTGTGTGTGTGTGTGTGTGTGTGTGTGTTCTGTGTAATGTTTGATCAAAGGAAACGAGCACGATACATGCAATAAAATCATATAATTGCCATTGTAATTAAGAAGAAAATTTAGTGCACTAAGTTGACCTTGGGAATCCATTTAAAATGCCATATTATTCAATTTATCAAACTACAATGCTCAAAAGTTTCTCATAGCTCAGACGAAAAAAAATCGTTTAATTAATGCAAAAAGAATCTCCCTGTTTTTAAGTCCGTTAAAAACGGGCATTTCTATAAAGCAATAACCGCTAACCTTGTTCAAAGCTTTTCACAATAGGCTCCCTAGCAAATGGCATTCTTCTTCTTCTTCTTCTTCTTCTTCTTCTTCTTCTTCTTCTTCTTCTTCTTCTTCTTCTTCTTCTTCTTCTTCTTCTTCTTCTTCTTATTCTTCTTCTTCTCTTCCTCCTCTTCCTCCTCTTCCTCTCCACCGTCTCTCCCCTTTCTCCTCTTCCTCCTCCTCCTCTTCCTCCTCCTCCTCCTCCTCCTCCTCCTCTTCCTCCTCCTGTGGTCTGCTTTCTCAAATGGGTGTCATGTCTTGTGGATCAAGAAGCGAAAAGGGAATTTGATCGGAAAACTGGGAGTCTTGGGCTAAAGTTTTATTGAAAATATTGAAAATTGATGTATCCTTTTTGGTAAAATACTCACAACATCCGCCAGCCTGATGTAATGTAACACAAAAAGCTTTGTGTAACCCTGAACGTTTATAGTCTGATTGATATAATTTAGTGAGAACTAATCAGCAAAATGGGTGTCTAAAACAATAAGAAAGAGCTGAGTGACGTCAATTTAATTTATTCTATAATTGCTTAAAGTGACAAAGACTAGAATTTGGAATTTCTTGTAAATTAAGTTTAAGAATCCAATGTTTTCATCAGGTTCATTCTGACATAATACTGACGTGCACTTGTTTGAAGGTCTGATAACCCAATTTATTATGGGCTCATCACTGTTATGGAAATCTCATAAAATGACTCAAAATATTGTCCATTACAACAAGGTTAAACTAGGCCCATAATTGCTTTCAGCTGTCAGACCTGCATATATGAACACGTCGCATAATAACGTTTTGATACGCATAAATCAAAAAAGTTAACTGCCGTACTCTTTCTTGAAAAGCATGTAGGGTCAGTTGGGGGAATTTCACCCCCTGGGGTAATTCCAAACTCACATTCATTATATATAGCTCTTCGCAAAAAGAATGCAAAAAGACCCAATGGATACTGTTCAAAGTTTTAACTGCCTTTGATTTATATTTCCTGTTTGAACACAAAAAGCTGACACTTTTACTAATGTTGAATTCTGACAATTTTTCAAGTTTTTACAAGCCCATTGAAGGTAAGTGCAACACTCATTGTTTTCAAATATTGCATAATGTTGTTAAATTTTCTTCAACTTTGAAGCTACAGCTAGAAATGCTTAATCATTCGTCGGATATGTAAAATTTTCCCCCAAACCTGTTCTAGATGCCTTAAGTAAGTTGCTGTGCCTATTTTAGATTCATAAATGTCAGGGAACTTCCACACCCTACAGGTTTCGAATATCTAGTGACTTTTTTTCTGTGAAAATATTTAATCAAAATCCTATGTCAATGGTTTTATTTTACAGAGAGTGGCCCCAGCTTTCATTTCAGTAAATAGTTATATCCTTATTCATGGTTTTTTTTTTTTTGAATTGATTTTGATGTGTAAATGATATCATGACCACAATGGTAATTCTTAAAGTCTTAAGTTTAAGAATCCAATGTTGTCATTGCGGCTATGTGGTCTAGTGGTATGACACTCGCTTTCGGATGGGAAGGTCCTGGGTTCGAGCCTCGCGCTCGGCGCATAGTTGAGTCCTTGGAAAAGCCTCTTTACTCACATTCTCTCACCGTACTCAGGTGTAAAATGAGTACCTGGCCGTTAACAGCGTTTTCTTTGTCAGAAAAATTGTAATATCGCCTAACAGGCGTCATGTTCCGTCCTACATGTTAAATGTTGCTGTGACCAGGGACCCCTTGTAAAGCGCTATGAGCATATTTAGTGGATATTGCGCCTATATAAAGCTCAATTTAAATTTACATTTAAAGTCTTATAGTTAAATTCGAGAACCAACCATTGTAAAAAAGGTCGAAGATTACTTATTTTATCCTCTTTGCGCTTGATCAGCTGACACGGTGGAACGCCGTATTTTTCATTGGAGGCCATTTTTGTCGTCTGTCCCCAAGACTATCCACTAGCTTTCATTTCTCTTTCGATGCCCCTCCTCTATGTCTTCAGAGGATGACCCCTTCTTCTCGTTCCGTGGGAGGTTCACTTAAGGGCTATCCTGAGAATGGCATTCTGAGGACATGTCCAGTCCATTTCCACATTCTCCTCTTTACATCTTCAGACACTGGTTCAATTTGTGTGCATTTAGCCAGTTCTATGTTTGAAATTACATTTGGCCAGAAAATTCTTCTTAAGCATTTGTTTTGGAATGCATTTAGTTTGTTTTAAATGGTGCCTGTCAGTTTCCATGATTCAAACCCATAGAGGAGAACAGATAGAACATTTGTTTTGAAGAGATGTAGCTTTGATTTGATGGTGATTTCCTTGATTTCCGGATATTTCTGAGCATTCCAAAGGCTGTTCTTGCTTTCGTTAGTCTATCTTTGATCTCATCTTTGGAATTTCCATTTTGTCTAATCCTGCTGTCTAGATAGGTGAAATGATTCACATCCCCAATGCCTTGGTTGATTATGTTCAGAATTTTGTTTGTTCCCACAAATTACCCTGGCATGGAAGTTTTTATAAAGCATCTGAATGATGTTAACAATTTTTGTAGGAATGCCATAGTGCCGTAGAATACTCCAGAGAGCTCTTTTCTGAGCTTCGGTCCTATTTCGAAGTTCATGGGGTTCAAAACTATTCTACTAAATATTTTTGTTGTGACTGAGAGCAACATGATGCCTCGCCAATTTCTACAATCAAATAGATCTCCCTTTTTTGGGCATCTTGACAATTCGTCCAACACTCCATTCTGTTGGTATTCCTTTGATTTCCAGACATCTGAGAATATATTTTGCAAGATTTGGGGAGTGATTTCCTTGTCTATTTTCAACATTTCAGTCGTCACTTGGTCTCCACCTGCTGCTTTGCATGTGGTGAGACTTTCGACTGCACTTTTTATTTCTTCGGTGGTTTGGGGTTCTGTATTGATTTGTAGATCTATTAGCGCGGGTCTGATGTTTGTATATAGTCTTGATGGTGCTCTGTTTAATACAGTTTCAAAAAATACTAAAATAAATTACAATCGCATGAGCTAACGTATCTTATAATCAAGCGTTGAAGACGTGCAATGCAATTTCATTCAAACCTCGGTCAAAACACTATGGTAAATTCTAACAAATTGTGGGCTAATAATTTGGGCTACTCAGCATGAATTAATGGTGACTATAAACTTAAGTCATAAAATGTAACAACTTAGGCTTATGATATGATGGCACAACATAGAGGATATTTAATTACATTGTCACGGCTGATTTATTGCTTTAATAAGTATCGATAATAATTGTTGATGAAGTTTTGGGAACTAGAAGAAAACAATCCTAACAGTAACAGACTAGATGCCAAAAAGCGGCGGGCTTGTATGTTTGCGGTCCGTGTGTGTTTTTTTTTTGTGTGCAAGATTGTTTGTGTGTGTGTGTGTGTGTGTGTGTGTGAGAGAGAGAGAGAGAGAGAGAGAGAGAGAGAGGGAGGGGGGGGGGGCGGGCGCAGGGTGGTAATTTGATTGGGTCGATATTACAATGAAGTCCGTTTCTGGCAAAAAAAAAATATCTATTAAATTATTGGGGGGGGGGGGGGGGGGGGGGTTGATGGTGTGTGTATGCTTTTTCAATTTATAAGATCGCTATTTTTGAAGATGGTCCATTTTTCGGAAGGGGAAGGGGGAGGGAGTCTTTTTATAATTTTGTTATGTAAATTGCTATATTTAAAGACGATTCTTTCTCTTTGTATGTGATTGTCCTTCAGAGCCATAAGGCCCGTGGAGGCGGAGTTTATTCCTGTTTCTATAGCGTGAAATGGACAATAGCAATTGCTTTCTAACCTTTGCATAGTACATTAGTCTATCGCAAAGAACTTTCCGACAGATCAAACAGACCTAGCTACCCAATCACTGCAAGGCTGGGTGGAAATGAGGGGTCAGAAAAAATCTCGACTTCAATCGGGATTGATCTAGTTTCCTATGCATTTGAAGCGAATGCTCTACCAACTTTGCTATCGAGATCCCAGTGGAAAATTCAAACTTAAATTTATTTTACTATGACAGTTGATGTGGACATTTTGAATTTCCCCTTTGTTAACAGAACACGATGAAAGAGACACTACAGATGAATGAGAGACGAGAGGATGGCGAATAAACTAGATCAAGAGGAAAAAGCAGATTCATTTTTTGTTTGTTTGCGCAATTCTATTTCATAATTTTGAGATATTTCATATGGTCTAGTGGTATGACACTCGCTTTCGGATTGGAAGGTCCTGGGTTCGAGACTCAGGTGTAAATTAAGTACTTGGCCGCTAACAGCGTTGTCTCTGTCCGAAAGAAAATATATCATCGCTTAACAGGCGTCATGTCCCGTTCTAAATGTTAAATGTTAATGTTGGCCAAGGACCCCTTGTAAAGCGCTTTGAGCACGTTTAGTGGAATTGCGCTATATAAAAAAGCTCAAAAATGTGAATGATAGCTTTCATATGTTCACAGTTTGAATGAGGAAAAGAAAGATAAAATAAACATCTTACTATCGTAGATATTAAACAGGACACATAGAATTAATTGTAAATTATATTTCCCATTTTTACATTTTTGCCAAAGGCTTAATAATCTCCACAACGCTTAAAGCTATTAATTCCCCATGAATGGCTATCATTGAACTAATGAACATTTTGTAAATAAATCTTATTATAAATTTCATTTTTATACTCAATTTCTAACATCCGCCAATGTCTAATGTTTGACTGCGTGCGTACTTATTTACACCTGAGTCGGTAAGGAACGTGTATAAATTCTTCTTCCCATAAAACATAACATCGACACTTGAATCTGTGGTTTAATCCCTTGTTACCAAGTTCATGTTCATAGTTTTTTTTGGAGCATTTTGACGGTGGAAAAACATGAGTTATGTTAAACTCTCCAATCAAAAAAGGAAAACAATCAAAACCATGTAAGTAAATAACATCGGTATAAAACAAAACAAAACAAAAATACTAAAATTAACCGATACTTATTTAAGCAATAGATCAGCCGTAACAATGGAATTAAATATCCGCTTTGTTGTGCTATCATATCATAAGCGTAAGTTGTTATGGCTCAAGTTCATCTTTCCCAAAACTTCATCAACAATTATTATCGATACTTATTAAAGCAATAGATCAGCCTTGACAATGTAGTTGAATATTCGCTGTATCATAAGCGTAAGTTGTTACGTTTTATGACTTAAGTTTATAGTCACCATTAATTCATGCTGAGTAGCCCAAATTATTAGCCCCACAATTTGTTAGAATTTACCATAGTGTTTTGACAGAGGTTTGAATGAAATTGGATTGCACGTCTTCAACGCTCGAATATAAGATACGTTAGCTCCTGCGTTTGTAATTTATTTTAGTATTTTTTGAAACTGTATTAAACAGAGCACCATCAAGACTATATACAAACATCAGACCCGCGCTAATAGATCTACAAATCAATATAGAACCCCCAACCACCGAAGAAATAAAAAGTGCAGTCGAAAGTCTCACCACAGGCAAAGCAGCAGGTGGAGACCATGTGACGACTGAAATGTTGAAAAAAGAAAAGGAAATCACTCCCCAAATCTTGCAAAATATATTCTCAGATTTCTGGAAATCAAAGGACTACCAACATAATGGAGTGATAGATAAAGAGAAAGAGAGAGAGAGAGAGAGAGAGAGAGAGAGAGAGAGAGAGAAAGAGAGAGAGAGAGAAAGAGAGAGAGAGGGAGAGAGAGAGAGAGAGAGAGAGAGAGAGAGAGAGAGAGAGAGAGAGAGAGGGAGGGAGAGAAAGGACAGAAGAAAGATGTAGAAAGATCGAGAAGATAGGAAGCATGGTGAGTGGAAAAATATTGTCCATGTCTTTTAAACACATAATACACTACACACATTTATATAATGGACACAAATACAAAGCATTAACAAAAAGAACAACAACAACAACAACAACAACACACGCACACACACACACACACACACACACACACACACACAAATACACAACCTCCTCCCCAAACATAGACACACGGATCAAATGTAAAACAAAAGTAACAATGCACACCCATACACACACAAACACACACAGAGACACACACACACAACATATCAATACAAAACAACAATATAACACACACTACCCCCCCCCCCCCCCCCCCCCCCCCCCCCCCCCCCCCCCCTCACCCAATTCCTACACACAATGATACACATCAGACGATTCCATCTGATACTGTCTTTTTTATCAAGTCTCTGCGGCAGGTATCGATCTTTAAAATAACCATATCAAAACTTTGATTTTTCAATTCAATAGGGGCTTACGTGACTCAATTTCATGGCTGGTTGTCTACTGTGTAGACCAAAGGTTCAAGAGGTTTGTTTTGTCAAATTGACGAATGCTCTTTCCATCACAAAAATATAATTCTAAAGAATGATTAAAACGTCCGTTCAAGCGTACAGAAGGTCAACAATACAATAGGAATTTCCAATAAATTGTATCAGAAAGCCATTGTTTAACGATTGTGTTTGCATAAGCCACGCTATAATTTGATTCGATTCGTTAATTGCCAAATTTATTGGCTTGTTAAATGTATTCGATTCTTCATCGGGTTGTAAACGCCAGTTACAAGTTTAGCTATGAATGGTGAAAAATGGAACTTTTCCATCAGAATTTCACAACAAAAGTTTGGATGTCCAAAAACACGGAGGCATTCACTGTTTGAGAACCACAGACCTGTAAACTTCACCTGGGAGGGAAGAGAGAAACAGGCAGAGAACATCCTTATCAGGGTGACGGGCAGTGGGAACGATTTATTGATTCTGTGCATTTAGCCAAGTAAAAAAACTTATAACATCCGCCAGCCGGATATAGCGTACCAACACACAAAACTATGTGTAAGCTTGAACGTTTATAGTCTGATTAATACAATTTAGTCCGAACTATTCATAAAATGGCTGGCTAAAAAACAACAACAAAGAGGTGATGACGTAATTTCGCCCTTTCTATTTTATTTTCCCATGTGCTGGCGTCATTGGTCACATTGCAAAATGTGCTCAAATTGACCTACATAATAAAAAGTGATCACAGTTTTCTGGACATCCAACATCGCCATAGGTCATTTTGTTCAACTTGACCCATTGGGATGTTTACAATTTCCATAAACAAAACCTTGTGTTTACATACTTTATATATATATATATATATATATATATATATATATATATATATATATATATATATATATATATATATATATTAAAAAAACAACTATCCAATCGTGGGAGAGTAAAACATCATGTGATTAAAGCCTATGTAGGACAAAAACCTGAATATAGATAGTATGCGCTTGGCTAAGAAGCTCATAACATTGCCATCCGGAAGTATAACGGACCAACACACAAAACTGTGTGTATCCATGAACTTTTATAGTCGGGTTAATACAGTTCAGTGAGCATTACTCATAAACGCGGATGGCAAAAAACAATAACAAAGACCTGAGTGACGTCATCTTCGAACTATCTATAGATCGCTCCCTTTGCCGATGCCATTATGCTCCTCGAGAACTGAGAGGAATATGTCAAGTCATTACGTATAATTTCAAGTCTTGAGGTAATAACGCGAGAGATTAATACCTTTTTAAAAAAAGAATAGACCACTTGTATTGTGCCACAAATTACCTTAAATTTTGAAAACAAAGCACGATTAGCGCCCTCTCTTGTCCAGATAAACTTGAGTCTATCGGGTTTGCCATAGAATGGGAGCGATCCATATTCATGATTTCGACCAACCTAGTCATCGATCACATGATTTGTTGCTGTACAACGATTGGACATTTCTCAATGTATCTAAACACGCTGCTTTGTTTATGAATGTTGTAAACATACCCATGAGTCATGCTGAGCAAAATGACCAATCGGTCGTTGGATATTTCTGAAACTGTGAACACTTTTCACTATGTGGGTCATTTTGAGCACACTTTGCAATGTGGCCAATGACTTCGAGCACACGGAAATTTAATATAGATCATGCCCATTAGTCTCGAATAAAGAAAAAGGTTGTTTCCTTTGAACATAATGATCCATTAATACTTCCATCTGGTAGACCAAATGCAATATCACATATTTGCCATGTAAACAAATCGATGTAGTTGTGAGAATTGGCTTCAACAGTCATGACGTCAATTCCCTCGAATTGACGGATAGTAACTTAGTTTAGAGCCAGTTACTAAGTCACTATCCGTCAATTCGAGGGAAGTGACGTCATAGTTTAGAGCCAGTTACTATCGGAACAATGGCGGACGCCCTTATGAAATTTTTCTCCGACGAGCATAAAAGTGTATCCAGAGGAGAAAAACATAAATATGATCATGTTTTGACTCTTATACATTCTGATCACATGACATATGAAAAGCTCTAGCCAGCGTGAAGAATAAAAAGTACCAATTTTCTTTGTTTAGAACCACGCTGCTCGCCGTTGCTGGGCGACGTGACATCAGACAATTGAATCCAATTGAAATAGGGGAAAAAAAGTCAGGCGTCCGCCCTCTACTTTTCCGGTTCCAAATTCCCTGGAAGTGTTATGTAACCAGGCCTTCTGAGGACTGATAATGAAGAATAGGTTACATATTGAATCATAAAGAGGCTCAACTATTTGAGTGGCAGGGTGTAGAGGCAGAGTCTTAAGACAACGAGCCGTAAAAGAGCAAGGATGGATGATTTTTATTGACGACCAGCATATATTTAGACTAGAAAATAAGAAGCTATCACTCTGAAATCAAAAATTCATTTAAACAAGGTATGCATTCGTTCCTCCGGAAGAATGGTTTTACACTTCCATTGAGATTGGAACCAGCTTTTTTGACATCCCTTTTGAAACGAAAAGTCTATTTAAGGTAATCG
>NC_088361.1:93368139-93373139 GCF_034508935.2 Berghia stephanieae | reverse complement strand
GTTTGCATCCCATTTTGACTTTGTAATTTATTGCTTTTTATTTACATCATGTCGCCATTACCGAAGACTGATATGAATCTCTAGGTGATTAAATACTCAAAATTGTCAAATTAATAATGAATGTTTATATTTAACTTTGAAAAATTGTATCTATGCATGAACGTTTCACACACCATTTTAAGTTTTCTTTTAAACCTATAAGCTCTTAAACAATACGATATGATACGGAATCTCTATCGGTTCCTCTCTCGTAAAGCTGCGAAAAGAGGTCCACTTTTATCTATTGATAAGTCGTTAATTAAAGAGGACAGCTATGGAATTGGAATTTCACAATCAACCCTGAGTTTTGCATGTTATTGTTGTTGAACACAAGCACATATTTGTGGAAACACTGTATCATAAATTGATGAATTTTTACTTTTGACTGGTCTACATTAAATTTATGTAATCCTCTGGCATAAATAACAAGCTATATCTCAAAAGTTTGAAATCAAAATAATGTTGGAAGTGTGTAATGTTCACTTTCATCTGTATTCATCAATAACGTATATTGATTGTTATAAAATGTAAACATGTCTGTCGTTCCTTCATATTCGGATTCTGTACGAACATCATATAAGTTTCAATTAACTGAACATTCCATTTTAACAAAGTCTTTCAAAATGGATAAGCGGAAAATCATATTTTGACACTATAATCATATTTGGGTTCCGATCCTTACTAGTTATCGATTTTAATATAGCTGTAATAAGCGAAATACTTTCCTATTGTTTTAAAATTCGTGAAAAAATATATTTTATTTGGACAAAATGATCCAGAGGTTCATACAAATTTTTGCAGCTGTACATTGTGAACAGCTGAGAAAAAGAAGAAAAAGGCGCGCCCCTTATTACAAAATCCGACTATTGTACTCTGAATATATAGTTCTGTCTCATTGATCTGATATGTTACTTTATTAATTAACTCTGTGACTATGGAATGGAATGGAACTATGCTACTCCATTGACTATATGGAATGTACCAGTACTCCGAATGTTTTTCCTCACATGAACTTTTGCCTTTTGTGGGTCTGATGTTCATGGACGTGATTTGTTAGCAAATTCAAGATGGGGAAAATTGTGGTGTTGCGAATTGCAATGGTAACTACAATAAAGCCAACAAATTTGTGTTCAGATTGCCTAAAGAGGAACCTGAACGGGAAACATAGTTAAACAAACGCCCTCCTCATGATGATATTGAACCACAACGGACAGAATTCGTTATTTGTGAAAGACATTGGTCTGTAGGTGTTCCAATGAAAATTCTACCTGGCAGACCAATCTCCCCTTATAGGGATGAAATAGTGTTCCAAAAATTTAAAAATTAATAAATTCGAGAGATCCTAATTACAATTACGATATATGTAGCGCATCCCTTAGTAGATATTTTGATATTCATCTTTTTCTTGGAATCATCCTCCGCAGATTACCTCCCTTTGTTGATATTTTACATCTCCTTTCCCCTTCATCTAATTGTTCACCCTCATCTTCATCATCACTTTACATGTACATTCATTAATCAAGCTTCTAAAGAAATCATCCTGAATCAATCACTATAAGGTCAGTTTTTAGAATATCTAACTACTCATCCTTTCCGTTTCTTGGCTACTCTTATTCACTGCTGATAATAGTAATCATTAAATTTAAATCTTTTTTGGACCCAGAATTCACAATCATTCTCTAAAAAGGTAGATCTTGCCGTATAATGCCCCTGCTGTTATTTTGGTTTGAATTTTCTAGATTTTTAGTTGGCCCCCACTAGCGAGGGCTGAAGATTCCATATGTCAGTCCTTTCAGTATAGTTGTCCTTGGATTTGATCATTAGAAATCAAGAAATGCTATGGCATATTTTTTATAACCCCGATTTGTTTATTGGTTTTAAACAATCACAACTAATCCTTTCTTTAAAAAATATAGCTTTGTGGATAACATTGTGCTTATTTGAGTCAATAAAAAAAAATATACGGCGCACAACTCTACTGAAAGATTTGAAAGTTAGAAATGTATTTTTTACAGATAGATAAACAGATAACGTGATTTCCTTTATAATTTAAAGTCAGTTTGAAAGTTCGTTGAGTCAAACAATATCATAAAATATGTACGACGACACTAACACTCTCAAAAACAATCAATTTCGACACTGTAAAAAGTTATCAGTTTGGCGTTTTTACGCAAATCGTTGCATTCGAAATAATGTATTCACTTAATTACTTAACGGATTTCAGATCTACACAAAATTTTTAACTGTTTTCATCTATTTATGACAGCAAGTATTATTATTGCCTATTTGATGCTTTCACTGTGATGGTTTCGGGTGGATAATACTCAGGTTTAACTTCTTTGGTAATAAATAAATAAATAATAATAATAATCTTAAAAATCGAAAATTAAAACCAGAAAAGAGAAGTTGCAATGAAGGTAAAATAAGGTTTTAGAAAGACCTTATTAAAAGTTATGAGCAGTCAGCTGGCTCTGTAGCGCAGTGGATAAGCTGTCAGACTCTAACCTTGAAAGTACTGGGTTCAATCCCCAGTGGCGGTTCTAGCCTATTTACAGTGTTGGCAAGATGATCCGTCATATATATATATATATATATATATATATATATATTATATATATATATATATATATATATATATATTATTTATTTATTTATTTTTTTTTTAATTATAATTTTTTTTTCACCTTTAAAAAAAATATTTCAACCACAAATAATCACATTCACAATGAAATGACAATACCAGTAGATTTTAATTATTCCAAACGTAATCAAAAAATAATCACGAAAGAGAATACAACTAAAAACTAAAGCGACGAGACATAATGCGACAACACCTTGACAATAGAAGTCCCATTTCGTTCACTCGAAAAATTAAAGAGATGCTTTAATCCCTCAACGGCGAGATTAATATTTATGTTACATTACTGGTTTTCAGTAGTATGTAGTAACCTTAAAGTTTTCATCGAGAAGCAACAACAGCGATATGACTCGAGTTTCATTCAGAGCTGAAATTGCATCATTTTTACTGCTGTCTTGGTGGTTAGAATGATTGTGCCGGTGGTGGTAGTGGTTGGAATAGTGGTAGCGGTGGTGGTGGTGGTGGAGGAGGAGGAGGAAGACGAGGCGGTGAGGGAGGATGTAATTATGATAGTGGTTTTGGTGGTGCTGTTGGTTAGAATGATAGTTGTGGAGACGATTGTTGTACTTGTTGTTAATATTGTTGTTGTTGTTGTTGTTGTTGTTGTTGTTGTTGTTGTTGTTAATGATGATGATGATGATGATGATGATGATGATGATGATGATGATGATGATGATGACAACCACGATGTCGTCGACAATGATGGTTACCACCATACGATATTACAAAGTTTATTTAATCTTAGGCTTTCGCCAATAATTCACACAATACAATTAAGACAAAAGAATGTTATCAATCTCTCCTCATGCATTCGTTATACTATCACAATAACGACCGTGTTATCTTTACTCCTTCCCAATGCTATCTATACAAGAGTGCTATGCTCCTTCCCCAACCAACCCCTAGCTTCCCGCCTCTTCGTCGCGAACTATCTTATGTATGTATTAGCTTCAGGACGGGCAAGTACGGAATCTGCCCACCCTTCCTTTAAACGTCTTTATTTCCTCTATAACTTAGAATTCAACTCTCTCCTTACTCAGAAGAGTATTTCTCGTATACTAATTCAATTGTTGAGAAAACCAAAATGGTGGTTGTATTAATATTTATTTAGTCGTGACTTTTGAATAAAATGTTTTGTTTTATTAGAGGAAATACAATAGAAAATTACATTGTTTTGCAAAATTATTTAGTCTGGCAATAAAAATACAGCGGTAATTACTTTAAGAATAATAAAAAAAAGAACTAACAAATTAATTTGTTAAAAAACAAAAACAAAAAAAAACAACAAAAAACAAATAAGAAAACAATTTAAATAAATGAGTTTTGAGAAGTACTTAAAGAAAACGAGAAAAAAAAAAAAGAAATAATTTAAATGGATAAACAAATATATAAAAACAACACAAATTAATACTAAATTGATATAATATTAGTAAGTTAATAAATTTAATTCAATACTGGAACCTTCCCAAAGTCATTACATCAATGGTACCAGCACAAGTAAGGCAATAAATAAGAAAAAGTTCGTTTGCCAAAAGCTCTATTCAGTGTTCACTGGTTATTAAGGTGGGCTCATTTGAATTAGCCCGACCTAGTACTAGAGAGGCCAGACAGCAAAAATCGGAGTTAGTTCACCGTCAGGCGACGTGACGATGAGATGACGATGTGGGCGGAGTGGAGTGGTTGGGGAGGGGAGGGGGGGGGGGTTGATAAAAAGAACAGGAGCGTATCCTGGTTTATGCATTACGGGGTGCATGGTCATTCGCAATCTATCAAAAATACACACAAATTGATTTCAGTACGAAGTATCAAGTTTAAGTAGTAACTTTTGAAATTATCTAATTTAGATTAGATTATTTCGGACCTGGTAATACAGCTTATAACTTGAAAAAAACAGGCTGGTATTTGCCCACCCTGCCCATTATTACCAGCCGTCCCTGTCAATCCCATTGTGGACATTTACAAAAAAAGTTTACTTTATTGAGAAAGACATCCTTTTTGTTGTTATAGTTACTGGACATATATTTAAAACCTTAAATTAATCTATTATTATTATTATTGTTGTTATTTTTCAAAAACTTCCCGTCCCATCATTGTTTATGTCTATTTACCTTATCCACGCCATTCACACTACACATCTCTCATTCGTCCTAAGTGTCTTATTCGTCGTGTTTTGTTGATTAAGGGGAAATCAGAAACGTCCACAGTATGTCTTCGTCTATTAAATTGAAGCTTACAATTCAACACTTATCGCTAGTTTTTCCTTCGAGGTTCAAGCAGCAACATTTTCATTGATTAATCAGCACCGCCAACGGGGGTGCATAAA
>NC_088361.1:93353139-93360639 GCF_034508935.2 Berghia stephanieae | reverse complement strand
TAAAGAGCCTATCCCAAGGACTCAACTATGCGCCAAGCAAGGCTCGAACCCAGGACCTTCCGATCTGAAAGCGTTTGTCATACCACTAGACCACATAAACGTAAATAGAGAGTGTTTTACGCACAAGCCGAAGCAAAATGATTGCTGATCGATGACTAGAAGAGGATAAAATTGAGGGATCTGATTTTCACCCTTGAAATATTTTCACATAGCGGGTCGTCGAACCTGTGATTCATAGGCCACGGAGTGCCATGCCCCTACACCACAGAGCATTCATCAGAAAAAAAGCAAAACAACACTGAGCCAATACTAGACCTGTTCATCCAGGACACTCTTCTTTAATTTCATCCTTTGATGACCGTAACTCATAATATATTTATTCCCTTTATGTCCGAAGTTTTTATCGATTCCCCAACCCTTTGACATGTCCTTCTACCCTTACGGATCAAATGTTATGAAGTATCTCGGATCTGAGAGAATGATTAGTGATTTGGAACTAATGTTAAACTTGTCAAATACAGATTGTTTTCCGTACAAGCCGAAGCAAAACTGTTGCTGATCGATGTCTATTTAACTTACAATTGCACAGCACACCCAAGGACAGATTTAATGCATCTGCTCTATTCTTGAGATGGTACTTAACACGAGTAGAACTCCACTTGTACACTTTTCATTGCTGCATGTTTTATTTTATTGCTCAAAGGAACTACAATAAAATACTCATGGTTGTAACGGACACATTTACACACACACACACACACACACACACACACACACACACATATATATATAATATATATATAATGTTGAGCTTATTATATATATATATATATATATATATATATATATATATATATATATATATATATACTTATGCAAGTCTGACATCCGAACGCAATTATGAGCCTAATCTAACTTTGTTGTAATGGACACTATTTTGTGAATTTTTGGGGGGATTTCTATAACAACAATGAACCCATAATAAATTGGGTTATCAAAACTGCAAATAAGTGCATGTGGATATCTACGTATAAGGGAGGACTTCTTAAAACATTTGAAGCGCTACTCATGTAACCACATTCGCTTTATACTGTACATAAACCTGTCGCTGTATTAAGAGGATAACTGAATAATAATAATAGATTTATAAATAATATAAGATGGTCAAGGAACGTGCTTTTGCCAGTACAATCGAAGACACTTAATTTTCCTGCAAACTCTAGTCTCAAGAAAGAATCAACTCTGACCGTGCAACTGACTACAGACTATTCACATGGAGGGAGGGGACAATCACGCAAATGAAGCTGTTGAAGATTCGAGAGAAAAACTGCCCTACGGAACTGATCTACCCAAAAATGAATGGTTAACATCCAACAACGCACGGGCAAAACGTGGGCGAACAGCTGGAAACATGAAAAACTGGGGGCTAGCCGAGATTAGCTTATGTACATGTAGATGTCCAGAGCAGACGATGGAGCACACCCTTAGAGAATGCCAGGACGAGCCCAGTTGCACTGATCATGATCTAAGAGTCTGCTCCACAGATACTGTGGAATGGGTCCGGTGTTGAAGCGACAAGTTATGATGATGATGATGATTCGATCACCCACTCCCTTCGCATACATGTCGCATGTTTTTAACACCACACAGCACAAACACATCCACTAATGAACACACATAACCAAGATAAATTGTGTTTCTAGGTTAGTGAATGTAATCGCAATGGAAGAGAAAATATATTCTAAAAACGATTATTGTGGTTGAAAGACCTGTCGAGTTTTATCATTAAGAATATGAGCTGTATATGAATATTGCATAACACGGCAATACGTAAGGATTATCTTGAACACTTTGAGGTAAGAAATTATATCTGAAACTGAATCTGAATTGATGAGATTGATTCAAAAAGTCCATGAATGTAACTCTGTATCAATAGCAAAACGAAATGAAACAAAACAATGGATTTTTTAAGGGCTCAATTGAAGGCCAATGGTCTGATGAAGACTGTTGATGATGTGACTTGGGCATTGAATTTCATTCTCTTCAAATCTTAAGTATAACGAGATACTATGACATGATAAAAAGAAAACTTAGAAAAATGTAAACAGAACAGTAATTGCATTTAATAACGGTATTATGTCGGGTTATACTCAAACCGACGTGCACTTAGTTGCAGGCCTGCTAACCCAAATTGTTATGGGCCCATTGTTGTGATGGAAATACTCTCAAAGTAATGAAAATTTTGTCCAGCAATACAACAATGTTAAATCATTCCCACGATTGCTTTAGGTTATCAAACCTGCAATATTTTGTGCACGTCGACTCAAACAGACGTGTACTTATTCGCTGGTCTGATAAACCAAATCTTTATGGTCTTATTGTTGTAATAAAACAAATCTCAAAATGACGCAAAATATTGTCCATAACAACAATGCAAAATCAAGCCCATAATTTTACTCGGCTAGGACTCCTGCCTGCTTATCGAATTCTAAGCTTAACTCCAAAAGTTAGTTAAAAGAGTGGTTTTGTTTCTAAAACTAAAAAAAAAAAAAGAAAAAAAAAGGAAAAGATAAAACCATCAACTCTCGCCCTCCCCACCCCCAAACAACAGAAGATCCTCCCAAAACAAAAAAAAAAAAGGACTTCTCCCCCCACCCCCGAAACCCCCCCCCCCCCAACTATTGTCTGTACTTGGTTGCAGGATAAATAAATAGAAGTTACTTAAACCTACCTATTAAACCTTAATATAATTTAAATATTTGCCATAAAAATGATCAAATAATACGCCAGAGTCTTGAAAGTTATGAATTATTATATGGCCCCAAGCGTTTTCCTTTAAGCAGTCTTATTGAATTAAATTTACCAAGTAGTTCTTCAATTGGGGGCCAATAATTTGTAGTTCTATGAACTTAATTCGTAGTTGTAAGCAGGTGTGCAAATTGTAAACTGAATGGTTTCGATAATAGATATATAAACAAAAATTTTGTCTAAAGACAAAGTTGGTCAATGAAAATAATCACTAACATCAATTAAGGCCTGGATAAAAATGACAAAGCCGCTGTTTTTCATACCTTTTTACCGAAGAAAATGTTTTATATTATTCTATTTAATATATATTATGATAAAGATAGTTTTCTTAACTTTTGTATAACACAAAATGATAACATTGTAAATTCATCATATCATTATGCTCATGTCTATAAAAAATAATATTTTTTGCAATGCAATGAAATATCAAATATTTAATTTTACCCAGAAATATTTTTATTCAAAAGTTTTCTGGCCAATTAAAAAAAAAAGTCAAAATCAAAACGTGTTTCTTCTCAGTCCACGGCTGATTTTGAAATCCTGTCACTTCACTCTTTACTTAAAGAAAAACAAAAACAAAAACCGAAACAGCACAAAGCGAAAAATGTTTTTTTTTAAAAACCAACAAAAAACAAACCACCAAACAGCCCCCTCCCTTTCCGAAAATATACTAAAAAGACTTTAAAAAAAAAAAAAAAAAAAAAAAAAAAAGAAAAGAAAAGAAAGCGAAGCGGGGACCCCCCCCCCCCCTAAATAAAAAAAACAAAAACAAAAAAACAAAACAAAACAAAACAAAACAACAAAAACTTAAAATACCCCAACCAAGCAAACCGAAATCCAAAATAGAAACAAAAACAAAAAACAGCAACCAAAGAAAACCCCTATTCCTCTCTTTTAAAAAGAAAACAAGACAAAAACAACAAAACTTGAGCTGTTGGATAACGCATTGCCCACTAAATCATGTGTACATAGCCCTTTACAATTAAAAAAATGGCGGGTTTGTTTTGGTCAGTCGTAAAGATTTGTCTTTTTTTTTCGAGACTACAAGATAATCTATGAAATTTACAAAAGTTGTATCGTTCTGGATAAATAAGGTCTTTTCATTTTGAGTTCAGTCCCATTCTTGAAAATAGAAATACAATGTGAAAATCCGCGATTTAAAATATAACTCATATCCAGTATCCTAAGACAGAAAGAAAGAGAGAGAGAGAGAGAGAGAGAGAGAGAGAGAGAGAGAGAGAGAGAGAGAGAGAGAGAGAGAGAGAGAGAGAGAGAGAGAGAGAGAGAGAGAAACAGCTATATAGATCATTTCTAACACTCTTTACATTATCTGTCACTGCCTATAGCTAGGTAATCATTCAAACCCGAGTCTAGTGATAAAGATAGAGTAAAATGAGATATAATTTCTAGAATCTCTAAAACCAGATGTAATACTGAAACCCTTAAAAAGAAATTGTAGAATTTCAATTTGACAAATTATAAGATTATTTTTGTAGGCCTAGACGCAAATAATATTTCTATACGTATCGTACATATTTGCAGGTCTGATAACCGAAGGTAAATATGGTCTCTTTTAAACATTGATTGTTGTAAAACAACACGTTTATGGGGCAGCAAGGCTCAACAGTACGGTCATTGCTTCGTACCCGAAATTACCGAGTTCCATCACCCGCCATGCGGTGTGTGGCCTTGAGCAAGTCACCTAACCCTAGCTCGCTTTGCGGCGCTGCTCTGCGGCTGGCGCCTGGGTTATTCCAGTCTTCCCTTGGAATATACCCTCAAGACAAATTTCCCTATGGTGATGAATAAAGGGAATTAAAAAAATATATTGTGATGGACAATGTTATTTAGCGTTCGTGTAAGAGTATTTCCATTACAACAATGAACCCAAAACAATTGGATTCAATTGTCTGATGTCACGTCGCCCATCAACGGCGGCCATCGTGGTTCTAAACAAAGAAAATCGGTACTTTTTATTCTTTATGCTGGCTAGAATTTTTCATATGTCTTGTGATCAGAATGTGTAAAAGTCAAAACATGATCAGATTTATAATGTTTTTTTCCCCTCTGGATACGCTTTTATGGTCGTTGGAGAAATATTTCATAAGGGCGTCCGCCAATGTTCCGATAGTTTAGAGCCAGTTCCTAAGTTACCATGCGTCATTACGAGGGGAAGTGACGTTACGACTGTTGAAGCGTATTTGGGTGATTAGACTTGCAACCTTGTGCGGGGACGGACACGTCCTTGTAGTTTGATGTGTTTATAGTTGTCATTTACTGCTGGGTAATGTGAAATCTGATGGTTCAATGTTGATCAGTTTTAATCAGTGACGATTTATCCAGTTAACTGCCGTACTCTCGGAAAAGGGGTATTTAAAACTTTGGCCAGAAAACTCTTCCTTCAAATATCGATCGATTTAGACAACCAACCCTCGTCTCGCCAAAAACTCTCAAACTTGGGACCTAGCGAGAATCATTGAAGATTACATTACTCGGCTCTTTGTTATTGTTCATATATACCGCCAGTTGATAAGTTTTCATTAAATTTTCTCATTCAGGCCATACCGTATACAACACTTAGTTTTCTGTACTATTGATGAGACGGCCGGTACATATGGGCATTTTACTTAAACGAAGACCACCGTTAGAGAATGGCACTTGATTTAAACAGGACAATGTTCATAGTGTCTCTATAGTGTTCTTACAACTGATGGTACCCATGCTACCGTGTTATATTTACCGATATCAATATAATACCATTCATTCACGGGGATCATGTCGTGCTCAACTATAGAAAAACACGTATTAAAAATTTTTGCCATATAAACTCGTCCTTAAAATATCGATCGCTTAATTAAAATGACCCTCATCTTGACAAAAACTCTCAAACATGGGACATCAACGAAGTCCCAGGTTTGTGAGTTTTTGCCAAGATGAGTGTCATTTTTAATAGATCGATGTTTGACGGACGAGTTTTCTAGCAATAATTTTAATACGTTTTTTTCCGGAGTAGGGCGGTGTTGTATAAGACATTGGGCTATTTCCAGGTTAAGTGGCTACACCTGTTTATATTGTATTCATATAAATAAGAAAAAAATTACACGAAGAAACTTTAAGAAAACCTACCGGAAAAATAGAACGTTAATGACCCCGTAGTAAATACAATATTACGGCCTGATGTTAGACTTTTAGGTCGAATACAGGAAGAGGTTATAGTTTAAAAATTCGGACCGGCGATAGTACTTTTTTTTTAAGGAGGAGGTGGGCGGGGAAGGGGGCTTAGAGAGATAGAGAGAGAGAAAGAGAGAGAGAGAGAGAGAGAGAGAGAGAGAGAGAGAGAGAGAGAGAGAGAGAGAGAGAGAGAATCGAATTGGACACAAGCTGTCTCCTTGAGGGGATCCAATTGAGGTTGATATTTTTTTTAAATCTCTGCCGGATTCAAATTGTAATGTTGTATTTGATAACAGGTATCTTATGAGCTTCACGTGATCTTTGTCCAAGAATGAGTCAAGGATTGACAACAACTTGGTTCTACATATGTTGTCGAAAGCGGAACTCATATCTTTTCCAATTATGGTAAATTCCTCCTTATATTTCTCCGTTCTGGATTTCAACCATCGATGGGCCCATAATATGTCCGCAGTGCTTCTATCTCTTCTAAACCCGCTTTGTGATGGGGAAGATATTCCTCTACCTTTTCTCTAATTCTGTTGAGCGTGATTGTGCTTAAAACTTTTCCTAGTGTGGATAATAAAACGATTGGTCGCATATTTTCTAAAGGACTGTTCTTTTTATTTAGTTTTTTTTTTTTAGCAGAATGAGTTTTCCACTTCCAAGATTGAGAACTTGTTTTGTCTTCAATATCTGATTTAGCCAATAAATGCTTGTCTTCGTCGTCAAGACATTTCTGCACTAACACCATCAAAACCTGACGATCTGTTGTTATTGAACTTTTGTATGGCTTCACTTATTTCTTGGGGCGTTATAAGTGTTTCAGGCTCTGGGTCGGTAGACTCGAATGGTTCCACTTCTTGAATACCCTTGTATTTCTCAGTATAGTATACGCTTATTGTGTTTATAATTTCTTTATCATTACATAAGGTCTTATTACATTTATCTTTGATTATAAGTCTATTATGTGTTTTCTGTTGTTTGATTGTATTCACTGCTTTGAGCATTTTCATACTGCAACTCCTATTATTCATTTCTGTCACAATCTCATCTATTTTCTTTTGTTATTATCTATTGATTCTGATTTAATTTTATGCATGATTTCATTTCTTTGTCTCTTCATTTTGTTCTTCACATCCGTATTTGAGCAGGTGTTGATTCCAAGTCTCACTTGTTTTTGCTGCTTGATAAGTCATGCAGTATAGGACAGTAGTTTTGTTTTTGTGTACGACTTCTCCCAGGCAGTGTTGTTTCCCTGCTCATCAGCACGCTTTGGACAAGATGTTGTTGAATTTTAGCTGGGTTTGAGGCATCCTTTAAATTCTTTGACGAAAGAATCGACGCGAGTGTGTTTCTGAAATTTTCATTGACTAGGTCATCTCTTAGACTGCTGAAGTCTTTGACCGATTCTCTAGTTTGTTTGTAATGCTTATGCCTTCTGTACCAGCAATAGGAGGCAATGGGTGGCTGCAAACAGACTAAGGTCTAGAACCTGTATAACGGTGGTCATCCTATATTAGA
>NC_088361.1:93340639-93350639 GCF_034508935.2 Berghia stephanieae | reverse complement strand
TATCAATTGCTTATTGTGGCATAAACTGATATCTCACATTTAGTGTCATTTTAACGTTGAAGTCATTTTAAAAAAATGACATCTGGTTCACACCGACATACAACCGTTTCGAGGCGATGTGTCACAATTGAGAGTATACGTACACGTATATAAACCCCTGCGGCTATGTGGTCTTGGTGTATGACACTCGCTTTCGGATTGGAAGGTCCTGGGTTTGAGCCTCGCTCGGCGCATAGTTGAGTCCTTGGAAAAGGCTCTTTACTCACATTCTCTCACCGTACTTAGGTGTAAAATTAGTACCTGGCCGTTAACATCGTTGTCTCTGTCCGAAACAAATTATAATATCGCCTAACAGGCGTCATGTCTCGTCCTATATGTTAATGTTGTTGTTGGCAAGGGACCCCTGGTGAAGCACTTTGAGCACGCTTAGTGGATATTGTCCTATATAAAAGTTCAATTAAAAAAAAAAAAGAACTCACTTAACCCCTAATATTTATTGAGTTAAAGAATTAACGTACTGATATAATTGACCACTAAACTTTTCGAAGTTGTGGACTGTTTATTAAAAAGTGTACACAAATTGAATTATATCAACTTTTCAAAAATTAACAAAAAATGTTAACAAAGTTCTAAACGCGGGAATTATCGGGCTCAAAACCTTTCCGCAACAAATTTGAAATAAAAAGAAAGCCAGTCTAGCTGGCTGATGAAGGGATTTGAACCCGAAACGTTCCGTGTCTGGTATTTTGTTCTTTTTCTTTGTTTGTTTGTTGGTTTGTTTGCTTGTTTGATAGCTTATACATTCAATTATGAACTACGGTATTAAGTGCTTGAGCACTTAATAAGACACCAAATCTTAATGTAAAGGTTAAGATACAATATTCGTGTTAGTGTTTATTATTGTGAACCAATGAACTGTTATAAACGCGTCAAAATTGTATTGTTTGGATTAATTTAGACTTAGATATATCTCGCAAAAGTTAATTTTTTTTTTAAAATGCTGATATCCAAATTCTCAATATTAAACGTTATTATTATGATATTTTGAAAACTATTATTATTATTATTATTATTATTATTATTATTATTATTATTATTATTATTATTATTATTATTATTATTGCAAACCAAGCGACACCATAGATTTTACCGCTCATAAGACATTGTTAATGGAAAATCTTTATTGATTAGAAACTATTATTATTGCAAAGCAGTCACGCCAGAAATGAAATTGTACGTGAGAATTGACCCAGATATCGAAGTAAAAATTGTATATTGGAAAAATTGTGACTTTGACGCCTCACAACGGTATGATTCTACCTATGGAGTAAGACTTGTGTTAAAATTTGATTTTATGCCAGGAATAACGAGAAATGTGAGAAATTTGTTTTTGTCAGCTTTAAACTTGAACTTTTATGAAGCGCAATATCCACGAAACGTGCTCAAAGCGTTTTACAAGGGGTAACTAGTAAGTCAACAGCAACGATTAACATGTAGGATGAGACTTGACGCCTTTAAGTTGATTTTACATTTTTTTTCGGACAGAGACAACGTTGTTAACGACCAGGTACTCATTTTACACCTGAGTACAGTGAGAGAATGTGAGTAAAGAGCCTTTTCCAAGGACTCTTAACTATGCGCCGCTCGGGACTCGAACCCGATCGGAAGGCGAGTGTCATATCACTAGGCCACACATCCGCTTTTCAATGAGACTTAAAAAGTTAACCCAAATGTTTAGTACTATTTACAAAGTTATTATATTTGTCGATAAAATACTTTTTCAGCATTCGAATGCGGCTATGTGGTCTAGTGGTATGACACTCGCTTTCGGATCGGAAGGTCCTGGGTTCGAGCCTCGCGCTCGGCGCATAGTTGAGTTCTTGGAAAAGGCTCTTTACTCGCATTCTCTCACCGTACTCAGATGTAAAATGAGTACCTGGCTGTTAACAGCGGTGTCTTTGTCCGAAAAATTATAATATCGCCTAAGAGGCGGCATGTCCCGTCCTACATGTTAAATGTTGCTGTTGACCAGGGATCCCTTGTAAAGCGCACATTTAGTGGATATTGAGCTATATAAAGCTCAATTATTATTATTAATAACCACGACGTTATACCGATTTGAGGCGTTGGGTGACATATATTATAACCATCGAACCGCCGGGTCGACCATATTATTCCCTAAACGCATGATTGACACAGCACACAAAGTATTTAATTTATATTGTAATTGCCATTATTATCTTGATTTTTTTCTGTGTTTTAGTTTTCAAATGTGATTGAACCCGGAGAGCGAAGAGAAGGGAAGGCGGGAACGAACGAAGAACAGAACGAATGAACGAACGGACGGACGGACGCGCTGAGACGACGCTAGTACCTATGTCATTCGAGCATGCGCAGTAAATAGTGATTGAAGTTCGATCTCCGACGACATCCGACTTCTGCCAATCATCGAACTTATCATTGATTGATGACGTCACGGATGATACAGACGATAACAAATAGGATACGGGGAGACAAAAAAAGTCATTTATATTATTATCCACTTTGTGATTGTCTAAGTTGGCCTACTATAAAAGAGCGAACTGTGCCTGGATTTGTCAGTTATATTTTCGACAACCTTCGGGACCACAGAAGAACCAAAAATGTGGACGGAAGCAACACCGGCCCACCTTTTATTCTTCTATATTTTATTTCTCAGCAGTGGAACTTACTTCTCGTCAGTCAATGCACAACAAGGTAGAATATTTTGAATATTAGAGATTTGTAAAAAATTGTTTTTTTTTTTGTTTTTTTTGTTTATTACTTACAGATTTTCTTTTTTGTAGAAATTTCCTTTTTCTTTTTTTAAAAAAAATTCTTTTTATCACTGTTATTGTTGCCATTTATGCTGCTATAATTATTATTATTATCATCATTAGTATCATTACAATTAATCTAATTGCCATTAAATGAAATTTCCCAACTATAAGAAACAAGTCTATTACCACTTCGCGTCCAATCAAATTTGACTTGTGTTTGGTTCGTAGTCAAGCCAACAGTTTAGTCATAATTTGTTGTTGTTAAAAGTACGAACGCGCTAAACGCCATTTCTGTCGTATATAATATTTTGTCAACAAACACATTGTTAAATCTAGCTTTGCCATTTCATTACTGCATTATTTTCCCCATGAACACCTAGCATAGAATCTTTAACTATTAATATAATTTTTGGTTGTACTTTTCCATGTTCTGAAAATATCTTTCAAACGTAAATTTGTTATGTGACCACGTAGTCTTTTCTCCGGTAGTATGTATTGATGGCATGCCTTTTAGGTAATTAATAACAATGTGAAATGGAATGTAGCTTCAATTTAATAAACGAAAACAAAATGTGGACGTTTCGGGTTTCCCCTTTATCAACAAAACAGGATAAATAAAACACTACAGACGAATGAGATAATGTGGAACTGATGTTGTCTCATTCGTCTGTAGTGTTTTATTCATCCTGTTTTGTTGATAAAGGGGAAACCCGAAACTTCCACATGATCTGTTTTCGTTAATCAAATTGAAGCTTACGTTCACTTTCACATTGTTATGTATTTCTTTGAGCTTCGAGCAGCAACATTTACATTACCCATTGCGTTTAGGTAAGATACTCACAACATCCACCAGCCGTATACAATGTACCTGCACATAAAAACCACGTGTAACTTAGAGTGGTTATAAGGTGATATAATTTAGTGAGCACTAATTATTAACATGACTGGCTCAAAGCGATACCAACGAGCTGAGCGACGTCAATTTGGTTCCCTCTATAGATCATTTTCATAGTCAAATGACCAAAAGCCACAACGACCACCAATAAAGACACCACCGACCACAACAATAATCTCAACCAGTACTCTGCGTACTCTGGAAAAAAACATATCTTAAAATTTGGCCAGAAAACTCGGACTTCAAATATCGATCGATTTAATGACCCTCATCTTGGCAACAAAGAAAAAAAAACTCTCTCAAACATGGGACTTCGCTAAGTCCTGAAGTCCCAGGTTTGAGAGTTTTTTCCAAGATGAGGGTCATTTAAATCGATCGATATTTGAAGGTCGAGTTTTCTGGCCAAATGTTAAAATATGGGTTTTTTCCAGAGTACGACAGTACTATTATCACCATTATTATTACTAATTTTCTACATCAAAATGTAACCCATTGCATCAGTCTGGTACTTTTGTGTGGCTATATTAAGACTAAAGCATTTGCCCTATTCTAAGGACTCGGCCCTGAATCACTCAGAGCGGACTCGAACCCTGGACCTCCCGGTTCGAAGGCGAGTTCCATAGCATAAGACACACAGCCGCACAATTTTAATTTAAACTGATCAAAGTGACAAATAATTCGCTCACAGAATACGCCTTAAATCTAATTTTAATTTTAAGTTTATTTTAGTCCAGTTTTGACCTTGAGTTCAGACTGACAATTTCCACTGTATAACTGAACATTTTTTTTTTGTCTTTCGTTAGAAGTTACTAATGTTAGTGAGTAATATTGGTGTATGTATGTGTGTGTATGTTCGTGTATGAATGTATGTATCTGTGATTGAGCTTGTGTACATGTGTATATGTTTGTTTCTTCAAATGTATTCTCAAAATTGTCAAAGAAGGAATGTTTGAATGACAATTCATATTGTAAAGCGCCGCCGAGGACTTATGTGGAAGTTGAGCGCTATATAAATAAGTTATTATTACTATAAACACACCCGAGTCTCATGTAAGACAGAAATCTGAAAGGGTGTGTATGAAAAAGTATCAGACGTCAGACGAGCAGAAAGAATAATTCAAGTTCCAAGTTCAAAGTCTTTATCTGCAAAAGGCGGATTGCCCATCACCGCAGATTTTATACAATTATGTGGTGACTTTCTCCATTATTGTGTTTTTGAGTTGAAAGATACATTTTTAATAGTTGACCAAATTTGTTGTTGTTGGTAATATCTAGGATTTCTGGTGAGAGAGTGTCCCATTCCTTGATGTTTTTTTGGGAAGAAACTGTTTTTATATTTGTTGGTTCTGTGTGTTTGGGTGGGGGGGGGGGGGGGGGGGGGTGGTAATACACGAAAACAAATTCAAACAAATCAGCCTGCAAGATCGTTATGGCTTTTATTTTTCTCTTGTATTTACATGTAATAAGGAGGTCTGAGGCTCGATCTCCAGCCGAAGGAAGCCGATTTTATCGGATGGGTTTCTCGTGTATTTTTCTCTCTTTTTGCTTTATCTGGAACAGTTTCTTTCATACACAGTTTTCAGATTTCAGTTTTAATCTTCTAGTTCATCCCGACATAATGCCCTTTACAGACGATACGTTACAAATGATATACCCCCCCCCCCCAAATCCATTTAAGGGATCATCTCCAAAGAGTCGGGGTAATTGTCTTATTACAGATGTAGAAAATTTGATTTTTTGGGGGTAATACTAAGGCTCCAAAGCCACAAGACCAATCGTCATCAAATGTTACATGGTGTTTACAATTGATATGGGGATGGTTTGCGTATATCATGAGATTGATTAGACATCGTGATGATTTTATCGGGAAAAAAAAAATTTGTTTCGCCAAATCCCATCGAAAACATACGCCATAATTTTTAATACGTGGGTTGTGTGTCAACCTTCCGGTTAGCGAGTATAGCAATGAGGTGGGGGTATTTGCATTGAATCGATGCCAGTAATTGGTTCCTCTCATTATTGTAAATATGTACTATAAATTTATTCAAATTTATATGAACTACTTTTCGTTATTAACACTGGGAAAGAGTTCTACAAATAGTGAGCGAAATACATAGGATATTGAATGGAGAAAATATATGTCTGTGCCAAAAAAAAAAAAAAAATATCCGCTGATTTCTCTTACGAAGTCAAAAAATGTATTGTTATAGAGACAATGGAAATTGAGTTCAGACTTTATTCAACACTTGAATCATAAATTTTGAGTTGATCGACTTATCATCACGTTCATCGAACGGGCGTCGTTCAATGAAGGGACAGCTATGTTTGTAGATAAAATAAAAAAGACATTACTCGATCGAATTCCGTTCATTGAACAAATGATATGATTATTACATACATTAGGCATGTCGATTACAAAACAGCCTTTTCAACATTTCACAACTTATTAAAACTTTTGTTATGTATCGTCATAGCGGTGGTTTCATTCTAATAACCCACTGTACACGATCTAAGTTTGATTCTAGGTTAATGGGAAGTAAAAGAAAAGAATAATATAATATTACCACAATGATTCTGAACGCTTGGATCTTTCCAGACGAATAATCTTCTTTCCTCATTTGGCGCGCTTTGTAATTCAATAATAGCTATATAGACAGACCAATATCTCAATACATTAATAACATTATATCTAACAGACTAAAAACGTTTAAAGTTACACATAGTTTTGTGTGTCGGTATGCTTTATCTGACAGTTAGAAAGTTGTGAGTATTTTACTTACACGCATAGCATCTGTTCCGAAGGAAAAGTATGAGGTTTTAAAAAAATAATTGATGATTTTTGCAGTTTCAAATCGTCGAGTAGATGTCAACAACGAACTATCCGCCTGCCAAAATATAGTTCTCATTTCACCTCAACTAAGACAAAGAGGAAAGTATTCTCATATATACTTTCTGCCGTACACTGGAAAAAAGATACGTGTAATTTAAAGATTTGGCCACAAAACTCGTCCTACAAATATCGATCGATTTAAATGACCCCCATCCATTTTGGCAAAACTCTTAAACCTGGGACTTCCAAAACAGTATTTCACTTTATTCAAAAGTTTTAATTGATAAGTAACGAATGTCCAAGATTTTGTGCAGATCTAAACTTATATATTTTCTTGGTAGGTATTTGTGTTTCTTTGGGAATGTTTCAACAATCTTTAAATTCTAGCAAGAGTGAGGCCTTCATGGGTCTGAAAACTGTATGTTTGTATGTGTGTGTGTGTGCGCGCGCGTGTTTGTGTGTGTGTATATAATGACCTTCAAAATCCCATTTTCCGTATTTATTTTAGGGGCGTACTATGCGTTTCGCTAGATCATTGTTTACTTTTCTACGTTACTTTTAGTTTCATTCAAAATGTAACGAACGACACAATAGTATCTATAGACATTACAAATTATCTCCCTGCAAAACATACCTATTAATACGCTTCAACAGTTATAACGTCACTTCCCTCGTAATGACGCATGGTAACTTAACTAAACAATGGCGGACGCCCTTATGAAATATTTCTCCCACGAGCATAAAACGTATCCAGAGGAGAAAAAAAAACATAAATCGGATCATGTTTTGACTTTTACACATTCTGATCACAATACATATGAAAAGTTCTAGCCAGCATGAAGAATAAAAAGTACCGATTTCTTTGTTTAAAACCACGATGGTCGCCGTTGCTGGGCGACGTGACATCAGACTATTGAATCCAATTATGAACACCAAGAGAACAATAACCACATAGACAATATTAAGTTCAAAATGGAACTACTAACGGCACAATAGTATCATAACAGATATCACACTTTTTTTCTCACGGAAAACATACATATTATGAACACCCGTAGAACAATAACCAGGTAAACCACTGTATAGAATGTGAAGCTGATGGAAGCTCTGTACCATAAAAAGTAATATACAGAATGAATATACTATATTATGCATGGCGGCTTCAAAAGAAAAAAAAACCCCACTTATTTACCTTGGAACAATTTACCAATTTAACCATTTTCAATGTATTGTGTTTGCTTTGTCTCTTCTTTCTTACAAAAAACGTTGTCACTGAATAGGTTTAAGTCTTTTATTTATCAACTTTTGTTATTGTTGAGTGTTGAAGAGTAGCTATCAAATTGTCTTGATAATTGATTGAAACCACAGAATAATGAAAGAAAAATCACTTGATTTAATAGTATGGTTTTCAAGGGATACAAAATACCTAATTATTTTTGTTTGTTCAAATTCCCTCTTTCGCTAAGGTGCTTGTGTACCCGCTTCATCGAGGAGAATGAATACGACTTATCTAAGTGAAAAAAAATCGTGACATTACCTATTTCTCGTCATATGTAAATGTTGCTGCCCGAAGCTCGAAGAAATAAATAACAATGTGAAATTGAATGTAAGCTTCAATTTAATATACGAAAACAGATAAAATGGACGATTCGGGCTTCTCCTTTATCAACAAAACAGGGTGAATGAAACACTACAGACGAATCAATTGTTTATTTTTTTTTTGAGCTTCGAGCAGCAACATCTACATATTTTTTTCTTGTAAATCACCTCTCAGTTATGCACTGTTTTATGTTTTGTTTACATATTATATATGTTTTGTAAACATTTTAGTGTGTTCCTCTTAGTGGGAACCTTTGCTTTAGTCTGGATGAGACTTTTAGGTGATCTCAAACTAAGTACACTGATAGTGTGCTCTTGGAATCTACATCTGTTTCCTATTTAAATGAATTCCCCTTTGTATCACCTTTTCTGGGGTGCTTTAATTGTAATTCTGGAACTTTTTACTATCCCATTTTCTTCCTTTTTACTGGCGCTGATATGACCTTAATTGTGTTGCAAGCGCCGTAAAACCCTTTTAAAAAACCAAACCATTTTAGTGGCGTTGCAATGTCCTAAAACAATCGAATGTGCCTTACCCCCCCCCCCTCCCCTCCCCCCTCCTGATAACAACCATCCTTTTTCTGATATAGAAATAAGGATAAGAGGGGCCCAAATGAACATAATATATCACCCTACACAAACACTATAAATATGTAAATTCTAAAGCATATCAATCTTTATTTACTCAAATTTACGACAACCTTGTACACCCTTTATTTCATTGTAAGATATTTGGTATCTAACTAAAGAGATTTGAATGGTAATAACATGCAAAATGTTTATACAATCCACATAATAGATTATATAATGAGGAAGTTTAGCCATTCACGGAATTTCAATCTCTATGTTTGACATTCCCAAGCCTCTCATCTTTCAATGCTTCTTCTTCTTCTTCTTCTTCTTCTTCTTCTTCTTCTTCTTCTTCTTCTTCTTCTTCTTCTTCTTCTTCTTCTTCTTCTTCTTCGCCTTCTTCTCCTTCTTCTCCTTCTTCTCCTCCTTCTTCTTCTTCTTCTTCTTCTTCTTCTTCTTCTTCTTCTTCTTCTTCTTCTTCTTCTTCTTCTTCTTATTATTATTATTATTATTATCATTATTATCATCATCATCATCATCATCATCATCATCATCATCATCATCATCATCATCATCATCATCATCATCATTATCATTAATAACAATTAAGGTTGAATCAAACCCATAAATGCATTTCGTTACCAGACATGTTAATACGTGTTTTTAGGACGGAAGTGATGATGAGGTTGATAGTAGTAATCTTATTCTGTGATGATATAGAAAGAACGAAGATGACGTCATTCTGGTCTTTGTTATTGTTTTTTGCCATCCACGTTTATGAGTAATTCTCACTAAACTGTGTTAACCAGACTATAAACGTTGATGGTTACACATAGTTCTGTGCGTTGGTCCGTCCTACTTTCGGATGGCAATGTTGTGAGCTTCTTAGCCAAGCGCATACTATCTATAGTTTAATGACTTTGATATGATTTATATACGTGTTACCAGCTACCCTTTTTGATTACCAATTATCAAGTGTGTTTGTTGTGTGTATGTGTGTATATTATGTATATACGATCGAGTGTGTTCACCTGCTTCCTGTTTTGAGCACCCCATATTGATGCTATGCGTTTAGGTAAAATATTCACAACTTTCGCCATCCTGATTTGGCGTACCTTCACACAATACTCTGTGTAACCTTTACCGTTTATAGATAGAATGCGCTTGGCCAAGGAGTTCACAACATTGCCATCCGGAAGTATAACGGACCAACACACAAACTCTGTGTAACCATGAACTTTTATAGTCTGGTTAATACAGTTTAGTGAGAACAACTCACAAACGCGGATGGCAAAAACAATAACAAAG
>NC_088361.1:93333139-93335639 GCF_034508935.2 Berghia stephanieae | reverse complement strand
ACACGCATATATAGAGAGCGTGGCTCTACTGTCTGAGCTATCCACCACTTCCGTGTAAGGTCACGGTTTCGAGTCCCCCCCCCCCCCCCCCCCCCCCATCGCCGCCCCGAAATTTTTATTCTCTATTGTCTTCTGGCACTTTTCTACTCACTTCATTTCTTGTTATTATCAACATAAGTGCCTGCTCCACTCACTTTCCTGAATTAACTGTTTAACACTTTTGCTATCTCTAATCTTCTTTGTTTTCTAGCCCCATACCAGAGGAAGGGGTTGATATTGTTCAACAAGTGATGTCGTGAACATTTAATTAACAAATTAATTCTGGAAAAACACGGAAGTCCCAGGTTTATGAGTTTTTGCCAAGATGATGGTCATTTAAATCGATCGGTATTTGAAGGACGAGTTTTCTGGCCAAATTTTTAAGTACGTATTTTTACCAGAGTGCGACAGTTAGCTGGTTAACAATTAATAAATTTTGTTATAACTACTTTGTGCGGCTATGTGGTCTTGTGGTATGACACTCGCTTTCGGATCGGAAGGTTCTGGGTTCGACATTGCTCGGCGCATAGTTGAAGTCCTTGGAAAAGGATCTTTACTCACATTCTCTCTCCGTACTCAGGTGTAAAATGAGTACCTGGCCGTTAACAGCATTGTCTCTGTCGGAAAAAATTGTAATATCACCTAAGAGGCGTCATGTCTCGTCCTTCATGTTAAGTGTTGCTGTTGGTTTTAAAGCTCTTTGAGCACGTTCAGTGGATATTGCTCTATATAAAAACTCAACTTTCTGGGTTTTTTTTTACTCTTCTCTGTTCTCTAGCCCAATGCCAGAGGGAGAGTATGAGATCAAGGTATCTGTTGATGGCGTTGATGTCCCTGACGAAAACATTTGCAGTAGCTGCAAATTTAGGGTATGTCAAATGATTTATGTTCGTTATGTCCAAAATTGAAAAATCTGAAACAAATACTTAATAAACAAAAAAAAAAAAGCATAATAACAAATCAAATATAATTAACGAGAAGATGACCAATAAAAACATCAATAATATAATACAATATCCAGTAAATGCAAAGTCCCAGGTATGAGAGTTTTTGCCAGATGAGGGTCATTGAAATCGTTCGATATTTGAAGGACGAGTTTTCGGGCCAAATGTTTTAATGCCAGTTTTTCTAGAGAAAGTCAGTCTACTGGTGTAAGTAAATATTAATCAGAATTGTGAAATCTAATTTTTAAGAAACAAAACACCCTCTTCGCAATAAAGGCATTTCGTTTTTACTTTGATCCTGTAAGTTAAGCTTAAAATTTAATTCTTAGACAACCTGTTCGTATTTGCAGGTCTGATACCCCTAATAATCATGGGTTCATTGCTGTAATGGAAATACTCTCAAACCAATTCAAAATATTGTCAAGTACAGCAATGTTAAATCAAGGCCATAAATGCGTTCGGTGATCAGATCTTCTGATAATTACACCGTGCACCTCGCTCTGCGGTAATGCAGTTTTGACATAATTTGTCACAAATAATACGCTTCAACAGTCATGTCGCATAGTAACTTAGTAACTGGCTCTAAACTATCGGAACAATGGCGGACGCCCCTATGAAATATTTCTCCGACAAGAATAAAAGTGTATCCAGAGGAGAAAAACATTATACATATGATCATGTTTTGACTTTTATACATTCTGATCACAAGACATATGAAAAGTTCTAGCCAGCATGAAGAATAAAAAGTACTGATTTTCTTTGTTTAGAACCACGATGGCCGCCGTTGCTGGGCGATGTGACATCAGACTATTGAATCCAATTGTTGCTTCTCACTTTAATGTTTACGTTAGTCAACGATATCAAGCATAATCATTGCAATATCTGTTCATAAATGTTTTGTATTTTTTCAGGTTAGAAGTGCTCGCACACCAACCATTACCCAGTTGGAGCCACGATCGGGCGTTCCTGGTAAGTTGTTTAAGGTCTTAATGGGAAGCAGAAGACATGATGTCACACATTTCCTCTCTTACGGTTCCAAACTCTTTGGAAGTGTGTAACTAGTCATCAGGAGAACTAACATTGAATAGGTTACTTATTGAATCATAATGTGGCATAACTGTTTTAATAGCAGGAATGTATAGGTCGATTCTTTTAATTGCGGGGCGTAAAAGAGCAGGGTTGTATGTATGTATGAGTTGCATTGTACATTTGTACGGCACCTATAAGGTGCTATGCTACATCAGCATAAATGTGTCACGGTCACAGGAAATTCACATATTGGGACAAAGCACGTCTGTTCCTGGCTAGAGTCACAATTTCGTCAATGGGCATAAAATCCAGCCCATGTAGTAGAAAGCCTGCTGGTCTAGTTGTCGAGCTCTTCAAGTAGGCAATAACAGTTCGACGCAGGAGGCGGTGCAGGGAGGGATTATCTTTATTGACGACCAGCATTTAATTAGACTAAAAAAATGAGATGCCATCACTCTGAAACCAGAAGATCAGTTGCACAGTGTATG
>NC_088361.1:93308139-93330639 GCF_034508935.2 Berghia stephanieae | reverse complement strand
GCTGGGTCTGTTTCATCTGACGGAAAGTACTTGGTGATTTGACTAACATCTGTGCTAAACAAATATTATATAGAACAATACAAGAAATAAATTATCCTCAAAAAACTCTTGCCTGTTTCCACTTGAGATCAGATTAAGACAAAAACTGTAGAGCGGGCACTGGTATCAATAACGATGAGAAAAATAGAGTATGGAGAAGTGCCAGATGAAAACAGAGAATAAAAAGTCACGGGGTCAGTGCCAAACTCAGGGTCCAATAGGCTTCAATAGTCGTGACGTCACTTCCCTCGTAATGACGCATTGGAACTTGGTTACTGGTTCTAAAGTATCGGAACAATGACGGACGCCCTTATGAAATACTTGTCCGACGAGCATAAAAGTGTATCCAGAATGACATTATACGTCTGATCATGTTTTGACTTTTATACATTATGGTCACATGGCACATGAAAAAGTTCTAGCCAGCATGTAGAATAAAAATTACCGATATTCTTTGTTTAGAACCAAGCTGCTCGTTGCTGGGCGGACTTGACATCAGACTATTGAATCCTATTGACACGACACCCTCTGCCTGGATGAGAGAGAGAGAGAGAGAGAGAGAGAGAGAGAGAGAGAGAGAGAGAGAGAGAGAGAGAGAGAGAGAGAGAGAGTGTGAGAGAGAGAGAGAGAGTGAGAGAGAGAGTGTGTGTGTGTGTGAGAGAGAGAGAGAGAGAGAGAGAGAGAGAGAGAGAGAGAGGGAGGGAGGGAGGGAGAGCGAACGGTCGCACAACGACTGAGCCATCCAGCCACACAAAATATGGCTGTCAAACGACGGGTACTGGGTTTGATAACCATATTTTTGTGTGGCTGGATTGCTCAGTCGGTTGTGCGACAGCTCGCTGTCTTCTCTCTCAGCCAGGAGGAGGGTGTCGTGACAATTGGATCCTGAGTTTGGCACTGACCCGTGCAGTTTTATTCTCCGTTTTCATCTGGCACTTATCCATATTATGTGACCCAATATCTCAAAATGGTATTATGTCGGGGTGGACCAGATGCTATAAAGTGAAATTATAGGTAAACTGGTCAAAAATATGAAATATTGGTATTTAGCACTCTAAAATATGCTATTCATTCTCCTCTACAAGCCATATAAACTCAAATTAAGTCCGATATTTCTGGCTACAAATTCAATTTTCAGCAACGTAATCATCCCGACTTAATACCATTTTGAGACGAAGAGTCACATATTCTATTTTTCTCATCACTGGAGACCAAGAAAATCAGTTATAACTTTTACAGAAAAAAGAGGTTTGGAATAGCAGTTGTATTTGGAAGAATGCAACAACAAATGGCAAATGAGTAATAATATTACATTCGTGACAGTAATTTATATATATATATATTTTTTTTTTTTGTTTTGTTTTGTTTTTTTGTTGTTTTGTTTTTTTTTTTTTTTTTTTTTTTTTAAACAGCAAAAAAAAAAAAAAAAAAGAAAAAAAAAAAAGAGAAAAAGAAAAAAATCCAGCATAAATTGGTTTATCAGATGTATGCAAGAACTATAAATCATATAAAGCGTTGAGAATTAATATGATATTTGATATTTCATTTTACCACGATAGGTCAGAGGAGATTGGTTGGACAAAGTACCCAAGAAGCAACGGGATTAGCATGTATCAAACGTTTACAGGTATTTGTGTTGTCTTTTTTTTTAGAACGTTATGATTTTTCTAGGACTTTGTTTGAGATTTAACGGAGAAATACTCACAATGTATCAAAATGAACCTTGTGACTTGGGTGGCTAGATCTGTTAGATCATGGCGGAAAGTACTTTGAGATAGAACAGCGTCCTATCAAAAACGTATCGAGCAATTGCTAAAAGCCTTTTCATGCTATAGAAGCTTCGAAGGACCACTTTTTTCAAAAGCAAATTCTAATTAGAGGGCCATCGACTTCTTCTTAAAGACACTTAACTATTCTGGATTCCAAGAGGCTGGCTGAAAGCCAGTCCGGACTACAGGACCAAAATGTGAGAAAAAAAGTTTTCTCTCCTGATTTTAGTCTGATTTTATTTTTGAGACTTTCATTTTACAGAAGTCATTTGAAGATATCAGTTGTTTGTAAAAAAGAAAGTGTAAAGTCACATAGGAGTCATGACCTAGGTGTGGTCCATCATAACCTAGGTGTGGTTTATCATGATCTAGGTGTGGTCCATCATGACCTAGGTGTGGTCCATCATGACCTAGGTGTGGTCCATCATGACCTAGGTGTGGTCCATCATGACCTAGGCGTGGTCCATCATGATCTAGGTGTGGTCCATCATGACCTAGGTGTGGTCCATCATGACCTAGGTGTGGTCCATCATGACCTAGGTGTGGTCCATTATGACCTAGGTGTGTTCCATCATGATCTAGGTTTGGTCCGGCCGCTTTAGAGTGTAAACTGTTAAAGTCCAAAACCTTGTTCGAGGGGGATTTCTTCTTTATTTCTTGTGCGGTTATGTGATCTTGTAGCATGAAACTCGCTCGGCGCATAGTTGAGTCATTGGAAAAGATTCTTTACTCACATTCTCACACCGTACTCAGGCGCAATGTTACCCAGAGACCCTTTGTAAAGCGCTTCGAGCACGATTAGTGGATATTGCCCTATATAAAAGCTCACCTTTTTTTTTTAGAGCTCAACTTTATAGACGCTTTATTTCTATTCGAGGCTCTTGTTATTGACTACCATTACATAATGACAATTGAAAGAGAATGGTCAAAAGGCAAGTTTCAAAGAATAATATACTCATTTTTTAAACAATTTATTCCTCTTGATAGAAATCGAAAACCTTTCAACAAAGAAAGGAAGCAAGGCTGGTGCCACCGAAATCGCCATCACAGGAAAACACTTCGACGAAACGGACAAGAAAGCCAAAGTTGAAATTGGAGGTACGTCCATTCCTGTGTTTTGTTTGTTTACTTGTTTTTTGTTGTTGGTCTTTTATGTAGGATGGAGGTAGGGGGTGGTGAGGCAGGGGAGTGTCCTGATAGCTCAAAGCACCTGTTCACACCGTAGCCATCGTTAACTTATAGCCTGACACTGACCAAAAAAAAAATGATGTCATAAGACCAGTCTTTGGCCACAAAAGAAAACAAAACGTAAGTTGTATTCAATAGTTCAACCAATGCAACCACTTGTTTCCTTGAGTACTACTAACGACAACTCACTAGGCGGTGCAAAAACCAAATAATGACGTCAAAAGACCAGTCCTTTTGGGTTTCAGTGTCAGGCTATAACATAACGATGGCTACGCACTGACCAAAAAAATGATGTCAAAAGACCAGTCTTTGGCCACAAAAGAAAACAAATCGTCAGTTGTATTCAATAGTTCAACTTGTTTCCTTGAGTACAACTAACGACAACTCACTAGGCGGTGCAAAACCAAATAATGACGTAAAAAAACAGTCCTTTTGGGTTTCAATGTCAGGCCATAACATAACGATGGCTACGTTCACACGCGATGAGACAACGATGGACCCCATGTGAAATCTAGATTTGTTGTCTGACCTTCATCTCCAGCCCGCGGTGATTTGCTGTCAGGGTCTGTTAGATCTGGTACTTTGCCATACACTAGAGTCGAGTCATATTCAAAGAGTAAAAATCAATTATAATTTGTTGTTCGTGAAAGAGGTATAAAAATCGGGACCATATCCGGCCCTGTAGACCTTAGATGACAAAGAGCGGCGCGTTTGTTTGTTTGTTTGTTGTGTAATCAACTGATAAATTATGTTAAACATTTGAGATGAAATCCATCTCTTGGTACCATTGAGCCATTTCCTGAATAAATAACTGTTCAAAGGAGTCCATTGCTAAAAGCAAAAGTATAACTAATTTCAGCATAAAAAGTTACTCAAAATGAAAGTTTCGAATCATTTGATTTGTAATGATTCTTGAACGGGCCAACATAATTTGTACAGTAAAAAAAACCCAATAAAGACAAACACCATGATTAGTTTTTATTAAAATTCATTAATTCTTTACATATTGAACTTTCTGTTCTTTTATTGATTTTGGTCCTTTGTGTCAAGAATCGATTTGGGTTTAGATTTTGTAAAAAGTGCTTAAAGTTTGTTGAAAGTTGATACAATTCTACATAAATGATGTGTATCGTTATTGCATCATTATAATTTCAGGGGTTGGATGTGACATCTCTGGAAAAGTCAATGACACAACCATTCTTTGTACCACCCCAGCTGATCCAACTGAGGGAAAGACACATTTTACAGGTAAATATAATATAGAATGAATGCACTGACGTCACTCAGCTCTTTGTTATTGTTTTTAGATCAACAGTAGGGTGATTTCCCGGGCTGACCCGAAGAGGGAATAAAACAGTTCACATCTAAGTGACTGCCGTACTCTGGAAAATTAAAATTCAATTATATTTTATGTTTAAAATTTTGGGCAGAAACTCGTCCCTCAAATATCGGTCGATTATAATGACCAAAACTCAAATCTGGGACTTTGCATAAGTATCTCTCTCTCTCTCTCTCTCTCTCTCTCTCTCTCTCTCTCTCTCTCTCTCTCTCTCTATCTCCTTTCTTTCATTGTTATACACAAATTCTTCAAACATCCCTGCAGGTGGCCGAGGATTCCACGCCTATGTCCACCCTCTCTCTCTCTCTCTCTCTCTCTCTCTCTCTCTCTCTCTCCCTCTCTCTCTCTACCTTTCCTTATGTCTCTATATCTCTCTAACCCTCTCTCTCTCTCTCTCTCTCTCTCTCTCTCTCTCTCTCTCTCTCTCTCTCTCTCTCTCCTTTCTTTCATTGTTATACACAAATTCTTTTCTTCAAACATCCCTGCAGGTGGCCGAGGATTCCACGCCTATGTCCACCCGGCTATAATCGATGCCAGCACCATCAACAAAGCTACAACACCAATGGAGTATGTGGACAGCTCGGAGTGGAAAGGCTTTAACCGTAGTGACCACACAGTGCTTATGACAGGGTACTTCTTACCGTTGACCACTGGTACATACAGTTTCTGTATTCACAGAGCCGCTTCAAGGACAAAGCTTTACGTTAGCCCAAACGGAGACCCAGCAAACAAAGTGAGAAAAAATGATGATAATGATTTTAATGCTGTTTTAGTGATTATAAATCACGATTATTGTAAAAGGATTCAATAGTCGTAACGTCACTTCCTTCCTAATGACGCATGGTAACTTAGTAACACTGGCTCTAAACTATCGGAACAATGGCGGACGCCCGTATGAAATATTTCTCCGGCGAGCATAAAAAAGGTATCCAGAGGAAAAAACACACATAAATTTGATCATGTTTTGACTTTTACACATTCTGATCAAAAGGCATATGAAAAGGGAATGAAAAGTTCTAGCCAGCATGAAGAATAAAAAGTAATGATTTTCTTTGTTTAGAACCAAGATGGCTGCCGTTGCCGGGCTGCGTGACATCAGACTACTGAATCCAATTATCTATAGCGTTTTTACGATGTTGACATGTCCGATGAACGTCTATTGCGAACATACATTCTTCTTTATCTATAGAACGAAGTTGACGCCACTCAGGTCTTTGTTATTGCTTTTTGCCATCCGTGTTTATGAGTAATTCTTACTAAACTGTAATAACCAGACTATAATCTTTCAAGGTTACACACAGTATTGCTAATCAAATCTGAGATTTTCGTGAAATCTCAAGTTTTTAGAGTTTTTGACAAAAACGAGGGTCATTTTGATCGATCGATATTTGAAAGACTGAGTTTTCTGGGCAAAATTTTAGATACATGTTTTTTTTTTTGAAAGAGTACATGTGTAACTTTTATTTTATATTTACATATTGAATAAATTTAGGATCCATAAGTCATATTGCTCAAGAGGATTACTTGTCTTTCTATTTTTAGACACTGGTTAGTGATGGCACAGCTACTTGCAGTAAAACTTTGACACCTTATCATCTGAAGAAAGGACAAAGGTATGGTGGAACTTTAAATATTGAAAATAAATGAATGGAACAGTTTCGATATATAACAAATTACTTAATACCGAACATTTTGGGTTCAAAACCCTTCTTCAGCCAACAACAAAAACATCGCTTATCCCGACAAGACGAACATTGAGAAGAATAGTATTAATTTCTTATCTTGACAGAAAGTTATACTCCCTCTCTCTCTCTCTCTCTCTCTCTCTCTCTCTCTCTCTCTCTCTCTCTCTCTCTCTCTCTCTCTCTCTCACTCTTTTTTTATTATTTTATTTTATTAAAAAAAATTTTTTCTCGTTGTCAGCTACAATTAGTTTTAAACAATATTATGTCAACCAATTTTAGATTTGCCCCTTACCCCTCTTCTTACCAACTATAAGATAATCATCACATTCGTTACGATACAGCCATTTTTCTTATTCAAATTTCTCTTGTACATCATAAATTTTATAGAAAATGAACAGTGTGTTGTAGAGCTTGTTTTGCTAAATTAATTATGTATGGGAAGAACTTACTGCTGTTATGTTTGAGTGATTAAAAAATCTATTTTTGTGCTAGTTGGGTGTGAAGTTTTGGAGAAAATCCTAAAAAATGGCTGGTAAGGAGAGAGTTAACAAAGAGTGTGTAAGTAGCGAAGTTACTGTGTCTTCTACACATACTTTGACCTTACTACAAGGTGTACTGTATTATTCCAATATTCAATATATTATAATAATCCACAGATGTTACATGGAAGTGCATTACTCCAGCAACCAACTCAACTCTTATTTCACCACATCTGTACACTTGAAGGAAACAGATTACACGGGTGTTGACACGGCATGGGCCTTGCACGAAAAGCAAAAATTCACAATAAGCGGTCGAACAGATCCAGAGGTTCAGGTTAGTTTCTTAGTATTTTCTTTTCGTGTTGGGGACAAAACCCGATTTTACTATAGCATGATAGCAAATATAATATGAGCCGTCAAAAAAAAACAACAACCCCACTTGCTGAGTTCAGGCTTAAGATTAGCAAAAAAGATCATTTACCAGACTAGTAAATTGCTAATTAATCTAGTTCTCGTTCATGAAAACGGGCCCTGTATTTGAAATTTCTAATCCATTTCCCAATGCACGCTCTCAAGATATTGGGAACTCGTTCGAAACTTAGTAGTTCAACAATACTAAAGAAGAAACGAAATTGATGTCACTCAGCTCTTTATTATTGTTGTTAGACAGTCATTTTTGGTGATTACTTCTCACTAAATGATATCAATCAGACAATAAACCCTAAATGTTACACATAGTTTTGTGTGTTGGTACATCATATCTGACTGGCGGATGTTGTGATGCTTTTTTTTTATCTAAACGCATATCGTCAATACATATTATTGTTTGAAAGTGGGTGGTGACCTCGTTGCTTCCCAACATATCCACGAGTTTATAATGAGACCGACCGCATCCGTCTTTACTATTTAGGAATAAACAAAATATTAATTGAATTTTAAAGAACAACATTGGTATGAGCTTGGGGGAACTTCGTGCGCTTATTAGCAGGTCTGATGACAGAATGCAATTCTGGGCTTAATTTTACATTGTTATAATGGATAAGATTTCGCGTTGATGTGAGAGTTTTTCCATAAAAACAATGAGCCCATAACAATTTGGGTTATCAGACCTGTAAATGAGTACACATCATCTTGGGAACCTAATATTTTTGGGGCTTAAAAAAACCTAACCCATTCTTTGTTCCAAATCAAATTTATAAGTTAACTCTCTCCATAACGACCATTTTCGGGATTTGTTCTCTCCCCAAAAATGTCATAGGTACCTACTCAAAGTAGTCTTTCAGAGCCATTAGGCCCATGGAGCCGAAGTTTATCCCCGTTTCTATAGCGTGAAACGAACAATAGCAATTGCTTGCTACCCTTTGGATAGGACGCTAGTCTATCGCAAAGTACCTTCCGCCAGCTCTAACAGACCCAGCTACCCAATCGCTGCTGAGTGGGCAGGGGGGGAGGGGGGGGGGTCAGAAAAAAATCTCGACTGCACCCGGGATCGATCTCGGCCCCTTTGATTGTGAACCGAGTGCTCTACCAACTGAGTTATCGGGACCCCCTTGGTACCTACGCAGCACAAAGAACGTGATTTATTAAAACTCCAACTCATAAACAATAAGTATATATTATAAATAATTTTATTGGGGAAAACAAGCTTTTTTTAAGAAACAAAACAGTATTAAGTTCATAAAAACATACCTAAAAGTTCCCTTTAAACCTTGTGATGTAACAGACAAATTAAAATAATGAAAAGTTTCATGGTATTATATCGAATACGACGATTTTTACTGTAGTTGTTAAGGAGCGGGTTAAGCTTGAAATTCAGTTTTAGTAATCAGGTTCTCATGATAGACATCTAGATATATGGAATGAACCTTATGTATTAACGTTTAAGGGGGATCTCGACAGCTTAGTTGCTAGAGCATTCGTTTCATAAGCAAAGGGGCCGAGATCGACCCCTTTCGAAGTCGAGATTTTTTTCCTTTCTAATCCCGCAGTGCATGGGTGGAAAATAGACTATCGCGATAGACTATCGTCCTATCCAAATGGTAACGGGCAATTGCTGTTTTCCGTTTCAAGCTATAAAAACATAGATAAAGTCCGGCTCTGTGAGGCTAATTACTCTGAAGGACTGTTTTATTTTTTTTTTTTAAGTTTTAAATGTTTTTGATAATGACCAAAAGAGCATGACTTGTTTTAATGAAATATGTCCCTGGAGGCTTCCGTGGTAATATACTGTCAGATCAAAGAGGAGTTTTATTCCTGCGCTCAGACCTCAGGCGTATATTATGTTTCAACTTTTTATAAAAAGAAGAAAAATCATGTAAGCATCATTCGCCATTAATTAATTAATTAATTAATAATAATAATAATAATAATAATAATAATAATAATAATAATAATAATAATAATAATAATAATAATAATAATAATAATAATAATAATAGACTCTTATAGAGCGCACGGTATCCTCAACTAAGAGGCTCTTGGCGCTTTAAATTACATCATCACAAAACAATATTTAAAGTACATGACATAAAAAAAGAAATGTTTTCAAGGATTTCTTGAAAACAGACGATGATTTGGATTCTCGGATGTACTTTGGAATGGTGTTCCACAATTGGATTTACATTCACAGGAATTGGAAGTAGCGTCACCCGGGAACTACACTCTGACGCCGGATGTTCAAGAAATCACCATCAACGGGTCTGAGAGCTCCACTTTTGTCATTGGCTTGAATGACATTTTTACAAGTAAATAAATGATATTAGTTTGTCTCCATGAATATTCATGTTATTGCCCTCATACCTCGTTAAAACGAAACTTTGCAGGCTCTTTTCATTAAATCATTTAATATTTGATCGGTGATAATCTTCATAAAGTCTTTTATTATGTACTGTGATAAGGGTCCTTTCTAAAGGATAGCAATCAATTGCTATTGTCTGTTTCACGCTATAGAAATTGGACTCCGGCTCCTTGGGCCTATTGGCTCTGAAGAACTCCTTTTGTTTACTTTATATGTCAGAATATACGTACCAGTATAAGTCATTCAAATGTGATGTCATCACAGAGAGAGAGAGAGAGAGAGAGAGAGAGAGAGAGACAGAGAGAGAGGGAGAGAGAGAGAGATAGAGAGAGAGATAGATAGAGAGATATAGATTGATAGATAGAGAGAGAGAGAGAGGGAGAGAGAGAGAGAGAAGTAACGTGCCTGAATTCCGTCCCTAAGTTCCTGAATAATTTACAAGTAACGAGTACAAAGCCTAATAAAACAACATGCATATTCATATCCAAAAGATTTTTTAAAAGCAAATTAGCTCATCCTATACGTGACCAAACAGTTTTAAATTGGGATGGTTTGGATGGAAAAAAAACTGATTTTATGGTCAAAGACATAAGTCTTGGGTTAAGTTTTAATATATTATTGAGGAGAATGGATAAAATTCCTTGAATTGACGAAAACTAAAATTTCAAATTTCCTGTTTCATTCCATTCCATTCCATTCCATGCAAGCTGAAACTTGATGAAGATTCACTGAAGATTTCTCTGCTGTTTGAATTTTTTTTGTTGTTGTTGATAATAATAAAAAAAATATGGGTTTTCCTTTAGGCATTTGGTTGATCCTGAAATAATATCGTTTAGAGGCAATGTGTTATATCAATAATAATAAAAAAGATTAAAAGAACAAAATAAGGCGATGTGAGTTATCAAATAGGTTAACGAATTGCTGTGGTCTAATAGAATCGAAAAAAACCCTTTGGTTATTGCTTTAAACATCCTACCTATTCACAGGGATGAAAACGCAGTTATGGGCTCATTGTTGTAACGGAAGAACTCAATCGAACCAACGGAAAACATTTTCCATTAGAACAATGTTAAATCAAGTCCATAATTCCGTTCGGTCGTCAGAGCTGTTAATACTTGCACGAAGGGTGCATTTCGTAATCATCCATGTTGTACTTAGTGACAATAGTCTCTTTAATGATTGATTTAACAAGTTTGTGTGTGTGTAATCTTCTTCTCTTTCCAGCCGAGTTCTCGCTGGCAACGCTAACAGGCAGCGCCTTGAAGAAAGAACTGGAAAAGTTGCCGAGCATCGTGGGCACGTTGTCGGTTGAGGTGACAGGGAGCAGCAATGCAAAGGTGATCAGTATCACGTCCAGTTTTGAACACGGTAAGTAACTACTCTTCCACTCCAACTTCTATTCAAAGTGAATACTAAGCTGCCCGAGGCCGTTTTGGTCTTAAAATTTGGATGTATTTTCTTTTCGCCTGATACCACTATATACTCGCTTTCGGATCGGAAGGTCCTGGGTTCGAGCCTCGCACTCGGCGCATAGTTGAATCCTTGGAAAAGGCTCTTTACTCACATTCTCTCACCGTACTCAGGTGTAAAATGAGTACCTGGCCGTTAACAGCGTTGTCTTTGTCCGAAAAATTGTAATATCGCCTAACAGGCGTCATGTCCCGTCCTACATGTTAAATGTTGCTATTGACCAGGGACCCCTTGTAAAGCGTTTTGAGCACATTTAGTGGATATTGCGCTATATAAAGCTCAATTATTTTTTTTACTATTTACATACTTAAATTGTGACTGAATGTTACTATTTCATGTTGTTTGCTAAAAATATGAATTGTAAAAAGTAATTTGCAAAAAATGAATATAATAGCTTTAAAGAAGAGCGCAATGCTAAACACAGAACAGTTTGGCGCTCAAAACCCTTCTTCAGCCTATATATATATATATATATATATATATATATATATATATATATATATATATAGGAATCTAAGTTACTGGAAGCTGTGGACTGTAAAGAAAAAACAGTAAAAGTGTTAATGTATCACGCTATATCCAGATTGACGGCGGTAAAATTTTGTTAAGAAAATCGTTTATTTTGTGAACAACCCCCCCCCCCCCAAAGAAAAACTAAAACAAAACAAAACAAAACAAAACAAAACAAAACACCCCATTTCTCCTGCAGATTTATGGATGCTCTGCGTTTAGGTAAGATACAACATCCGCCAGCCGATATATAACAAACCAACACACAAAATTATCTGTAACCTTGAACGCTTATAATATGATTGATAGAAGTAATCACAAAAACTGGCTTTCTTAAAACAATAACAAAGAGTTGAGTGACGTCAATGTTGAACTGAATTGAATGTGTTTATGTTGAACCCCAAATATAATTCACAGGTATCGTCGGTGACTATGAAGTAAAGATTATCACAGGTGCACCCAATTCTCTCACTTTTGCTAACAAGCGAAGGACCGTCGGTTCCGGATCAGCCACGCATTTCGCTTTGACCATTAATGGTACTGCAACTACTCCCCTAAAAATCGGAGCCTCTGCTAGCCAGGTATGAAAGAAGAAAAAGAAAGTAGTCCCTTCAAAGCCCTAAGGCCCATGGAGCCGGAGTAAATCCCGGTTTCTATAGCGTGAAACAGACAATAGCAATTGCCTGCTATCCTGTAGATAGGACGCTAGACTATCGCAAAGTACTTTCCGCCAAATCAAACAGACTCAGCTACCCATTCACTGCTAGGTGGACTGGGGGGTCAGAAGAAAAAAAAAATCTCGACTGCACCCGGGACCGATCTCGGCCCCTTTGCATGTGAAGCGAGTGCTCTACCAACTGAGTTATCGGGACCCCCCTGACCAGGTATGGCAAATGATATATTATTATTCATATGTCATTGATGTTATCTTCAAAGGTTTTTTTTTTGTTTTTGTTTTTTTTTAAATTCTAGATAATTTTCTTATCCCAGGAAAACATTTAACCAGTTCACTACCGTTCTCTGGAAAGACACGTATTATTTTTTTTTAATGGCCAGAAAATTCGTCGTTTTTCAAATATCGCTTGTATAACCCTCTCCTTACCACCTATAGGAAAGATCGTCACATTCTCTACGATGCAACCAAAATGTTTTCTTATTCTGATTTCATTTTGTTATGCTTGTTATAGCTATAAAAACTTTACACTGTGTTGCAGAGCTCATTTTTCTGAACAAAATATAGAATATACTCGTTACTTGTCTGTTTGAAAAATATATTATTTTTGTGTTGGGTGGGTTTGGCGTTTCGGGTAAAATTCTGAAAATAACCGGTAAGGAGAGAGTTAAATGACCCTTATCTTGGCAAAACATCTCAAAACTGGGACCTAGTGAAGTCGTAATATTATATGGTTGTAATATGTGTCAGTGCATGACATAATCAGTCGGAAGGTGAAATTTTTGGATTTCAATTTCTTTTGCATTTTCTGAAAGAATATGCTCCCCAGAGCATTTTAATCTTTATTTGAAGTAAATCAGGTGATTTTTCATGAAGTTTTGGTCAGATGTATGTGAAAGGTATCCAGCACTTTTCTCAAATGTCATACTTTTTTAACTTGACCAGCTGTAACAAAATATTTATAAGTGAAATTAAGCTTCGATATTTCCTTAAGATGTACAAAAATGGTTGATTTAATCATTTATGACAAGAACTCATTTTTGATTTTTAAAAATTGACCTTCTAACTGAACTTGGCCATATCACAGTTCAAACCTTTTCACCATCCGATTGATTATGCCATTCACTGTAACATTTATTCGGCTATTCATGTAGGATGACGCTCGCGTTTTGATAGGAAGGTCCAGGTTTTTTAGCCATCGTTAAATTATAGCCTGACACAAGGACTTATAGTTTGACGTCATGATTTAAGTTTGTGCAGCGTCTAGTGAGCTGTCGTTAGTAGAGCTCAAGGAAACAAGTGATTCCATCGGTTGAACTATTGAATACAACTCATATTTTGTTTTCTTTTGTGGCCAAGGCCTGTCTTTTGACGTCATTTTTTTGGTCAGTGTCAGGCTATAAGTTAGCGATGGCTACGTTTTAGTCCTGCTTTGAGCTAGCGGCTCATAGTTGCGTCACTGGAAAAGGCTTTTTTTATTCCCATTCTCTCAACATACTCAGGTGTAAAATGAGTACCTGGCAGTTAACAGCGTTATCACTGTCTGAAAAACAATAGTAATCTCGCCTAATAGGCGTCATGTCTCGTCATGTTAAGTGTAACTGTTGATCCCATGGGACCCCGTGTAAAGCGCTATGAGCTCGTTTGGGAATAAATTGAGGATTTTAAAATTTTATGGTGGGGGTCCCGATAGCTCAGTTAATAGAGTACTCGATTCTAACGCAAAGGGACCAAAATCGATCCCGGGTGCAATAGAGATTTTTTCTGACCCTCCTGTCCACCCAGTAGTGAATGGGTAGCTGAGTCTGTTAGATTTGATTTGTCGGAAAGCACTTTGCGATAGACAAACGTCATATCCAAAGGATAGCAAGCAATTGCTATTGTCTGTTTCACGCTATAGAAACCGGAATAAACTCCGGCTCCATGGGCCTTATGGGTCTGAAGGACTACTTTTTAAAAATGTTATTTTATTGTTTTTCATTTTCAGATCGCAGCAGATATTTTATCACATACTAAAATTCACTTAATCTCTCAACAGGTGAAATCAGCCCTACTAAATCTGTTCAGTATTCAGTGCCATCCAAAACTGAAAGAGGGAACTGTGGAGAAGTTTGAGGTCAGACAACACTGGATGAGCACAATTGAATCGGATACCGAGCCTTTCTGTGACAGATACTCCGTCAAGAACCCGGGTTACCTGTTCAGAGAAGATCCCCAAAAGAAAACAAGACTGTCTGCATCTTCCAATCGCTATGTAAGTTAAATCCATTCTTCTTCTTCTTCTTCTTCTTCTTCTTCTTCTTCTTCTTCTTCTTCTTCTTCTTCTTCTTCTTCTTCTTCTCCTCCTCCTCCTCCTCCTCCTCCTCCTCCTCCTCCTCCTTCTTCTTCTTCTTCTTCTTCTTCTTCTTCTTCTTCTTCTTCTTCTTCTTCTTCTTCTTCTTCTTCGTCTTCTTCTTCTTCTTCTTCTTCTTCTTCTTCTTCTTCTTCTTCTTCTTCTTCTTCTTCTTCTTCTTCTTCTTCTTCTTCTTCTTCTTCTTCTTCTTCTCCTCCTCCTCTTCCTCCCCCTCCTCCTCCTCCTCCTTCTCCTCTTTCTCCTCCTCCTTCTCTTCCTTCTCTCCTACTCCTTCTCCTTCTACTCCACCTCCTCCTCATCATTCTTTTCCTTCTTAGTGGAAGTACTTTGCAGATAGACTAATAACCTATCCAAAAGGTTGCAAACAATTACTATGGTCTTTTCAACTCTATAGAAACCAGGATTAACATCCAGCTCCACGTGCTGTTTGGGTCTGAAGGACTACTGCTTTATATTTAACTTCTGTTTTGAAATTTCTTCTTCTTCTCTCAATGCAGGTGTGCTTTGCTTACAAAGGCCACGGAGATTTGAGCAGACTTTATCTGAGATACGAAAACTATGACGAAGAAGGCGAGAAAACTCTGAAGACTGCAAATATGTACATCCAAAACCCACACAAAAACCCTGACAAGTACGTATTCCGTTACCGTACATTCTTACATGTGAACCATTGCGTCAAGGCAGTGTTCTGTCGGAATGGAAACGCACAGTGGAATCCGTATAAAAAGCCAATACACTTCGTCAACTTCTGCTTAAAGTCAATACCTCTTCTGTCGTACTCTTGAAAAACACATTTTGAAATTTGGCCAGAAAACTCGTCTTTCAAATATTGATCGATTTAAATTATCCTCGTCTTAGCAAAAACTTTCTAACCTGGAACTTCGCGAGTCCCAGGTTTGAAAGATTTTGCTAAGAAGAGGGTCATTTAAATCGATCGATATTTGAAGGACGAGTTTTTTGGCCAAATTTCTAAATGTGTTTTTCCAGAGCACGACCGTCTTGTTGGTCCCAAAGTGCATGTTCTTTATCTAAGTGTGTTCCAGCCATGTTGGCTTTATCAGGATTCCACTTTGTCAGAAAAATTGAGTGTTAAGTCAAAAATGCTCTGACCCATAGCCGCAAAACGGTATTATCCATGTCGGAGTGATTTTGAAGCTAAAAATTGAGCTTTTTATAGTAAAAAATGTGACACTTAAGCGAAGTTTATCACAGTGATTCACATTTTCCCATTAACCCACCCGCATTGTACGAGTATTTTGCTGGCTTAGTTTAACAGAATATTTTTACCGGCTTGACATTGGTAAAATGCTTTATATCTCGGCTGAACGAAAAAAAAAATGTATTAGTACCTTACAGATCTCGTCCTTAATGTCAAATATTGTTGTTGGTCCTGGACCACTTGTGAAGCGCTTGGAGCACATTTTTTCTATATATATATATAAAGGAAGTGTCAATTGCCAAGGAGTGAGTCCTTGGTAGTTGACGGTTCATCAACTGCCAAGGAGTCAAATTGGGGAACTCTTCAGCTGCATATGGTGATTTCAGTCGAACCTCAATTTGCGCGCATACGAATCTCGAATCCTGTCACTTTCTTCCATTCACTCATTCCTTGTCAATCATTATGGAAATGATCAAGTCAACACTTGTTGGCAATTTTTGTCTTTTCACGAATTTCAAGACGAGTTAAAATAATATCAAAACAAAAATTACTGTTGATTTCGGATTCAGCGGGGGGGGGGGGGGGGGGGGGGGGGGGGGGGGGGGGGAAACCCCCAGAAGGACGAAGTGGCAAATCCCTGACAAGTCCTAGATTAAATAGAAAAGTAAGCTTTCCTTTATTTTAAAGGAAATATATTGCACATCGTCTTAATAAGGAACTATTAACGTAAAACATTTGTGAAACAAGATCAATCTGTGGCAGTTAATAGTAAATAGTTGACGATCTACCAACTGGCAAGGTCCATGACAAAAAGAGGAAATATGAGAGAGAGAGAGAGAGAGAGAGAGGAGAGAGAGGAGAGAGAGAGAGGAGAGAGAGGAGAGAGAGAGAGAGAGAGAGAGAGAGAGAGAGAGAGGGCGTGGGGAGGATATGACAGAGAAATACACACACAGAGGAAAAAATGGCAGAGAGGGAAAAGAGAAAATGACAGAGAGACTGTGTGAGAGAGAAAAAAAAAAGAGAAAATGACAGAGAAAGTAAGAAGAGTAAAAGAGAGCATTAGATAATTAATATAAATATTAATAACATCACTCTGTGGTAATACATCACTTCGTGACACTAAAGGTACTCCGTGGCAGTTAAAAGTACACATACGTGATGGACTGACACGGTCCTTGGCAATTGACGATTTGACAATTGTCACGGTCCTTGTCAATTGACGCTACCATATATAAAAGCTCCAGTCTTTCTTTGGTCTCATCCCATACTTGCTTGAGCTATTGATGTGAAGATGTCCACAACTTCCTGTGGTCCAAAAACACTGGACGTCTATCAGTCTGTCACAAAGTTGACGGCGCAAAGTTGAATCCTTGGAAAAGGCTCTTTACTCACATTCTCTTACCTCGCGCATGTATAAAATGATTGCCTGGCGGGTAACAGTGTTGTCTCCAGCGGAAAAGAATTGTAATTTTGCTTAACAGGTGCTAAGTTTCACTTTAAATATCAAGTATTGGTTCGGGGAAAGAGCCGAAACCTAAGGCAAAGCTAAGTCCTTGAAAAAAAACAACAACTTTTTACTCAGATTCTCACACCTACTCAGGTGTAAAACGAGTACATCGCCGGAAGCAGCACCCACCTCTCAGTGTCATGACTAAACCTACATGTTGAGTATTGCTGTTTGCTCAGTAACCTCTTGTAAAGCGCTTTGAGAGCATTGTCCTATATCAAAGCTCGTTTTTATTTTTTTATTTTATTTTTTTTTACAAATTTCTTTTGGTTCTCATCCCAAACCAGATGGAACTATTGGTGTGAGGATATCTACAACTTTGTGAGGTCTAAAGCATCGGGGGTCTATCAAACAATCGTCTGGATAAGGGCTGTCAAAGTGGATAACTCAAAGGATTTGTACATGGATCAGTTCGCTTTCAGAAAGAATATGCCCATGTCTTCCGATTCCATAAGTAATTTTATAAAGAGTCAAAGTATTTGTTTGTTTGTGATTTGTGTGTGTGTGTGCGTGTGTGTTTGTGTGTGTGTGTGCGTGTCTGAATGAGAGAGAGAGAGAGAGAGAGAGGGAGAGAGAGAGAGAGCGAGAGAGGGAGAGAGAGAGAGAGAGAGAGAGAGAGAGAGAGAGAGAGAGAGAGAGAGAGAGAGAGAGAGAGAGAGAGAGAGAGAGAGAGTTTGTATTAAGGGGGTTGAGGTGGCATTACGATTTTTTATATGCATATGACACACGATATAAGACTTTTAACACTGTTAAACACGAAACCCCCTTTTTTAAACAGCAAATGAACAATAATATTATAAATTGTTCAGATCAGTAGTGTTCATTGCTCGTCCATTACGGAAGTTGCTCCATTTATATTTTTGGTTAGTTTCTTAAAGTTGCAAATTAAAACTGATAACATTTTCATTCATAAAACTGATGACATTTTCATTCATAAAACGATGACATTTTCATTCATAAAACTGATAAATACTTTCATTCATAAAACGATGACATTTTCATTCATAAAACTGATGACATTTTCATTTATAAAACTGATAAATACTTCCATTCATATAACTGATGACATATTCATTCTTTAATCTGTTGACATTTTTATTCATTAAAACTGATGACATTTTCATTCTTAAAACCGATGATAACATAAAACGTTCACTCTATCAATCAGACAAAGGGCTCTATTTGATGTGGAGAAAACCCCAAGTGCTACCCAAAGGATACTTCATCAAATCCGTAGATGTCACTAAAAGTGGCAACAAGTACCAAATTACCATGAAACCTCATCGATGTGGTCACAACTTTAATCTGATTAAAGTATGTTGTTTATTCTAGCAACGTGTAAATAAATAAATAAATAAATAAATGATGAAATCTATAGAATACAAAAATTTAAGATAGTAGAGATATGCCAGAAGATATTATTATTATTATTGATAATAATAATAACAATAATCATAATAATGATGTTGAGGAGGAGGATGATGATGATGATGATAATAATAATAAAAACCACAACAACAGCAGCAATAATAATAATAATAATAATAATAATGATAATAATAATAATAATAATAATAATAATAATAATAATAATAATAATAATAATAATAATAATATAATATATAATAAAAATAATAATAATAATGATAATAATAATAATAATAATAATAATAATAATAATAATAATAATAATAATAATAATAATAATAATAATAACAATAATAATAATAATGATGATGATAATAATAATAGTAGTAGTAGTAGTAGTAGTAGTAGTAGTAGTAGTAGTAGTAGTAGTAGTAGTAGTAGTAGTAGTATTAGTAGTAGTAGTAGTAGTAGTAGTAGTAGAAGTAGTAGTAGTAGTAGTAGTAGTAGTAGTAGTAGTTGTTGTTGTTGTTGTGGTAGTAGCAGTAGTAGTATTAGTAGTAGTAGTTGTAGTAGTAGTAGTAGTAGTAGTAGTAGTAGTAGTAGTAGTAGTAGTAGTAGTAGTAGTAGTAGTAGTAGCAGTAATAACAATGTTGTTGTTGTTGCTGCTGCTGATGATGATTATGATGATGACGATGATGATAATGATGATGGTGGTGAAGATGATGATGATGATGATGATGATGATGATGATGATGATGATGATGATGATGATGATGATGATGATTGAACGCAGGCTCCTAAATGTTCTGTGCACTAATAGTATTCCAAAGAGAAGAACCTAAATGAGAAAAAGGACGTTGTGGCCTCTCCTTTGTACGAATGCCCATCATGTTTGATACTTGTCCTCCTCAGACACAACACGGTAACGTGACCAAGGTCAAGAACGCCTCACCACCAATTGTTGGAACTTACAAGATCTCTTTTAAAAATGATTCAACAGGTAAGTCAGTCAGTCTTAGAATTAAAAAAAAAAAAAGATTAACTTTATGTGTTCACATAGGGTACTTTTTTCAGGGTCCAATCCACAGGGAGACTGGAATAACTCAGACGTTAGTCGGAATACTGTCCGCAAAATGAGCTAGGGCGAGGTGACTAAGTCAATGCTACACTGTTCGCTGGGTACCTCGGACTCGGTACTTTTTGTCTACTAAGCAGATCGTTCTACAGTGTCCAATTTCTTTAAATCAACAATTGTAGTCCTTCAGAGCCATAGGCCCATAAAGCCGGAGTTTATCCCGGATTCTATAGGGTGCAACGGACAATATATAGCAACTGCTTGCTATCCTTTGGATAGGATGTTAGTATATCGCAAAGTATTTTCCGCCAGATTTATAAGACCCTGCTACTCAATCACTCCTGGGTGTTTGGGGGGTCAGAAAAAAATATCGACTGCACCCGGGATCGATCTCTTTCTCTTTGCTTGTGAAGCGAGTGCTCTACCAACTGAATTATCGGGACCCCCTAAATCAACAAGTCTCCTCATCAATTAGAAAAAAGACCGTTATCAACTTGAGCATTTATAAACTGCAATATCCATTAAACATGCTCAAAGCGCTTTAAGAGATGTCCCTAGCCAACAGCAACACTAAACATGTAGAACGAGACAATTACCTTTCAGACAGAGAAAATGCTGTTAAAGGGGTCAGGTACTCGTTTTACACCTGAGTTTGGTGAGAGTAAAAGAGCCTTTTTCAAGGATTCAACTATGCGCCGCTCAGATCGGGACTGGAACCCTGGACCTTCCGGTTTGAAGACGGGTCTTATACCACAAGACTACATAGCCGCCCATTGTCTTCATTAAAAGAATCATTTCATCGAGTATTGGGAATTTTAGATAGATTGTAGAAGCAGTTCCTTGTTTCTTGATTTTAGTCATTCAGAGCCATTCGAACCATTGAGCCGGAGTTTATCCCGGTTTCCATAGCATGAAACTGACAATAACAATTGCTTGCTATCCTTTGGATAGGACGCTAGTCTATCGCAAAGTACTTTCCGCCAAAAGTAACAAACTCAGTTCCTTGTTCAGTAGTTTGTTCTTTTTTTTTTTTCTTTTCTTTTTTTTTTTTGGTAGATGTTATATTCATTTTTATACATTACTTTCAATTTATTCCCTAAATTTTCAGATGACATTCCAGTAACTGCCGTGGCTGATTCCAATGGCGTGCGTGCTCAGCTGGCAGCGACAAAGATGGGCTACTCAGAGGTTAAGGGGTCAGGGACGTGCTCTAGCTTTAACTATGAAATCCACATGATTTCCCAGACAGGAGATCAACCAGAGATTCAAGTGAGTTAAACAGAACCTGAGTAAAATGTAACTTCTCGTCACAAAATAGTATTGCTTCGGGATGGGGGGGGGGGGGGGGGGGGGGCGATGCTCAGAGAGTTAATATAAGACCATTGAATGTTTAGGGTTAAAAAATTGTGTTAAATGCTTCCATTGGGGAATGAACGGTTTTATCTCTTACCCTTGGAAAGTCTTGGGGTTCTCAATACCTCAGCTGGTAGAGCACCCGCTTAATACCCCCCCCCCCCACCTCCCCCATCCACCAAGTCTTTTCGATCTGGCGGAGAGTACTTTGCGATAGACAAACGCCCTATCCAAAGGGTAACAAGCAATTGCTGTTGTCTGTTTCACGTTATAGAATCCGGGATATGATAAACTCGGTCTAAAGACTCTGAAGGACTTGAAAACAATTAAGAGTCTTTCAATCTGATCAATGTTGCTTTCAAACTAAAATTGTTTTCACCTGATCCATTCCGACGTAATACCAGACTGACGCGGTGGGACACATAATAATATGTGAACAATCCTCTCCAAACTGAACACTTTTCAAATCCCTAATCATGGCGATATTACTGTATGGCTGCGAAACATGGAAAATGAACAAAGAAGATGAAAGAAGAGTTGAGACTTTCCATTAAACAAATGTCTCAGAAAAATATTAATAAGAATAAGATGGCAACAGCATAGAATAACAACAGAGAAATTAATGATGGAATTGTCAGGATCGGAGAAGGTCAGTGCAATCTTAAAGAGGAAGAGATGGAACTGGATTGGACATATTATGTTGAGAAAGGAAAATGAGTTTGATCGTGCTATCGGGGTAGGATGGACACCAGGAGGGAAAAAAGGAGATAGGGACACCCAAAAATAACACGGCGCAGTATGATGGAGAGGGAAAGAAATGATGTTGGCATATAACAAGAACTAAATCAATGGACCGAAGCAAATTGGGGAAAACTGCTCAGGCCTGATGCACCGCATGGCGCTGAGAGAATTAAGGTTGGGATAAGGACACGGTGGGATACTTATTAATATGTGACCAATCGGTATTATTGTGTGACATTTTGGTCTTGTGTTCTTTTTTCCACAGAGACATCGCTGTTAACGGCCTGTTGCTTATTTTACCCACGAGTACAATGAAAGAATGTCTGGGTGGGGTTCCTTACCTCCACTTACTGTGTCTTCTATCCCACCTATATCTGTTTTCCAACATGCTTTCTGTCTTTGTCTTGAAATGAGTTTTGTCCAGGCCCTGGTCGGAATACCCCAGCTGGGAGGAAACGGTCAAATGTATAGTTTTGGGACATTATATTTTTTTATCTTGTAATAAATCATCTCTCTGTTATGCTCTGTATTGTTTTGTTTACATATTATATGTGATTTGTAAACATTGAGTGTATCCCTCTTAGTTGGGACCTGTACTTCTGTCCGGATTAAACTTTGATAGTGTGTTCTTGGAATCTACATATATTTCCTATTTGTTCGCTTGGATGCTTTAATTGTAATTCTATAACTTTTTATTATCCCATTTTCCTCCTTTTTACTTGCGCTGATATGACCTTAATGTGTTGCAAGCCCTTAAAAACATAAAACATAAAAAAATAATGAGAGAATGGACTATAGAGCCTTTTCCGTGTACTTAAATTTGCGCCGCCCATAGCAGGACTCGAACTCGGAACCCACATAGCACAAAATGACAAGGCAGTAAGCACTAAACAAAGATTTGCGTTGATGGGAAAACTGTACCTTTTGTATCTTATGGACTTGAACTTGAACTGAACTTGACAACACATTTTCTTCCACTTTCCTATTATTTT
>NC_088361.1:93285639-93303139 GCF_034508935.2 Berghia stephanieae | reverse complement strand
GTACTCAGGTGTAACATGACTACTTGGCCGTTAGCAGTGTTGTATCTGTCGGAAAAAAATTGTAGCATCGCCTAACCGGCGTCATATCTCGTCTTAGATGTTAAGTGTTGCTGTTGGTTAGGGAACCTTGTAAAGCGATTTGAGTACGTTTAGTGGATATTGCCCTGTATAAAAGCTCATAAAGAAAATACCTATTCAACTGCCAAATGATTATATAACTGCTATGTTGTTTTTGTTTGTTATTGGATGAAGAATGGTTTTTGGCCTGAATCATTACATGTTTACGTATATTCTTAATCTTTGAAGCTGTTATATTCATTTTTTAATACTACGATTTACACTCTAACAGCTTTTAGCAGCTTAGTATTCAAAACAGGAAGGTTTAAATGATGGCAATTTAATTTATATAAACAAGACATGAGACTTGGGTTGAATCTATTGACTGCGTTTATAACAAAAACACAAACAAACAAACAAAAAACAAACAAACAAAACCCAAAAAAAACTCATAACATACGTGTCACCATCCGGATATAACATACCAACACAAAAGATAATATGTCTCATCTTGAACATTTTTGTCTGATTGAGAGAATTTAACAAGAACTAATCATAAAAATTGCTGGCTAAAAGCAATAACAACTAGCTGAGTTTCACCGAAAAGAACTCACCTTTTGGCGTATTTGGTTAGTCGGGTGATAATCCGGCCAACAATATGGAAAGTAGATTTCATTTACCTTAGTGAAAAAAGCTGTCAGATCTTGGTAAACAAAAACTTTTCCCGGCTGTGCAGTGACCAAAACATGACGTCAAAATGCCAGTCTTTTGCCACAAAAGAAAACAAATCGTGAGTTTTATTCAATAGTTCAACCAATGAAATAACGTGTTTCCTTGAGCTCTACTAATGACAACTCACTAGACGCTACACAAACCTAAAAAATGAAGTCAAACTGCCAGTCCTTGAGGGTTCTCGTGTCAGGCTGTATGTTAACGATGGCTACCGACAAAGTCTCATCGTTGGCATAAACACGCAATTCGAGAAATTGTTAATTTTTTTTGACAAATTCGCATATGGGTCGGTATGACCAAGGTGACAGTAAAGGGCAGAGCGATTCTACACTCTACTAAGATGGCTCGTCCCTTGAGTCAAATCCACGACCCATTACATTACATTTTCTTTTTTATTTTATTTCTCTCTCTCTTATTTCACTAGGCGGTGGCATCATCGCCATCACAGGGACTGGTTTTGGCACTGTGGAAATGCCAGTAACGATGGGAGGTGTGAGACTGAATGTGTCCTCGTATACAGACATGAAGATAATAGCTGTGTTACCAGCCCTACCCCATGGGACTTACAAGGTCCTTGTCAATGTTGAAGGAAAGGGTTACGCAGATCTAAGGTCATTATTTCATTTTTGGTCTCTACAACAAGAACAAGAACAACAATTAAACCAACAGCAACAACGATAACAACAACAACTGCTACTACTACTACTACTACTACTACTACTACTACTACTACTACTACTACTACTACTACTACTACTACTACTACTACTACTACTACTAATACTACTACTACCACTTCTACAACAACAACAACAATAGCAACAACAACAACCACAACAAGAACAACAACAACAACAACAACTACTACTACTACTACTGCTACTACTACTACTACTACTACTACTACTACTACTACTACTACTACTACTACTACTACTACCACTACTACTGCTACTACTACTACTACTACTACTACTACTACTACTACTACTACTACTACTACCACCACTACTGCTGCTACTACTACTACTACTACTACTACTACTACTCCTTTTACTACTACTACTACTACTACTACTACTACTACTACTACTACTACTACTACTACTACTACTACTACTACTACCACTACTACTACTACTACTACTACTAGTACTACTACTACTACTACTACTACTACTACTACTTCTACTACTACTTCTACTACTACTACAGGTTAACACTGGTAGTTCAAAAACAAGTTGAAATGATTTTCGCAATGAAGCTTACGTAAGATTTTTACTGACATTTTAACAATACCTCTTGTTTGTTAATTTCAGAAAAAATTCTATCGCGGACATAACTTACATGTTTGTTGTAAACGGCATGTATCCAACCGTTGGATCTATGTATGGAGGAACTGATCTGTCCATCATTGGGTCAGGTTTCCAAAAAGCTCTCCTGGACGTCCATGTTGGTCCACATGAGTGTAAAGTGACGTCAGCCGACCACAACAACATCAAGTGTCGTATCATGTCAACTGGTGTCCACCATCACATCTTCGCTAATGGCACACACAAAAGTAAGCAATTTCAGAATTTTATACCCTGGCTTTTTGGATTTCCATCCATTACTAGCTTTGCGGGTGTGACGCATTAACAAAGTTCACATTTTAAAAAAAATATGTAGGAATGCAAGAAATATTTTATTCAACCTTCAAAGTATGCTGATTTCCTTATTTCTAATTGAAAATAATGATGCTACTATGGGGTCCTGATTGCTCAGTTGGTAGAGCATTCATTTCACATGCAAAGAGACTGAGATTGAGTCAAGTACTTTACGATAGACACGCGTCCTCTCCAAAAGGTACCAAGCAATTGATATTGTCTTTTTCATACAATAGAAACTGGAATAAACTCCGACTCCATAGACCAAATTGTTATGAAGGACTACGTGTATTTTTACTATCACGGTATTGTGCATGAAAAATAAATAATCGGCATTGTAACACTTAAATTTTAATTCTTAAAAGTAACCATGTTATTAATTCTGAATCCCTGATAAAATCTATCTGTTCATAGGTTATGGTATAGGCTATGCCTGGAACAAAGACCCATACACTGTCAGTGTTGGTGATACGATCACGTGGCACTGGGAGACACCTTACTTCATCAAGGACATGTCCTACGCCGTCAGGCAGACCGCCAAAGCCAGCGATCTGACGGATATGCCCGGAGGATTTTCCTCCGGGAAAAAGACCAGGAAGGGTAAGTCAAACTTCTCAATTATGCCCATAATACCATAATGTTGCTGCTTGAAGCTGGAACAATTGGTGCGGCTATGTGGTCTTGTGATATGACACTCGCTTTAGGATCGGAAGGTCCTGGGTTCGAGCCTCGCTCGGCGCATAGTTGAGACCTTGGAAAAGACTCTTTACTCACATTTTCTCACCATACTCAGGTGTAAAATGAGTACCTGGCCATTAACAGCGTTGTCTCTGTCCGAAAAAAATTGCAATATCGCCTAACAGGCGTCATGTCTCGTTCTACATGTTAAGTTTTGGTGTTGGTCAGGGACCCCTTTGTCCACAAAACACGATGAATGAAACACTAGAGACGATTCTTCAGTAATGTTTAAACTTGTTTTCATATTTTTTTTTGGTTGTTGTTGGCTCGTACAGTCAGCCACACTTTCACCAAGGTATCAACTACTGGACAAACTAAAAATGTTTTAAATGAAAAGTTGATTTAATCTTCTGATTCAAAAACCACTATAGAAAAAAAATGAATTTGACATAACTCGGCTCTTTGTTATGGTTTTAGACCCGTATTTGGGTGATTAGTTCTCGTCAAATTCAATCAGTCAGATTATAAAAGTTTAAGGTTACCCATAATATATAGTTTAAGGGGGTCTCGATGATTCAGTCGGTAGATCACTCGTTTCACACGCAAAGGGACCGAGATCGATCCCGGGTGCGGTCGAGATTTTTTCTGCCCCCCCCCTCCCCCCAACCCTATCCACCCAACAGTGATTGGGTAGCTGGGTCTGTTAAATTTGGCGGAAAGTTCTTTGCGATAGACCAGTGTCCTATCCAAAGGATAGCAAGCAATTGCTGTTGTCCGTTTCACACTATAAAAACCGGGATAAACTCCGGCTCTATGGACCTAAAGGCTCTGGAAGACTACTTACTGTATATAGTTTAAAGTTACACATAATATAGTTTTGTGAGTGGGTACATTTGAACTGGCAATCAGATCTATTAAACATTTTACTGGAACGCATACAATTATTAGGTTAGTAAAATTTGAAAAGATAATATTTCAATGTCAAAACTTTGAATGAATGAACTTGTGTACTATTAGAAAGCAATTGTAAAGTACCTCTGAGCACTATTGTGGATACCGTGGATAATATAATAATAATAACAAAAATAATAATAAAAGTAAATATAATAATAATAATAATAATAATAATAATAATAATAATAATAATAATAATAATAATAATAATATTAACAATAATATTAATAATAATAATAATAATAATAATAATAATAATAATAATAATAATAATAATAATAATAATAGTAATAATAATACTAATACTACTACTACTAATAATAATAATAATAATAATAATAATAATAATAATAATAATAATAATGATAATGATGATGATGATGATGATGATGATGATGATAATAATAATAATAATAATAATAATAATAATAATAATAATAATAAGAAGAAGAAGAAGATGAGAAGAAGAAGAAGAAGAAGAAGAAGAAGAAGAAGAAGAAGAAGAAGAAGAAGATGAAGAAGAAGAAGAAGAAGAAGAAGAAGAAGAAGAAGAAGAAGAAGAAGAAGAAGAAGAAGAAGAGGAATAATGATAATAATAATAATAATGACAAGAAGAAGAAGATGAATGAAAACTTAATTTTCTTTCTTTTTTTTTTTTTTTTGTTCGTTCTCAAATGACAAGGTTCGTACAGCCACACCTTCACCAAGACCGGCACGTACTATTACTGGACCAACTACATGGATTCTGCCGGTGTCATTTACTTCCGAGGGACGATACACGTAGTCCCACTGGAGTCAAGCGTGCACGCCTTATCCGTGAAAATGCACAAATTCGAGGCGTCCTACAAAGGTTGTGAATCAATGTTCATTCATTTTTTTCTCTCTCGCATTGCGTTCTTTTGGTAGTATGACTATGATGTTTTCTGGCCAAATTTATTTTAAATACGAGTTTGTTTATTTCAGAATACGGCAGTTCACTCTGATTCAAATAAGATTACTCTTGACTTATTCCAATTCTTAACTATCATGTCATGTCATTTATTGGAAAGTATTTGGAGACAGGCTGATTTTTTGGGGATGTTTTTTTTCCCCATTAAAAAAAAATAATTTCTGTTTTGTCTTCACTGTTTCAAAAATACAATTTCAAAAAAATAATAAAAATAATAATATTTAAAAAAAAAAAGAATTCCCTTTAATCATCCCATAGGGGAAATTTGTCTCTGGGGTCTATTCCAAGGGAAGACTGCAATAGCCCATGCGTCAGCCGTAGTGAAGCGCCGCAAATTGAGCTAGAGCGAGATGACTTGCTCAAGGCCACACAGCGCAGCGGCGGGTGATCGAACTCGTTACCTTACAGGTACGAAGCAAGGACTCGTATCGCTGAGACACGCTACATCCCCCCCCCCCCCCTTTCTACCCCCCCCCCCCCCCCCCTTCCACCCCAACCCCAATTTTAGATCTTTATCTTACACCAGATCCTGCTACTTGATTTGTCATTTTTATAAGTTTTCTTGAGAGCAACGGATACAGTTTTTGAAAGCCACAAACTTTAAAATCTTACATTTTTATCCATTTTAATCTCCAAAATGACCTGGTTCAGTTTAACATAAGACGAGTTTAATCAATTTTGTTGTTGTAATGTCTACCAAAATAAACACATTTGTAGGAGATCGACATTCGATTTTATTGCTGTCGTTATAATTACATGACTTTACTATTGCAATCTTCATCATCATCATCACCATCATCGTCATCATAACCATGATTATTATTATTATTATTATTATTATTATTATTATTATTATTATTATTATTATTATTATTATTATTATTATTATTATTGTTATTATTATTATTATAGTTTTTATTATTATTCGTATTATTATTTTTGTTGTTGTTACTGTAATTACTATTATTATTGATATCATCACTATTTTATATATATATATATATATATATATATATATATATATATATATATGTCTGTGTGTTGTGTGTGTGTGTGTGTGTGTGTGGTGTTATTGTGTTTATCATGCTCTTTAACCTTTACTCAAGTTTTAAAATTTCAATTTGTATTAATTAATGTTTCTTTCAGCGGAAGCCATGCAAACTCCAGTCTACACATGTTCTGCGACGGATTCCAACGTGACTGGATGCGTGGACGAGTTTGAGCTGAAGGCAATGCCTGGCGTGTTCAACTTCAATATGAGCAAATGTTCCTCTCCATACCTAAAGTCCCAAAGTCTTACCAGTGGTTCCTTCAATGATATCATCACCATTGAAGGGAATGGCTTCGGGGCTAAGGTGATTTCAACATTTAAAAATTGAGATTTATATAGCGTAATATCCACTAAATGTGCTCAAAGCGCTTTACAAGGGGACACCGGTCAACAGCGACATTTAACATGTAGGACGGGACATGACGCCTGTTGGGCGATATTACAATTTTTCGGACAAAGACAACGCTGTTAACGGCCAGGTACTCGTTTTACACCTGAGTACGGTGAGAGAATGTGAGTAAAGAGCCTTTTCCAAGGACTCAACTATGCGCCGAGTGCGAGGCTCGAACCCAGGACCTTCCGATCCGAAAGCGAGTGTTATACCACATAGCCGCACAAAGAACATAAAAAGGGAGATCGGTGACATTGAAATGACTGAATAACATTTAGTGTCCCCCTGCCTAAAAACGATATTAGGCAATAATATGCCACTGCCGCTTAGATTGTTAAAATTGAACATATCTAAAAGACCTGTCTGCTTGCTTACAATTTTAAAAATTCGTAGTTTTCAAAGGGGAAAAAATTCTTTGTACAGCTATGTTACTGATCAATTTGTTTCAAAGAAACATTGAAATTTTCTTTAAAACGTTTTGATTAATGTATAATAGCACTAAAATGATATTTTCATTGTCTATTGAATTTACGATGAGAATGTTAAATAAGAGCAAAAATTCGTGATTCTACGAATTTTTCAGGGTAGAAGGCAGGTCTTCTTATAGTAAAAGATATAAAACTTAAGATAGGTTTTATTGAGGACAGTGGATACACTTTTTTAAGACGATAAGGAATGACATTCAATATTTTCTGATTATTCCTAAATTAAATACACTTTCTTGTACCTGATTCATCTCGACCTAATACCGCTTTAGGAAGTTTGTCATATTTGTACCCATTGTCTCAAAACGGTATCTCTCTCTCTCTCTCTCTCTCTCTCTCTCTCTCTCGCTCTCTCCCCCCCCCCCCCTTTCTCCTCATTAGGCTGTAGAAATTAAATTTGTTTTTGTTGTTGGCTGGAGAAGGGTTTTTGAACGCAAAACATTCCGTGTTTGGTATAGATAATTTAGTTCTTTTTAAAGCTGTTATAGTCATCGTTGTTTGTCACTTTTTACAATTTTTTCTTCCAGAATTGCCAGAATGTCATTACCTACGGAAAAGCGCAAAAAGACCAGATTGGGTGTACAGAGATCATCTCCAGCTCCCCTAATTCCATCAGCTTTAAAATCTCTCCATCTTGTCAGCCTCCCATTGGTGGTAAGAAAATAATAATAATAATAATAATAATAATAATAATAATAATAATAATAATAATAATAATAATAATAATAATAATAATAATAATAATATATCTTTATTGTCCTCAAAATTGTGGTAATTTGTCATTAGGTTACACACAATACAATATATTGACATGGGCACATTCAAACATATGCATACTAGTAACATCGTAGTCATCGTCACCATCATCGGCATCAACAAATCGCTTTGGTATCTTTAACTTGTTGAGTCAATGTAGCTGCGTGGCATAGGGGCATTGTCTTTACTTTGTACGCAGACGGTACTAAATTCGAATCCCCGCCACGGTGTGTTGCATTGAGCAAGTCACTGTGTCCTAGCGTTCTTTGCTAATGCCTGGGTTATTCTCGTCTTCCCCATGTATTAGACCCTAAAGATAAATTATCTTTCCTTGGAATTGAACAAAGGGAATGTTATTTTTATTTGTTTATTTTTCTAAAAAAATACATTGACAACAACAGCTAAAAAGGATCATCAAAAGCAAACAAACAGAAAAAAAAACGAGAAAAAAAATCCAACAAAATATACTGTATTTTTTATTCAAAATCAAATTCAATCTATAATCCGACCTTTCATAGTTTTATATTGGTTTAAATTGTTTGTTGAAACATAATTATATTCTGTAAGATCACAATTGGTTAATGCTACAACGCTATCATGCATCTCACATTCAGCCTTTAGTGTCTTTTTAAACTATGTTTTGATGACAAAGGGGAAATCATAAACGTCCACATCATTTGTTTAACAACAAGATATGAAGTGAATAGAAAAGTGCCAGAAGACAATAGAGAATAAAAATTTTTCGCGGCGGTGGTGGGGTTTGAATCTGCGACCTTATTGGTACGACAACTCCGCCTGGCAGGTGAGAGCGTGGCTCTACCGTGTGAGCTATCCACGAACACAAAAATATTCGTTTCAAACTCAAAGTCATTACTGGATCCCTCTCTCACCTACTTCTTGAGACCGCCGATTCATTCGTACACCACCATCGCGAATAATTTTGACCAGCAGTTAAGCTTAATAGCCAATATTCTCAACACAACACATATAACATAGAAACGATTGAGACATTGAGTATGCTCCGGTGTATGGGGTGAATTTTAATTCAGAAAAGTGAGTGGAGCAGGCACTTATGTTGGTAACAACAAGATATGAAGTGAATAGAAAAGTGCCAGAAGACAATAGAGAATAAAAATTTTTCGCGGCGGTGGTGGGGTTTGAACCTGCGACCTTATTGGTACGACAACTCCGCCTGGCAGGTGAGAGCGTGGCTCTACCGTGTGAGCTATCCACGAACACAAAAATATTCGTTTCAAACTCAAAGTCATAACTGGATCCCTCTCTCACCTACTTCTTGAGACCGCCGATTCATTCGTACACCACCATCGCGAATAATTTTGACCAGCAGTTAAGCTTAATAGCCAATATTCTCAACACAAACATATAACATAGAAACGATTGAGACATTGAGTATGCTCCGGTGTATGGGGTGAATTTTAATTCAGAAAAGTGAGTGGAGCAGGCACTTATGTTGGTAACAACAAGATATGAAGTGAATAGAAAAGTGCCAGAAGACAATAGAGAATAAAAATTTTTCGCGGCGGTGGTGGGGTTTGAACCTGCGACCTTATTGGTACGACAACTCCGCCTGGCAGGTGAGAGCGTGGCTCTACCGTGTGAGCTATCCACGAACACAAAAATATTCGTTTCAAACTCAAAGTCATTACTGGATCCCTCTCTCACCTACTTCTTGAGACTGCCGATTCATTCGTACACCACCATCGCGAATAATTTTGACCAGCAGTTAAGCTTAATAGCCAATATTCTCAACACAAACATATAACATAGAAACGATTGAGACATTGAGTATGCTCCGGTGTATGGGGTGAATTTTTAATTCAGAAAAGTGAGTGGAGCAGGCACTTATGTTGGTAACAACAAGATATGAAGTGAATAGAAAAGTGCCAGAAGACAATAGAGAATAAAAATCTTTCGCGGCGGTGGTGGGGTTTGAACCTGCGACCTTATTGGTACGACAACTCCGCCTGGCAGGTGAGAGCGTGGCTCTACCGTGTGAACTATCCACGAACACAAAATATTCGTTTCAAACTCAAAGTCATTACTGGATCCCTCTCTCACCTACTTCTTGAGACCGCCGATTCATTCGTACACCACCATCGCGAATAATTTTGACCAGCAGTTAAGCTTAATAGCCAATATTCTCAACACAAACATATAACATAGAAACGATTGAGACATTGAGTATGCTCCGGTGTATGGGGTGAATTTTAATTCAGAAAAGTGAGTGGAGCAGGCACTTATGTTGGTAACAACAAGATATGAAGTGAATAGAAAAGTGCCAGAAGACAATAGAGAATAAAAATTTTTCGCGGCGGTGGTGGGGTTTGAACCTGCGACCTTATTGGTACGACAACTCCGCCTGGCAGGTGAGAGCGTGGCTCTACCGTGTGAGCTATCCACGAACACAAAAATATTCGTTTCAAACTCAAAGTCATTACTGGATCCCTCTCTCACCTACTTCTTGAGACCGCCGATTCATTCGTACACCACCATCGCGAATAATTTTGACCAGCAGTTAAGCTTAATAGCCAATATTCTCAACACAAACATATAACATAGAAACGATTGAGACATTGAGTATGCTCCGGTGTATGGGGTGAATTTTAATTCAGAAAAGTGAGTGGAGCAGGCACTTATGTTGGTAACAACAAGATATGAAGTGAATAGAAAAGTGCCAGAAGACAATAGAGAATAAAAATTTTTTAAAAATTAAATTAATTAAATTAAAATTTTTATTCTCTATTGTCTTCTGGCACTTTTCTATTCACTTCATATCTTGTTGTTACCAACATAAGTGCCTGCTCCACTCACTTTTCTGAATTAACATCATTTGTTTATATTGTGAATTAAATAGATACTTCTTTCTTATTTTTTTTTCATTATCATTCATTAAGATTTTTTTTTCATTATCGTTTAATCACTTCAAAAGCTATAATAACAACAATAATAATAATAGTGCGGCTATGTGGTCTAGTGGTATGACACTCGCTTTCGGATCGGAAGGTCCTGGGTTCGAGCATCGCTTGGCGCATAGTTGAGTCCTTGGAAAAGACTCTTTACTCACATTCTCTCACCATACTCAGGTGTAAAATGAGTACCTGGCTGTTAGCAGAGTTGTCTTTGTCCGAAAATTATAATATCGCCTAACTGGCGTCATGTCCCGTCCTACATGTTAAATGTTTTCTGTTGACCAGGGACCCCTTGTAAAGCGCTTTGAGCACTTTTAGTGGATATTGCTCTATAAAAAAAAAACAAATTAAAAAACAAACAAACAAACAAACAAACAAAAAACAAAAAAAACAAAAAACAAAACAAAAACAAATAACAAAACAAAAAACAAACAAACTATTCTCTCGTTTGTGCAGAACTCCATCAGTTTAGTGTACAAGTCCACAATTTGGGATACGCTTTGATGTCATTGCCCCACTCATCCTCCAATTTTGGACTCCTTCCCATTGTGGAGAGCATTCAGCCCTTAACAGGTAAATGGTAATAACAAGACTGATAGCCGTTTACCCAGTTAACTGTCGTACTCTGGAAAAGACACGTAGGTATTTAAAATTTTGACCAGAAAACGCGTCCTTCAAATGTAGATCGATTTAAATGACCCTCATCGTCTTGGCAAAAAACTTACAATCTGGGACATAATTGTTGGCAAATCCATTTCTCTAATATGGTGGGTTTACAACCACTGCTACGTTTATTTTGCCAATAATAATAATAATAATAATAATATAATAATAATAATAATAATAATAATAATAATAATAATAATAATAATAATAATAATAATAATAATAATAATAATAAAATAATAATAATAATAATAATAACAATAATAATAATAATAATAATAATAATAATAATAATAATAATAATAATAAATAATAATAATAATAATAATAATAATAATAAAATAATAATAATATAACAATAATAATAATAATAATAATAATAATAATAATAATAATAATAATAATAATAATAATAATAATAATAATGATGATGATGATGATAATAAAACTACAAAGTTTTACAATTTCATGACAATACTTACCGTCATTGTATCAAAATGCCTGATAAGTTGTTTAAAATCTATTAAGGCTCAACTTTCTTCAATATTATTACGGTACCGAATGTGTAGCCATGATCCTTTAAGCGTGTTATTAGTATAAGGACTTATAACACTTACAAATGTTTCAATTCTTCTTGAATATCAAAATACTTTTAGAAGAAAATGTTAAACAACTGTCTCATAGATTATAATAATTACATAAAGCTTTATACTGCATGAAATACATTTTATTCCTGGATATTGCTCTATAAAAGGAATGGAGTCGACTTCACTCAGCTCTTTGTCATTGTTTTTAAACAGCCTGTTAATGATAATTTCTCAATAAATTACATCAATCTGACTATTAACGTTAAAGTTAAAGGTTACATACAGGTATGTGTGTTGTTATTATGTTTAATATGGCTGGCAAATGTTGTAAAAAATTTACCTAAACGCATAGCATCAATATAAACACTAAAGTTTAAAATATATTTATCTTTTCAGGGTCAAAGGTTGGAGGAACCAAACTGACCATCACAGGAGCGGGCTTCTCTGGTGAAATTGACAAGGTTCTTGTTGAATTCATGGTAAATACAATTGGTGGCAAGATATTTACTTTGCCTTATCCGATAATAAATAGTTGAATGAATTATTTGTTATGCCCAATGATTTTAAACGTGTGACCTACTTTTGTTTCAAAACGGATTTATCTCAGGGCAATTCAGATCATTTAACTTTGATTTATAGCAAATTTGGAATTGATTCAAGTTTATTTATTTCATTGGGGATAATGAATTCTGTTTCTTTAACCCTCTTCCTACCAACCATAGGAAAATTGTCACTTTCGTTACGATACAGCATTGTTCTCATTCCAATTTCATTTAATCACAAACTTTAATATTTTTTATTATTGTTACAAGAACTCGACATTGTGTTGTAAGAATAGCTCGTTTAGCTGAACAAACTTATGTACAGCTTGGACTTACCGCTTTTGTGTTTCATTGATAAAAAAAAGAGTATATATTTTTGATTCGGGTGTGGGTTAAGTTTGGGAGGAAATCCAGAAAATGGCCGGTACGGAGATAGTTAAGTGACAAAAAATTAGATTTCACATTAATAGCCATTTTTACTAGAAAATCTCATCTAGGCATCTGATAAACCCGACACAGTTCCGATTTGAGTCGGTGGATCACAATTAATCTTAATTCATGGATTTGTGATCCATTGTACCCAAAATGGTATTGCACGGTAGGGATGTTAAGACATGAAAATATTGAATTTATTTTCAAAGATATTACGAGATTTGGGTGACGATTTTATGTTTAAGTGAAGAGAATGAATAGAAGTTTTGAAATTGACAATCGCTAAAATTTCACATCTCTGCTCGTTTAAACTTTTTATCCCTCTTTTACATCTAGCTTACCCAGGCATAAAGATCTAAAAAAAAATTGTGTGAATCAGCGCCTGACAATGCAGAGAGAAAAATACAACAAAAAGAAAAAAAACAAAACCATTACAGAAATCAGCCTGTCGAGGCAGGCACAATTCGAGATGTTCTTTTTTCCTAATATTTTTCTTTCTGGTTTGTCTGGCACTATTTCATACACACTTTTTGGATCTTTACCTTACACCAGTGCCTGCTCTCTAATTTCTTACCCTGACATAATACTGTTTTGAGATTTGAGATAATAGATCACATATTATTTCTGAAACTTTATCAAATTCCCCCAATTTAGTATACAATATTCACTTCGCCTTTCTGAGACTAACATATTATGTGCTTTACTTCCCCCCCCCCCCCCCCCACCTCCCCACTCCCCTCCTCCTGATATTCCAGAAATTGTCTTGTGAAATAGAGTCGATGAATTACACCCAAATCGTGTGTACCACCAAGTGTGCGGCAGCCCCAAGCAACTGCCACGCTGAGTCAATGCCATTTACAGTGGAGGTTGGCAGGATGAAAGCCAAGTGTGATCCGTCCGTGTGTCGATTTAACACCACAGAGGAAGACACACCCGTGGTTACCGTGGTTACACCAAACAACGTTTCTTCTGGTATGTTTAAATAACAATGTGAAATTGAATATAAGCTTCAAATAAATAGACGAAAACAGATAAAATGGGCGTTTCGGGTTTCCCGTTTATCAACAAAACAGTATGAATGAAACACTACAGACGAATGAGATGTGTTTTGTTGATAAAGGGGAAACCCGAAACGTCCATTTTATCTGTCTTCGTCTATTAAATTGAATCTTACATTCAATTTCACATTGTTATTTATTTCTTCGAGCTTCGAGCAGCAACATTTATATGTTTAGAAAGTTAACCCTTACTCACAAAGCGATATTAAGTAGGGTTATACTGCATCCACGGGAAAAACATTTAAATGATGTTGGCCAGAATACTCGTCCTTCAAATATCGATTGATGAAAATGACCCTCGTATCGTCAAAAACTATCAAAACTGGGACTTCGTTAAATCCCATGTTTGAGATTGTTTTTGGACAAGATAATGGTCTTTTTAAAAAATCAATCAATATTTGTAATACGAATTTGAATTTTCCGGCCAAAATTTTTAAATTGTGTTTTTTTCCAGAGTACGGCAGTATTTTCAGTGCTGAAAATATAATTTATTATTTATAGTCAAAGATGTGAACCTTGGTTTATCAATTCTTTTTATAAGGGAGATAGCTTAAAATTTCATGCGGAAAAATCGTAATTTGATGTCATTGTTCCTTTCTACATAAAATCCACTTTTGATTCTGCCACGATACCAAATTGAGACTATGGGTTACAAATTATAGCAATAAATGGAATTAAATGTGAAAGATCTCGAAAATATTATGATAATGCAGTATTTTATTCAGAAGGTTTTTAGTTTTTGTAAAACACAGGAAAATAATATAGACGAAATAGATAATAAGATACTTGTTATCTGATTATAAAGCAAAGCTGCATTTAAAATTTATGTAAATGGATCTTAGAAACACTTTTCAAAACAAATGTTTTTTTTTGTCAGTTGAAAAATTAATTTAACGTCATCTTTGATTTTTATATATTTTTTTTCAAAACTAGTAAGTAAATATACATTATGGTTTAGAGTTAAGAGAGATTCCAAACACACGGGCAATTTCAGCTTTCGGCAGATATAACAATGTAAATTTTGCTGCTTTTAAAGCTTCATGCTTCGATTCATCGAGGAATCACTCCAGACATTTCCCAACAGAGAAAGAACCAGTGTCAATGGTTTCTAACAAACATGGGATAGAACAAATTTTAAGGACCATTTGGTTCAGCGATGAAGCACATATCTAAATGGAAACATCAATTCTCGTAACGTTATCCATTGGCCAATAGAGCGACCAGACTAAGTCATCAGAGATCGAGATGTGGAAAAAGCAACAGTGTAGGAAGCTTTAAGCGCGCAGGGCATCATCGGGCCATTGTGGTTTTCTGATGGAAATGGAGACACAAACTGTTACAGCATATAGTAATGTCAAAGTATTATTAGGGCAATTTTGGTGGTCTTTGGGACGTTGTGTGGCAAAGAAGAACGACAACAGCAATGGTTTATGCAGGATGGTGCAGCTCCCCACAAAGCAAAGCATTCTTTGACCTGGATCCGACATCATTTTGGTGATCGTGTCATTAGTCAACATTCCTGTGAAACAGGACCATAATGAAGGAGGTAGAAAGCAAAATTGATGCCTTTGAAATGTGGGTATACCGAAGAATTCTGAGAGTACCATGGACCAGAAAGAAATCAAACATTCTGGTTCTTATTGATGCAGGCCAAAGGTCCAGAAAACTGTTGACAGAAGTTAAAATGACTTATGGACACATTCGGAGACACAACACTATCCAAAAATCAGTGCTAGAGGAAAAAGTAGCTGGCATAAAGACACGGGGCAAACCAAGGAAGTCCTGAATAGGAAATATGGAGGCAACAACTGGCAAAAAGATAATCGACTACTCGGTAATGGCCCTTGAGCGTGAAGAATGGCGTTCCGTGACATTCAACCTCTGCAGGAGACGGGACTCCGGTAAGGTAAGGTAGGTCAATTGTCGTCGTACGGAGCATCCTTGGGCCTCTCACAGTCCCAACTTGAGCTCTATGGATATTTTCTTTGGCGTTATTCAAAAGTGCAAATGTTAGGTGCAAGATTCCAGAGTCTTCATGATTTGAGACATCGAGTGAACAACTAGTAAAGATTAATGACCCGCAGCTTTGTGAGAGAACCACACCTCATTTCATCCCGAGAGTACGCAAATGTGTGCGACGCAAAGGATGTCATTTAATAAATTCACCACACACTAGTGGATGTGCTTTTTCTGTTAAAACATATTATGTAACTGTTTTTCCGAATGCTTTCAAAATGTTATTTGCTAAATAAACAACTTTTTTGTTCAACGAGTTTTGTGATATTCTCCATAAGGACATTAGGTTTCAACCGCCCGGTAAATCCGAAAAGTTGTGTATGAAACAGTGCCAAACCAAACTGAAAGAATAATGAAAGAAAGCATGTTTTTTCTTCCTGCTTTAACTGATAGTGTTTCATTCACACTTTTTTTTTCATAGCGTTATCTTGCACAAGTGCCTGTTCCCCAATTTGTAACTTAAATAGTCATAATCATTTATCGTTCATTTGATATTGAAGCATTTTGTTTCATTCAAAACGTTTAATTTATGAAATGATCATTATGTCTCAACTTCTACATTTTACTCCAGGTGCCAACACGCTTGAGTTGCATGGATCCAAATTTTCACCCAACACTAAAGTAATGATTGGTGGTACTGACTGCGTTGTGACACCTGTTAATAGCACATACTTCACATGTGTCGTGGGATGGCTGCCTGTGGGAGACAATGATGTATCAGTCTACGTTCCTCCATTGGGAAAAGCAGCAACAACTCAGGTTGTGAAAAGTGAGAAAATTGCCAACATCCTTTCCCCCACAGAGAGCAGTATTCACGGAGGGGCTGTCATGACGATTGGCGGTAATGGGTTTGTTGATGGAAAGACTGAGGTTAAAGTTAATGGCGCCAACTGCTCCATCCAATCAGTCGGCTTGCCTAAGGTACTACGAATATTTAAAATATGAATAAATACGAACTGCTACTACTACCACTACTACTACTTCTACTGCTGCTTTTACTACTGCTACTACTATTACTACTACTTCTACTACTGCTCTTGCTACTATTACTACAACTACCACTACCACTACTACTACTACTACTACTACTACTACTACTACTACTACTACTACTACTACTACTACTACTACTACTACTACTACTACTACTACTACGACTTCTACTTCTACTACTACTACTACTACTTCTACTACTACTACTGCTACTACTACTACTACTACTACTACTACTACTACTACTACTACTACTACTACTACTACTACTACTACTATTATTATTATTATATATCATAATATCATATCATGTAAAGGGTTATTTTTGGCCAGTTGACCTGTGAACACCCTGTGTATTTTAATCTAATCAAATCATATCAGAAATTGATTATATAAAGCCTTATTTTGAATCTGTCTTCAGAAGCAGCATTTTTCGTTTCATACTTGATACTGTTTCAAAAGTTTTACAGTTCCGTTTTAAAATTCCCTTAGTTCGCTTAGTTTTCTGTCGGTCAATAAAGATTTTAAACCAGTCTTTTCTTCGCTCCTTACTTTCCATCACAAGGTGAAATGCACG
>NC_088361.1:93270639-93280639 GCF_034508935.2 Berghia stephanieae | reverse complement strand
ATCTGTGGAAAAGTTTGTAAGGAAGTGTCTGCTACTGCATCTAGTTATGTGTGTAGAACAGCGGCACACGAAGGTAGGTTGTTGGAAGAACTTATTCAAGAAAATTATGATGTTCATATTAAGGAAGAAAACTTTGGTCATCAGTACATATTTGACTTTTATTATTCTTTCATCATCATCCTCATCATGGTCATCATCATTATCCTCATCATCGTCGTCATCATCATCATCATCATCATCATCATCATCATCATCATCATCATCATCTTCATCATCATCATCATCATCATCATCATTATCCTCATCATCGTCATCATCATCATCATCATCATCATCATCATCATCATCATCATCATCATCATCTTCAACAACCACATCATCATCATCATCATCATCATCATCATCATCATCATCATCATCATCATCATCATCATCATTATCATTTTTATTATTGTTGTCGTCGGTATTCTTCTTCTTCTTCTTCTTCTTCTTCTTCTTTTTCATGATGATGATGATGATAATAATAATAATAACAATAATAATAATATGATGATGATGATGATGATGATGATGATAATAATAATAATGATAATAATGATAATAATAATAATAATAATAATAATAATAATAATAATAATAATAATAATAATAATAATAATAATAATAATAATAACGATAATAATAATAATAATAATAATAATAATAATAGTAATAATAATAATAATAATAATAATAATAATAATAATAATAATAATAATAATCTTGGTTGGCGTTGGTTTTAGCTGGACCCTGTGATGTTGAGGCTGAAGTGAGAGGCGTTAAAAGCTCTAAGGCTGCAGCCTACACGTACAATTCCGCTCTTGCTTCAACGGTGACAGGGGTCAGTCCCAAACGAGGAGGAACAGGTGGAGGAACTCTTCTTACTATCACTGGAACCAAGTTTGGGTGAGTTATCATACCATGTCAACCAAATGCTTATTTTACGTGGTGCTTAAGATTTTAATTTCCATATTTTAAACAAAGAGATCAAATTTTCAATTAGTAAAGTGGGTCAGAAATGGGAGAAAATAAGTAAATGTTATGTTAAAAAAAAAAGTTTTGTTCTGTTTATAGATGTATTTATATCTTAATAGTTTAAATGTCGCGAAAAGATTATAAAGATATAACATTTTTTAAATACAATCTTATCTTTGTTTGCTTTTACTCCTATGTACCCTGAGTAATCATGCAACATGATCCGACATAAAAAAAATTGAATTGCATTGAAATTGACATTGACTTGAAGAAGTGATTTGCTGTCAGGAGATGGCCCACATCTCGCATTTTATGGAAATTGAGTAATTGGTATTGTGTAAAAGAGTTGACTATGGGGAACAAAATAGTGATGTCAAAACCTCGTTCCAATCTCATTGGAATTGTAAAACTATTCTTTCTTGGGACTGGATACATACCTTGTGTAATTGATCTTCTGGTTTCAGAGCGATGGCAAATTATTTTCTAGTCTAAATATATTCTGGTCGTCAATAAAGATTATCCATCTTCGCTCTTTTACGCCCCTTAATCCTAAGAATCTGCCTATACATTCTGCTACTAAACTAGTTATGCCACATTATAATTCAATATATGGCATATTCATTATTAGTCCTTTGAAGTACTGGTTACATACACACTTCTTAGGATTACGGAGCCGGGAAAGTAGATGATGTGACGTCACGACTTTTCTTCCCTATTCCTTACAGTCTGTTGTTTATTTCATGAAAGTTAGCTGAGTTGTAGCTTTTTGAAATTGACAATTTTTATAGAAGGGGTTTTAATGAAAACCTCTTCATATTTTACTTAACTATTCATTTTAACATTTATGTGTCCTCTGGGAAAAATATTAAATTGGAATGTCTAAAGTGCAAATTCTACTTTAAAAATCTTACCGGTTGGTTTAGTGTTCAAGTCTTGTTCTTAGCAGCACAAAGTTGATTCATTGGAAAATGTCCTTTACTCACATTCTCTCACTATACTCGCGTAATAAAATTAATACATGGCCCTTAACAGTTTGGTCTCTTTTGCATAAAAAAAAAGAAAAGAAATATTGACTTTGAAGCGTCATGTCTCGTCCTGTTGGCTAGGAACCCCCTTTCGAATGGGTTTTGAGCATGTTTAGGGGATATTTCCTTATATAAACGATCACGCTTAAACTTTTATATGCATCTTTATTCTTATTTCCTTATATATATACATATAAAGAATAAGCAAGGGGGACATCTTCGTCACCATAGCTGGATCAACATGCGTGCTTGTCACTCTCATTGACACAAAAATCACATGCAGAACTGGGAATTATTCACACGCTGTCATAACAGAGGTGGAAGTTTATAAACCCGATTCCGGGGTGGCTGAAAAGGTAAGGCAATAATTTAAGATTCTAACACTCTTGCAGACCTGCATTCTATTGCGAAAACTTCGTAGAATTACGAAATTTTGCTTTCAATTTCAGAACTTCATGAGCATATCTGAGTCATTGAAACTTATTTAAAATGACTATATAATTTAAAGAATGTGTTATTTAATACTTTGTGAAGGTAATGCGTTGATTTTTAAAATTAACTATACCGACTGCAATTTTTATCTCCTAAAAATAACTAAGATTTAAATGTTCAAGTTGGCAGGTCTGTTCTTGCTTTTTTAGAATTCTAGTAGATTTATGTCACACCTAGATAGTCAATGTGCCTTTTATGCATGCAGAATTGAAGATCATAAATTCCTTCATACGTCAAGATATTGTTGGTACTGAAGTTGCTTCTTTCCCTTCATATAATGGCTGCTCTCTTATCTGTGCAATATAATAGTATGCCTAATGCCAGCGTTCAATGGTAAAATAATGCTTAATGAGCATCTTGCATTATGTATCTATTAGAATTTCAAACATGCTTCCAGTAACTTCGTGAGCATCCTGTATGAAATGGAAATGTGGCCCAATATGGCATTTTGAGGAAATAAATGGGAAGCACATTGAGCATGGTAAATCTGTGGAAATGCCCTTTACAAAATGTTCACTTTTAATTATTTTATATTCTTATTCCCACCAATAATTGTTCAGGTAAACGCTGGCTTTGAATACATCGACGTCTGGTCCAGTCCATTTACGTGGGGAGGAATGGCTCCTCCAGGGAAGGGAGTCCTTGCCCAAATTCCTAAAGGAAAGAAGGTATTGCTGGACATGAATACTCCAGTCTTGAAAATGTTACTCATCCAAGGTAAGATATAGTTGTAAACCAGTTTTAACCCTCGTATTCTATATATTGTGCGGCTATGTGGTCTTGTGCTATGTCACTCGCCTTTGGATCGGAAGGTCCTGGGTTTGAACCCTGCTCTGAGTGGCGCATTGTTGAGTTCTTGGAAAAGGATCTTTATTCGCATTCTTTCTCCATACTCAGGTGTAAAATGAGTACTTGGCCGTTGCCAGCGTTGTATCTCTGTAGGAAAAAATTGTAATATTGCTTAACAGGCGTCATGTCTTGTCCTCCATGTGACGCGTTGCTGTTGGCTAGGGACCCTTTGCAAAGCACCTTGGGCACGTTTAGTGAATATTGCACTATATAAAAACTCAAAGTTTTAAAGAAAATTAATACCATCATCTCAAAATGGTAATATCCCAGGATAATTTGAAGGGGTGACTTTGAAAACCTGCTAAGTCTCCTCTCAATCATTCAGAGAGAACTGAAATATTTTTGTCATTTGTCTATTAAGTTAAAGACGACAATACCCCATCAACGCGAAGAAAGCCTGTAACCGTTTGTGTTAAAAAAAACACCGTTTGTGTTAAAAAAAACAATGTCCTTTTTTGTGATATTTTAATTGGGATTATTTCTATGATACCTACAAGCAAATTGCTCATGGATGTGACAAAGGTAGGTGCTTGTTGCTTGGAAATTTTAAAGGTGATGTAATAATCAAACTTGCATTAAAATTTGATTATGTCAAACATCGCACAACTTAACACACGTTTCCTATTTAACTCTCTTTTCTGATTTCAGGAGGTCACCTGGTATTTGACGAGAAGGATATAGAGCTACAAGCTGAAAGCATCTTGATTACAGATGGAGGAATCTTAGAGGTATATTGATGTGAATTTATAAACTAGTATTTTATTAGGGTGATCTAAAATGCAATAATCTAATCTTTAATCAAAAAATGAAACTAAGACAAGTATATGTGCTTCATTCTTTTTATTTTTTACGTTAAATTCACTTTTCTACATCTGCTTCATTCTTACAGAATACCAGATTTAGGAAATGGGTCGCAAATACTCAAAATTAAGATGTATTTTAAACAAACACAAGTGCACTGCAGCAGAACACTTGCTAAACATATTGTAGAATATGCCAATGTCGTGTGGGGTCTCCACTTCCAACAAGATATAAAACGTTTAGGTTCAAAGGAGAGTTGTAAGGCGCATAACAAATAACTTCTCACGATCTTCCAGCTCATCAAATCTTGTTTCCACCAAAATATTTTGATTGATTTACCAAGAAACATAAAGCTAGCAACAAGAATAACGGGGGGCCATAACAATAAGATTATTCCAGTATACACAAGAATGAAATCATGTCTAAATTCATTCTTTCTTTTTAAAAACTTTTTTTGATTCAATCTTTTTTTTTTCATCCAATACACTATAACATTATGTTAAAAGTCTAAAAGATTTTGATTTGGTTCAATTTTTCACTTAAAATGATGCCAGATCGGTACAGAGGCAAAACCATTTGAGAACAAGGCAATCATTACTATGCATGGCCATGTCAGGTCCACGGAATTACCTGTGTATGGTGCCAAGGGTATAGGACTTCGTGAGGGCAGGCTTGAATTCCACGGTAATACTTTTATTATATATCTATCACCAGTACCATTGATTTAACAATACAGGGATATGATATTTCATTTAAATCTAACCCTTTCCTTACCAACCATACGAAAATCGTCACTTTTGTCACGATGCATCCAACAATTTTCTTTTTCAAAGAAAGATTTTCATTAAAACTATGATCACTTGACACTGTTTTATAGAGCTTATTTTGCTGAGCAATATTATGTATAGAATGTCTTTGTTGCTTTTTCATTTGAGTCAGAATAAAATATTTTGTGTTTGGTTTGTGCGGCTATTTGGTCTTGTGGTATGACACTCACTTTTGGATCGGAAGGTCCTGAGTTTGAGCCTTGCTCAGCGCATAGTTGAGTCTTTGGAAAAGGCTCTTTACTCACACTCTCTCAGTATCCTCAGGTATTAAATGAGTACTTGGCCATTAACAGCATTGTCCTGTTTCTTCTTCTTCTTCTTCTTCTTCTTCTTCTTCTTCTTCTTCTTCTTCTTCTTCTTCTTCTTCTTCTTCTTCTTCTTCTTCTTCTTCTTCTTCTTCTTCTTCTTCTTCTTCTTCTTCTTCTTCTTCTTCTTCTTCTTCTTCTTCTTCTTCTTCTTCTTCTTCTTCTTCTTCTTCTTCTTCTTCTTCTCCTTCTTCTCCTTCTTCTTCTTCTTCTTCTTCTTCTTCTTCTTCTTCTTCTTCTTCTTCTTCTTCTTCTTCTTCTTCTTCTTCTTCTTCTTCTTCTTCTTCTTCTTCTACAACTACTACTTCTTCTTCTTCATCTTTTACTACTACCGCTAATACTACTTCTTCTCCTCCTTCTTTTCCTCCTCCTCCATATGCCCTAATTCCTTCTCGAACGCTTCCTCCTAATCATCATACTCATGAACATGTTTTTTTCATTTTCCCTTTCCTTCCTCCTCTCCCTCAATCGTTTTTTTTAAATTTTCTTTTTAAAATTCTTGTGCAACAATTTTATTTTAAATTTTAAAATTGAGCTTTTATTTATATAGCGCAATATCTACTAAATGTGCTCACAGCACTTTACAAGGGGTCTCTGGCCAACAACCACGCTTAAGATGTAGGACATGACATGACGCCTGTTAGGCAATATTACAATGTTTTCGGACAGAGACAACGCTGTAAAAGGCTAGGTACTCATTTTACATCTGAGTATGGTGAGAGAATGTGAGTAAAAGGTCTATGCGCTGAGCGAGGCTCAAACCCAGGACCTTCCCATCCGAAAGCTAGTGTCATACCACAAGACCACATGGCCACACAACAGGACCATTCTGACAAAATACTGTTTTGAGATGCGGGGTCACAAGTAGCAGAGTTATTGTTGTTGTTTTTTTTTTTTTTTTTAATTATTCAAACCAATTCATAAGAGATCTTGCAGGTTTTGAATATCAATTCTCGATTTATCCTTCCATCCACAGGTCGACACATTCCAGTACCCTGGACACATCTCAGTGCCACGGCTGCTGCTGGTCATGACACCATCAACCTCGTAAAAGCAGTCAACTGGAATGTCGGGGATGAGATTGTCATTGCCACCACTGGAGACAGACTTAGTCAAGGGGAATCCGAGGTAAATGCTTAGTTTTCGTCTATATGTTGGGTTGAAACCCTTTGAAATTTGAGGCTAAGACTAAGATAGCCAATATGTGACTAATCGTCTCAAAATGGTATTATATTGGGATAATGACTTGTGGCGAGGTGCAAAAATTAGCAGGTCTGATAACCGAACGCAATTATGAGCCTGATTTAACATTGTTGTAATGGGCACAATTTTGCGTAGGTTTGAGAATATTTCCATTACACCAACGAGACCATAACAATCTGGGTTATCAAACCTGCAATCAAGTACACATTGACTTGGGTTAAATTTAGATTCTTTTTATTTAAGATATTTAATACAGTTTCAGAATGAAACAGAAATCCAAAACAAAAAAAGCAGGTAAATTATCATTTTGGCTTTAAATTCAATTGTCTTCAGTTAGTTCATTCCCACACAATACTAGATTGGTACGATGGGTCACACATATTACAATGGTAGCAAACTATAAGGGAATTATCACTAAAAGTTTATGATCTTGTCAAAATGAAGGGAGAAAAATCAACGCAAAGGAAGGAAAACCAATGCATTATTATTATTATTATTATTATTATTATTATTATTATTATTATTATTATTATTATTATTATTATTATTATTATTATTATTATTATTATTATTATTATTATTATTGAGGAGATGAACTGGAGTCTTGTTAAGATAATGTAATTGTGCTTCTTATATTACTTTGAGGAAAAACTGCATTGAATGTGAAAATAATTCGAATTACATATTTTTTATTGAGCGATATTTGGTTGGCTCACTTTTATTTCATTAATTAAACAATTGAATAATAGAAAACAAAAAAATGTTGAACCATTTCGCGATTTTCAGTTTCTTGTGTTAAACATACGAGCTTAACTGTTAACTTCAATTCTTAGAAACACTTTATGTTTTCAATTGCAATAAAGCAATTTATATGTTATGTATAAATGTCTTTTCATGTTTGCAGGAATGTATTTATATTTATATATTTTTGATTAATTCTATCTTATCAAAACTAGTAAATTAAAATGTGTTTTTTTCTTTTCTCAGGTCAAGAAGATCAAATCTATTAGTGCTGATAAAAAACAACTGAGTTTGACAGAACCTCTGAAATATGAACACATCTCAAAGACGGCCACTTTTGGAACTCGTACTGTGGAGTTTAGAGCTGAGGTTGGTCTGCTGACAAGAAACGTTTTGATCAGAGGCAATCGTAACGTTGAATTCGATCATAAAATTGAGGCCTGTCCTGATGTATTCAAACCTGGTTAGTATTGTGTCTACTCATTTCATCCCTTTCCAAACCCAAGTAGGAAGACTCTCTCTCCCTCTGCCTTTCTTTCTCTCTCTCTCTCTCTCTCTCTCTCTCTCTCTCTTACTCTCTCTCTCTCTCTCTCTTTCTCTCTCTCTCTTTCTCTCTCTCTCTCTTACTCTCTCTCTCTCTCTCTCTCTCTCTCTCTCTCTCTCTCTCTCTCTCTCTCTCTCTCTCTCTCTCTCTCTCTTAGTCGATATAGCGTTATAGAAATGCTCAAGTTTTGCGTGGATTTTTTTTGGTTTTTAAAAAAATTTATTTTACCAATAGAGCAATAAAATCCTGGGTCAGATCTCTGATATTTTTTATAGATTAAAAGATGGGATGTCATGTTGGATTAAAATCAACCTGTACCTATTTGCAGGTCTGATAACCCAAATTGTTATGGGCTCCATTACAACAGTGTTAAATCAAGGCCATAATTGCTTTCGGATGTCAGACCTGCAAATATGTTCATGTTGAGTTAAATCAAACCTCTTTTCTGTAACTTAGTTATGACGTAGAAAAAAAATAAATTAAGATTTGTTTCTTTATATTTTGAAATGAAGTAATAACAGAATATTGACCAATTATTCTTGTGTACCACTTCTTTAGGTCAGTTTGATGTTCAGAGCTGTTTCCAAGGACGTTTCGGGGAAGAAATGGGTTCAGACCAATATGGCGTCCAAATTTTGATTCATCAACAAGAAAAGGATACACAGGTTGGTCTTAATTTTAAAATTTCTTAAGATGTGACTCACCGCCTCTGCCAAGTATTATGTTGGGAGTGACCAGATACCTAAAATTTACTCAAACGCCAAAACTATGAAATTTCACTTGAATTGATACACTCCATAGAGACAAGAGACTGAAGTCCTTAAAATATTTAATTCCAAAATTCCACAAACTATGACTGTTTTTACTATACAATGAAACACTCTTAAAATCAACTTCTGCTAATAGTCAGCACTTCTTGTTGGTACCAACTTTTCTGTTCTTTATCTAAGTGTTTTCCATTGTTACTGTACAAAGTCAATCTTGCTTAAAGTCAACCACTCTTTCTGGTTCGGAGGTGTTTGCTCTATCAGGATTCCACTGTAAATTAGATTTTTCAGAATCTGGTTCAGCCTGACATAGTACCATATTGGGATGATGGATCACATTTAATGAAATCGATTTATATTATTTAAAAAAAAAATAAATTCCCTTTATTCATCCCATTGGGAAAATTTATCTCAAGGGTCTATTCCAAGGGAAGACTGGAATAATCCAGGCGTCAGCAGCAGTGCAACGCCGCAAATTGAGCTAGGGCGAGGTGACTTGCTCAAGGCGCAGCAGTGGATGATCGAACTCGGTACCTTTTGGGTACGAAGCAAAGACTGTACCGCTGAGCCACACTACCCCCTCAGTTATCCATTGCATTATGATTATTGTCAAAGCTTAAACAACGAGAATAGACTTTATACTGTCTTCATCCTTATTCAATGTGACATCACTGTCTGGTATATTCCTTTGAAAATGCAAAATATAATTTATTATCTTACCTAAAACGATGTCAATTGCTCGATATGAGCAGGCTAGACTGTATTTTTTAAAAAAGTATTGCGGCTATGTGGTTTTGTGGTATGACACTCGCTTTTGGATCAGAAGGTCCTGGGTTCAAGCCCTGCTCAATGCATAGTTGAGTCCTTGGAAAAGACTCTTTACTCTTAGTCTCTCACCGTACTCATGCGTAAAATGAGTACCTGGCTATTAACAGCGTTGTCTCTGTTGGAAAAAAATTGTAATATCGAATAACATGCTCATGTCTTGTTCTATATGTTATGTATTGCTGTTGGTCAGGGGCCCTTTGTAAAGCACTAAAAGCACGTTTAGTGGATATTGCGCTATATAAAAGCTCAATTTTTTTTTTAAGTTCCCAATTAGAAACAAGAAGGATTTCCGCTAGTCTCAAATTTCTAACCAATGGTTTTGTTGTTGGTCTTGTGCATAAATACTGATTCGTGAATGTATGAAATATTCAAGAGCTGAGACTGAAGCAGAACAGAAAAAAAAAATTCAAACATAATATAAGAGCAATTCATTCATGACAGAAAGTAAATTTTGTTTTGAAAAATAGAATTATTTATCTATATGGTTATTAAGGTTGTTTTTATGCGGCTATTTAGTCAAATGGTATAACACGCCTTCAGATTGAAAGGTCCAGAGTTCGAATCCCACTCTGAGTGGCGCATGGTTAAATCTTTGGAAAATGCT
>NC_088361.1:93243139-93265639 GCF_034508935.2 Berghia stephanieae | reverse complement strand
CCGAAATCAAAGGGGTATAATAAATTTTAATCTCTCATGCCACAGAAACGTTCCAACTGTTTCATCTGGGTTACGATCGCTGGAGTTTGCACAAACCAATGTGGAGGATTCACCACCAAAGTCAGTGGTCTTAAATTTGACAACTCTCCCAACAAGGTAGGTGTGCGAGTTAAAATTACAATCCTTTATATACTACTACAATAGCTTGTTAGAGCACTCGCTTCCTATGCAAAGGGACCAGGACTGATTCTGGGTTTAGAGGAGACTTTTTTCTGACCCGTCTTCCAACTAGCAGTGTTTGGGTATTTAGATTTGGCTAGACTAATACCCTGTCAAACGGGTATCAAGCAATTGCTATTGACTGTTAAACGGAAACTGAGATAAAAATCTGGCTTCATGTACCTTATGGCTCTGAAGACCTACTACATACTTTTACATATGGCATTGAACCAAAGAGCACAATCTCATAGGCCTGTAAATCGGAAACAACATAAAATTGAAATAATTAGACCATCACTATGATGTTCAACAATAATCAGTGGATTTTTGACAAGGAAAATAAATAAGTATATCAAAATAAATTAATAAATAAACATTATTTATCGACAAGGAAATTGGATTAAAAAATACAAAATACAAGAATGAATGAATACGCATCATGATATATATATATATATATATATATATATATATATATATATATAAATATATATAATATATATATATATATATATATATATATATATATATATATATATATATATATATATAAATACATTTTCTAAAGCAATCTAATAAAATAAAATGAAAATAAAAAGTAAAAGTAAAGGTGCATCTAAAATATTGATATTCCAACATGAAATTACATGGTAACCCATGTATAATGCACATACATTTTATCTTATCATACTATATTTTCCAAATTGGAATTTTTTGTAACACTAAGGCTCCAAAACTACTGGACCAATAATCACAGAATTTTGCATGGTGTTTAAAAATGACATATAGGTGGTTAGCGTGTATTATGAGATTGATTAGACATCGTGATGATTTCATCAAAAAATCAAATTTATTTCGTTAAATCCCATCAAAAACATACGCCATCCTTTATGCATGTGGTTTGTGTGTCTATGTCAATGTGTCTGTGTCAACTTTCCGGTTAGTAAGTATGACAATAAAGTGGGAGTACTTGCATTGAATCAATACCGATCAGTGGTTCCTCTCATTATTCTGAATGCAACAATCTTCTTGAAAAGTATATGAACCATTTTCCTCTCTTAACATTGGGAAAGATATCTATCATAAGTGGGTGAAATATATAAGACATGAAATGCAGAAAACACCTCCCCATGGCCAAATAAAAAGCTCCATGGAGTTCTCTTACGAAGTCAAAAAATGTATTGTCTATAAAGGCAATGGAAATTGAGTTCAAATTTTATTCAACACTTAAGTCATAAATCTTGAGTTCATTGACTTATCATCACATTCATTGAACAGGCAGCAAGCTATGCTTGTATGTAGATCAAGCAAGAAAATGTAGATTTAAATAAAAATGAATTGTATGTAATTATATCTTTTCATCAACAATGAAAGACAATATAATAATTTTTTTAAAATAATGAGTATTGAAAGACTACAGATCACACTTTTGGATTAAAAGGCCTAGACTATTATGTACAATAGACGGATCATCATCACTGCTATCCACATTCAAAGTGGGGCCCGTCATATCAAAGCGGTATTAATTCTGGACCATTGAGTGTATAATTTAACAACCCCCCCCCCCAAATGTGAGCTTTTAATATAGCGCAATATCGACTAAATGTGCTCAAAGCACTTTACAAAGGGGCCCCTGACCAAGAGCAACACGTAACATGTAGAACTCGACATCACACCTGTTACTGTTAGGCGATATTACAATTTTTTTTAGGACTGAGACAACGCTCTTAACAACCAGGTACTCATTTTTCACCTGAGTATGGTAAGAGAATGTGAGTAAGAATCGTTTCCAAGGACTCAACTATGCGCTGAGCGAGGCTCAAACCATGGACTTTCCGATCCAAAAGCGAATGTCATATCACAAGACCATTCCACAAATATTAAAATTGGAGATAATTGCTATTCTTTATGGATACTTTCTTACATTGCAAAAAAAAAATCAAAGTTTCTATTTATTATCCTTTTAACTTAAGATTCATTTTCAAAAGTCCGATACATAATTTCATTTCGTGGCAGTGGGTCATATATAGTTTGAGACACCATGCTGAGTTTAAGTTTTAAATCTTTATCGACAACATGTGAACCCACTCATTGAAAATGAATATAGCAGTTTCAAAAAAGATCAATTACCAAACACGAAATACTTTGGGCTCAAAATCTGTCTTCAGCCAACATGCTAAAACTGATGTATTTATGTGTTCATCGTTTTTTGTTTTTTGTTGTTGTTGTTTGCTGAATAAGGGTTTTAAGCCTGAAACGTTCCATTTTTGGTATTTTATTCTCTTTTTTATTGGTGAAATTGCTATATTCATTTTTGTTTATTACTTTTTAAAATCCACAACTTCTAGCAACATATTAATACTTTGACCCACTTGTTGAATTCTTTTCTTTCTTTTTTTTTTTCTTCTTTTTTTTCACATTAGATTCGATTTGCATGGGAAAATGAAGGTATCATCCATGACATGGACGGATCATTGACAGGTGAGGCAGGTGCTAGTGCTGTTGCCTGCTCTGGATCCCACGACCAATCCAAATGTAAAAAGGACGCGGAATTTTCCAAAGGAGTTGAAGGATGCATCTGCTCGAAGGATGTCAAATTATTCAGGTATTTTTATATGAAATGATCTTGTCTGGAAACGTTTCGGCTTGATCAGTTAATTATTTGTCTTATTTTTAGTTCTTATTTGTTGAATGTCACTTTTAATTTTGTTTTGTAAAACTTGTATAATTAGTGTGTGCGACCATTTTATGGGTCTCTTGGCATGGTATGAATGAGTTTATGGTTTATTAAATGATATTGTAAAGCGATTTGAGGTTTCGGCATATATCGCATATAGAAGAGTACTTTATTATTATTATAGTATTATTATTATTATTATTATTATTATTATTATTATTATTATTATTATTATTATTATTATCATTATTATTATTATTATTATTATTATTATTATTATTATTATTATTATTATTATTATTATTATTATTATTATTATTATTATTATTATTATTATTATTATATTATTATTATTATTATTATTATTATTATTATTATTATTATTATTATTATTATTATTATTATTATTATTATTATTATGTTATTATTATTGTTGTTGTTGTTGTTGTTTTTGTTGTTTTTATTATTATTTTTATCTATTTTATCATTATCTAAACTCATAGATTTTATGACCTAGTTTGTGAAACAGTGTTATGTTCGAAGGGTTACAATAATGGTGAAATAGAATTTTTAGCCAAAAATGTGTGGCTTAGTGACTCAGCTTTAGGGTTGACTTGTCTTGTCACAAGAACCAAGCGATCAATGGCAGTGATTGTGGAAAATATTGGTCACATTTGTATTCGACCACCTCAAAATGGTAAAATATGGGATGGTTTTGATCAGGGCGGGGATCGCGATAGCTCAGTTGGTAGAGCGCTCGATTCACTAGCAAAGGGACGGAGATTGATTCCGGGTGCAGTCGAGATTTTTTTCTGACCCCCCCCCCCCCCTGTCCACCTAGCAGTGATTGGGTAGCTGGGTCTATTAGTCCTGATGGAAAGTACTCTTCGATAGACCAGCATCCTGTACAAAGGGTAGCAAGCAAATGCTATTGTCTGTTTCACGCTATAGATAAACTCCAGCTCCACGGGTCAGAAGGCTCTCTGGGACTACTTTTTATATCAGGGTGAAAATTGAATTTATAGCCAGAAATCTAGGAAATATGAGCCAACACATTTATTTTTAAAATTTCGATGAAAGAATATAAGTTCTTTGGGAGCTAAAACATAACATTTTGTATACTTTTCATAATCTTGTTCAGCCTGTCATAACACTGTTTTGAAACGGTTGGTCACATTTTCAGAATAAATATTCAATCTTAATGGGGCTATGTTTTCTCTGGATATGACTGTCGCCTTCGGACTGGAAGGTTGAGAGTTTGAGACCCACTCTGAGCAGTGCAAAGTTGAGTCTTTGGAAATTACTCTTGACTCACAATCTCTCGCTGTACCCAGGTGTAAAATATGTATCTGGCCGTTAACAATATTGTAATATCACCTGACATGTCTCATCCTACAGGTTAAGATTCTGTTGGCTAGGATCTTTGTAAAGCGCTTTGAGCTCAATCAGTGGATATTGCACGACATAAATGCTTTATATATATATATATATATATATATATATATATATATATATATATATATATATATATATATATATATATATCCCTTTCATTTAAAATTTTCTTCTGAATTTACCTTGTCCTTTTCTTTGTTTTTAGATTTGCTTTCAACGACATTAACCCTCAAAGTTTATTGTACAAGACAGCTCACTTTACCTCCAAGCATGGCACGACCAATGGACCATGGAGAGAGAAACGCGTGAGCCACACGAAAGGTTGGCAAGTGGTCTTACAGGCAAATCTGTCTTATGATTTTACCTTTGAAAATGCAGAGCAAGCTGTCAACATCAGTTATAGTGGAACGACATATCAGCTCACCGTAAGTTTTTAAAAAAGTGTCGTAGCCTCGTTTTATAAAACATAAAATGAAAAAGAATGTCCTTTATTCATCCCCGAGGGAAGGAGAAATGTGTCTTTAGGGTTTAATCCACGGGGAGATAGGAATAACACTAAGCATCAGCTGCAATGTATTTTTGTGAAATGAACTAGGGCAAGGTGTCTTGGTCAAAGCAACACAGTGTGGAGGGAAATCAAACTCAGTACCTTCTGGGTATGAAGCAATACCATACTTCTGTGCCATGAATACAGAAAAGTAAGTGGAGCAATCACCTATGTTGATAATAATAACAGAAAATGAAGTGCGTAGTAAAATGCTAAAAGACAATAGAGAATATAAACGTTGTGGCGATGAGGATTCAAACCTAAAATCAGACTGTGACAACAACTCCTCATGGCCACTAATAGACAGCTAGATAACCACGCCTCTAGGATAGTCGTCATAATGTAAACAATGGCAGTGGTTGGTAAACCAAGCAAATTACACAGGTTTTTACTATCGATGGTAAGTGTCTACATAAAATACCTTCTGTTCTACCGCTTGAGCAATAGCACCAACACCGAATACTATAGATAGTATGCAGTTGACGTCACTCAAGCCTTTGTTATTGTATTTTGCCATCCGCGTTTGTGAGTGATTCTCACTATAGTGTATTAACCAGACTATAAAAGTTCATGGTTACACATAGTTTTGTGTGTTGGTCCGTTACACTTCCGGATGGCAATGTTATGAGCTTCTTAGCCAAGCGCATACTATCTATATGGAGACTTATACTATAATATGATCAAGAAAATCATGTGATAACTAGTCATCCATATTTGGCAGTATAAAAGCAATAACAATGATCAGAGAGAGGTTGACTTTATTCACGTTATTGTTTATAAATAACCAACTATGTTTTTTTCCGAGCGCTTAAGAAGGTTTGTCACAAATTCTATGTTTTGATTGGTCAAAAACTACTGGTCAATTGTGTACATAGATATATAATACATATTCCAGAAATCTATTGCCCTTGTCTGCCTTAGAAAGAAGATTCTTGTTACGGCTATCTTATGCAATGTTTGAATAACTGAATAATTGAGGACAGGAAATGCCAATTGTCAAACAGAGACGATGAATTAACTTAGATGAAAAAACTATGTTTGGAGTTTTGAATGAGTTTCCAATACCACTGCACGGTGTTGGGAGTGTGCGTTGGGAACAAGTTTGAAATAGAATACTTCTGTTATATCCTCTAATAACCTCAAATATGTTATTTCTCATCAAAATTTATCCTTATATACACCAATGGGTGAAAATTTAGCTGTCATCAAAATTTTTGACCTTAAGAATTATAATTATGATAAGAAACTGGATGCGAGCAGGTGAAAACTTAAGTTGTTTTATTTTTTTTTACATAGAATGATGGAGGCGCCTCATAATAGTTTTGTTATTATGCTGTAGTAAAATCGAGTTTTCACCTTAGCGAAAGGAGTATTGATGCCTTGTGTTTATCCAAAAAAAAAATTAAAAATAAATTATAACATCCGCCAGCCAGATATAACATACCAACACATAAAACTGTGTGTGACCTTAAACGTTTATTGTCTGATTTATAGAATTTAGTGAGAACTGCTCATAAAAATGGCTGGCTAAAAACAATAACAAGAGTTAAGTGATGTCAATTTCGTTCTATCAATAGAATAGTTTTGTATATTATTGGAATCAGAAATAACCCATTCTTATTTTATTATTTTAACCCCCCCCCCCCCTTCCGATACTCTCTTTCTTGTCTCTATCTTTCTCTAGAATGGTGACTACTTCATCCTGACACAAAAAGCCTATCAAATGCCAGACATTTTCAGATTGGACGGCCGAACCAATCTTCCAATCTCTAGCGGTGTTCCATCTGGTAATGAAGTCGCACACGGTGACTGGTTTTACAATAACTCTGAGATCACCTATGCCAGTAAGTATCTCATTTGTGCAATGCCACTAAAATCATTAGTGTGAGAAAATATATGCTATCGCAGCAAGTCTGTCGTAGTAGTTCTTCAGAGTCCTACGGCCCATGGAGCAGGAGTTTATCCTGGTTTCCATAACAATTGCTGGTTACCATTTGATAAGATGCTAGTCTATCACAAAGTACTTTCTGCCAAATATAGCAGACCAGCTACTCCAACAATGCTTGATAGATGAAGATGGGTTTAATCCAGGGTTGGGTTGTCAGAAAATAATCATGATGCCACTCGAGATGAATCTTAGTTCCTTTTTTTGTGTGAAGTCAGTGCTCTTCGAACTGCAGTTATCAGACCTCCCCCTCCCCCCATCCCCCCAATCCCCTCCCCTCTCTTGCAAGTATGTGATTGGTGCAATTTCTAGTCTCACTTCAGTTAGCATTGCAAAAATGCCTTATGGTCTGAAAAACTGCCAAACTTTTCCAAGCATCACACTTTCTACTAAAATGACAACAAAGTCGTAATAAATCTTAATTTTCTTAATCTTAATTATCCCACTGCCAAAAGTTGTGTGTCAGTTTGATAAAAAATTTCACCCCATCTTGCTAGTTTATAGTTTGTAGATAGTGTTGTCTTGGCATTAAAAACGCCAATGAGTGAATGCGTTTGTTTTTTATTTAGTCCTTTGATCAGTGACTGAAGAACATTATATTCAAAATTGCACAAATACAAGACCAGTACTGATTCGGTGTGCTTAGTAAAAACTCACAACAATCCGCCAGCTGGATATAGATAGTATGCAGTTGACGTCACTCAAGCCTTTGTTATTGTATTTTGCCATCCGCGTTTGTGAGTGATTCTCACTGAACTGTATTAACCTGACTATAAAAGTTCATGGTTACACACAGTTTTGTGTGTTGGACCGTTATACTTCCGGATGGCAATGTTATGAGCTTCTTAGCCAAGCGCATACTATCTATAACGTACCAACACACTTAAATATGTATAACCTTGAACGTTTATGGTTTGATTAATACTATTTAGTGAGTTCTAATCATAAAAATGGCTGGCTAAAAACAATAATAAAGAGCTGAGTGACGTCAATTTCGTTCCATCTATATCAGTGCAGTGGCTTACTGTTGTTAAAAGTTGTGAGTTTTGTTCATATTTAGAAATCATCAAGCTCTATCAAATTATGTTTTTTGAGTTCATTTTCCTTGGTATTATTAATATAGTGTTACACCCAAGGGCCTACATTCAGTGACAAACACATAATGTATTTTTAAAAACTATGAAGTTCCAGTAATTTTTAGATGATAATTTTTTTCCAATCTATATCTTTCTACATTTTCCTGACATTGATTTATAAACTGTCTTTACAGGTTTCTATTCATTTCCTAATTTATATTAATAATATATTCATTTAAAAAATTTATTTTTTCATACTTTGCATTAAAGACAACTTTTATTTACTATTTAGTTTGCATATATTTTCAATTTCTTCCTTTCTTTTCTACAATGTTTGATGTACAATGCGACTTTTAATGAAATATTTACAATAAACAAAAGATTTACGCACACAACTTAATGTTCATATCTTCTCAGTTAAAAATGATGTTGGAGATGAGAAAAACATTAAAATGCAAGCAACTCGATGTTTCTGGCGTGGATGCGAGAAGCCTGCATCTCCCATGTCAATCATTAAGGAACCTGCGAATGCGGAGAAAACATCCATCCCTGCTACATGGAAGAACTTGACTGTACACGGTGGTCCACCTAAACCTATGGATGATCTTTATATAGCATATGGTGAGTTCGTTCAAGTGATGATGCTTGACCGTTATTATAAGCACAAAATGTGACACACATTCGTGATCCAACCTCTCAAAACAGTATTATGTAAGAACACACTAGATACAGAAAAGCAAATTTGAAATCAAAAAGATCAGATGTTGAAAATTTAGTATATTATGTGACCAATCATCCCAAAACAGTGGTATGTCAGGATAAAAAAGTAGTCATTTAGAGCCATTACATACTTCTGCGAGACATGGTTGGATGGTGTTGCCCAGGCATTCCATGAAAGAATATAAAGTTTATTCCACCCCACCCATGAAAATACCCTATCATTTCTTAGTAAATACGTAATTGTTGAAGAATGCTTTCAACGAGTTGAATAACAATTTTATTCAACGATTGCATAATATTATTGCACATTTTATTGGTTGAAATAAGGTGTAAAAGACAGCTGATTGGCAATTATAAATAATATTTTGGTGCGCATGAATACAAATCCAATATTTTCTTTTTTGAGTCACAATTCAAGCAGGTGGATAAAATACAAATTATGGCAAATAGAAGTACTACTTCCATACAATTGGTCACGAAATATCTAGAAGTTTTATTTGGAGGGGTGGAATAAATGTACTCTATCATTTCTTTATATTTATCAAACTCGTTATTTTTTTATTGTGTAATAACACATCCTCGTAAGCTCATAGTGTTATTCGACACGATAAAAATAACTCCTTTAATAAATACAAAGAATTGCATATAATCCATCAAGTAAATATATAATATCAACAGGAATCACCCATGTTGTCCAAAGTGAGGAATTTGTGGGTTGATTAATTAACGGGACATTTTAGGTCACAGTGTGATGCCTTAACCACTCGGGTCACCTGGACCTCTTATCATATAAAGCTTGGCTTTAAAAGATGCCTTCAATGGAGAGGGTGAATGTATTTCTTTTGAAAATTCTAAAAGCTGAAATTTCCTATTTCTAATTATTTTCACTTTTAATCAAATTAATTTACTTTATATAACTCAATCTGACATAAACCCAGATTGACAGGGCAGACTATGGTGTTTATTGGTTGACACTCGCGTTCGGAGCAGAAGGTCCTGGAATAGAGTCTCGCTCTGAGCGGCACATAGTTGAGTCCTTGGAAAAGGCTCTTTACTCACATTCTTTCACCTTACTTGGGTGTAAAATGAGTACCCAGCCGTTAACAGCATTGTCTCTGGAAAAAATTGTAATACTGCCGAACATGCGTTATGTCCATGGCCGACTAGAGTATTATAGGAGGGCTATGGTTATGTCTCATCCTACTTGTTAAGCGTTGCTGTTGACTAGGGACCCCAATGAGCACATTTTTAGTAGATATTGCATAGTAGCTCAAGTTTTTTGTTTTGTTTTTGTTTTTACATTTAAGCATGAAAAGTTTAACAAATTAATTACATTCTCATCATTTAACTCTGGGTTTAATCATTCTGTCCCTGTTTTTCTCTTAAATGTCGCAGGATTTATTTTTATAATGCCATTAAACATTGAAAAAAAAGAAAGAAAAGGAATTCGAAATAGATAATGCAATTCAAGTAAAAACATTTTGTTTCAGATAGAAATAAGATATGACTCCGAGAATAGACTCAAAATGCATTGATAATATTTTGTCAAAGTTTAAACTTATTTCTGAATGTTTTGTTCTTTTTTTTCAAGACAAAATAATAAGAGTGTCCTTACTTGTTATTTTCAGAATTTTTCTTTAAACTCCAAACCCACCAACAGAAAAATAGAAATTGTTTACTCAAAAAGAAGACAAGTACACTCTAAACATGATATTGTTCAGTGAAATGAGCTTAGAAGTACAGTGTCAAGTTTTTATAGTTAAAACAAAAACAAAAAATTGTAAATTTTGTAATGTACAAAAGAAACCAGAATAATAACATTTTTGGTTGCATTGTAACGAATGTGACGATTTTCTTTTGGTTGGTAAGGAGAAGATTAATTGTTTTTGCCAATGATTATCAAATATTGACGCTTTCCTCCCCACCTCCTCTCTTATACCATCAGAGCGCTGGATTGTTGTAGACACAGTGCTACCAAAACTCGGCAAGGTTGTCATTGAAGGAGGTTTGCAGTTTAAAGACGATTTCCTGAAGGAAAATTTGCTGGAAGCGGATTACATCTATATCAAGGGTCGCCTGGTTGCTGGTTGGTCCGAGGAAAAACCATTCAACGGGAAATTGACCATCCGTCTTAGAGGCAAACACAGTACTCCAAATTATCCTGTCAAAGATGGAGCTAACCTGGGTTCTAAATTTATTGGTATGTTTTTCCGGTGATGGTCTTTTATAAATTCTTTTTTGTCTTCCACCTCCTCCTCCTTCTCCTTTTTCTCCTCCACCTCCTCGTCCTTCTTCTTTTTCTTATTCTTCTTCTTCTTCTTCTTCTTCTTCTTCTTCTTCTTCTTCTTCTTCTTCTTCTTCTTCTTCTTCTTCTTCTTCTTCTTCTTCTTCTTCTTCTTCTTCTACTACTACTTCTTAACAAAACTGTAATAACAATACTCAATTTTTGACAAGTTTTATCTCTGAATTATTATCTCTATTTTCAGCTGTTTTTGGCGGTCTGCAGCTTCATGGTATTGATAGAGGAATTACCAAGACATTCCTTGCTTCAGAGGCTAGTCCTGGGACTAAGACTATCACATTGAAAGACGCAGTAAACTGGAAGGCCGGAGAAGAAATCCTTATAACAACTTCCGACTATAATGCATGGCACACCGAAATATTCAAGATCACCCAAGTGTCCGGCAAGACTTTGACACTCAATGGAACCATCAAGCACCGTCATATTTGTAAGATCTGTTTGATTTTTATAAATCAAAATTTATATCAGATCACCATTGCTTTTGTTAACAAAGGTTTATTATTATTATTATTATTATTATTATTATTATTATTATTATTATTATTATTATTATTATTATTATTATTATTATTATTATTATTATTATTATTATTATTATTATTAATATTCTTCTTCTTCTTCTTCTTCTTCTTCTTCCTCTTCTTCTTCTTCTTCTTCTTCTTCTTCTTCTTCTTCTTCTTCTTCTTCTTCTTCTTTTCTTCTTCTTCTTCTTCTTCTTCTTCTTCTTCTTCTTCTTCTCTTCTTCTTCTTCTTCTTCTTCTTCTTCTTCTTCTTCTTCTTCTTCTTCTTCTTCTTCTTCTTCTTATTATTATTATTATTATTATTTATTATTATTATTATTATTATTATTATTATTATTATTATTATTATTATTATTATTATTATTATTATTATTATTATTATTATATTATTATTATTATTATTAGGATTATTATTCTATAAAAACATTAAATCAGCAGTAGTATAAATCTGTATCCTCTTTATTTCATTCCTATAATCCCACCTTGTAGCTCACGAAGAATCGATCGATGGCAAAGTATTGGATCTGAGTGCAAGAGTTGCCTTGTTATCCAGGAACATCCGAATAGAGGGAGAAGAATATGACAAACTTGTCTCTGAATCCTTTGGTTCCAGAATTCTTGTTGGTCAATCTTTCAGCAATAGCAAACTGTACAGTGGTGAGAGACATTCGATTTTTTAAATCATTATTCTTGTAGGTCAGTTTTTCAGAACTGACAAACTATACAATGGTAAACCACTTTCAACGTTTCTTTATTATGATTCTTGTTCGTCAATCTATTTTGGCATTGACAAATTGCACAGTGGTTATAAGACATTTAATTTATCTTTTGGTAAAAATTTCAGCAATATAGAGTGGTAAGAAACATTCATTTTTCTTTTTGTCAATCTTTCAGCAATAACACTGCACTATAGTAAGAAAAATTCAATTATCTTTAGTCTTATGAAGTTGATCAGTCTTTCAACAATATGAATTATGTATAGGTATATGATCAAATCATCTATTTCAGTCATGACTTTTTAATTCATCTCCCACAAAGTACACACATTTGCAGGTCTGATAACCATTCGCAATTATGGGTCTGATATAACATTGTTGTAATGGACAATATTTTGCGTCGGTTTGATAGTATTTCCATTATAACAATGAGACTATAACAATTTGGGTTATCAGACCTGCAAATAAGTACAAGTCAATCTCCCACAATCTCCCCATATATCCGACAACATTCTTCTCCCCCAGGATTTGCCCAGGTGTCTAATGTTGAATTCTTCCATGCTGGGCAAGAAGGATTCAAATCCAGCAGTGACGCTCGCTATGCCTTGACTTACTTGGGTGTGACCAGCACAAAGGGCAAAGTGAGATACTCGTACGCCAAACACAACACATTCCACAATGGATTCAGCACGGCTATTGGCGTGTTTAGCACGGAAGGTTTAGAAATTGAGGACAACACAATTCACCACACTGTTGGACCAGGTATGATATGAATCCAGTACTTATGTACACGTCAGTAGGTACCTATCAATTCTCTTTCTTTTGTTTCATTGAATTAATTGATTAGTTTTTCTGTGATTATTCTTACAAAGTAATGATGCTTATGATGATGAAGATGACATTGATGATAATAATAATGATGATGATATTGATAATAATAATGTCTGCTGCTGCTGATGATGCTGATGATGATGATGATGATGATGATGATGATGATGATGATGATGATAATAATATGAATGAGAAGAAGAAGAAGAAGAAGAAGAAGAAGAAGAAGAAGAAGAAGAAGAAGTAAGAAGAAGAAGAAGAAGAAGAAGAAGAAGAAGAAGAAGAAGAAGAAGAAGAAGAAGAAGAAGAAGAAGAAGAAGAAGAAGAAGAAGAAGAAGAAGAAAAAGAAGAAGAAAGATACAAAAGGAAGAAGATTGTATTGAGTCGCATCAATTTTATGTTTCATCTTATGTAATTGTAAAATATGCAAACAATAAACAGTGAATACCTTGTAATAAAAACTAGTTCAAAATTAAGAAAACTCAATACAGTATTAGGAACCTCAAAGCACCAGAGAGAAATGAACTGTTGAAACTGTCAGGGTCCTTTAATTAAAGAAGACAAATATTTTTCCTCTTTAACTCACTATTTGAAATAACAATTTATCATTTTTTTAAAAATTAGCGATTTTCTTTGAATTATGAACTAAAGCAGGCATCTCTTTATATTAACTTTACACGTTTTTTATACTTTTCAATGTCATTTTAGGTATTCATATTGAAGCAATCGGAACCAAGGTGGTCAATAATCTGGTAACATTGAGTATCTGGCCCGGATCTTATTTGGACAGAAAGGAAACCGAAAATTATGATTTCACTGGCGGTATTGAAGCACGTAAAGCCACCAAGTTGGTTTTGGTGAATAACACAGTGGCTGGATCAGAGAGGAATGCGTATGGGTTGCCCGGGCAAGCATGTACCACCGCCTCAGGTGACCTGTGGTCAGGAAACATGGGCAGTGGTGCCCAGAGTGGTAAGAGCTTAATTGATTCTTCGCCTATCAACATCCTAGCAGCTTATTTTAAACTTTAAAAGACTGCAGCAGGCATGGTATATTTCTTGTCATATGAAATGATGGTAATGATGATGATGATGAAAATAGTGATAATCTATATAGGGAGCCTATGTCGTGTGACCACAAAATAGAGAACGTTTAAAGGATACTTAAAACGACTTTTCAGATCTTCAAATAATTTCTTTGACAAATATGTTTGCAATAAAAAAGGCGTGTTCCCTATGTTGATAACAACAAAGTAAAAAGTCTAACTGGAACACAAATGAAAAACACAACTTGAAATTGTATTGTTGTAGATAACTGAGAATCATGTACTCAACTACTGACATCAAAATGGAGACACTACTTGTCGTAATAATGATGATAATGATAATGATGGTAATGATGATAATGATAATAGAAATAACCATAATTAACCATCATCATCATCATCATCATCATCATCATCATCATCATCCATCATCACCATAATCAAAATCATAGTAATAATGTAATAATAATAATAATAATAATAATAATAATAATAATAATAATAATAATAATAATAATAATAATAATAATAATAATAATAATAATAGTAGTAAAAATAATAATAATAATAATAATAATAATAACAATAATAATAATAATAACAATAATAATAATAATGATAATGATAATAATAATAATAATGATATGACGACGGTGGTGATGATAACAATAGCAATAACAATATCAATAATAATAATGATGATAATAATAAATACATGCATAATTATTATACATATTTTTAGATAGTATTGAGTAATTTTTCTTTTTAAAATGTAAACTTCCACCTCAGGTTTGGCAATGTTTACAGCTGACACAACAGCTGACTCAAAATGTGTACAGTTCAGCGGTTTCATCATGTGGAAGAATTTTGACTACGGCATCTACTACATGCACGGGCCCAGCTTGGTCATCAAAGACAACATATTCGTGGAGAACAGCGTTGCTGTCACGCCATTCGTCGTTGGGCCTGGATCTACTGGACACTCATATGCCGATAAATCTATCAAGTTTGAGGACAATGTTTTCATCGGGAAAACGAGTTCCTTCTCCGAATCTTTGGATGTCATGCCATCTGGTGACAATATTAAGTACAGTTCGCAGGCCAGAGGTCAGCATTCGTCTGCCATCTGTGGTAAAGCTGGTATCATGATTGGTAGCTTCACCTCTGGATCCAATATGTCTCCTAGAAAGCCATGGCTGAACGTCATGAGTTACCAAGCCATCAAAGGCATCACGATTGTTGAAGGTAAGATTGCAAGCATACTTTGCCCTTTTTGATAATACTGCTTAGATCGTGCGGCTACATGGTTAGTGGTATGACACTCGACTTCAAATTGGAAGGTCCTGTTCTGACTCTGAGCAGCACATAGTTGAGTCCTTGGAAAATGTTATTTACTCTCAATCTCTCACTGTAATCAGGTGTAAAATGTTGTTAACAATGTTGTCTCTGTCGAAAATTTGTAATATTGCCTAACAGGCATCATGTCTCGTCCTACATGTGTTGCTGTTGGCTAGGAACCCCTTATAAAGAACTTTGAGCATGTTAAGTGCATTTTGTTCTATATAAAAGCTCAAGTTTATTTTGAGATTGGATCAACCTTTTTGTTTGAAGTTTAATCCATAACAAATTAAAAGACTTTTTCTAATCATGAATGACTTGATTTTCTGATAAAATCTTTACAAACAATTTGATAAAAATATCCTGAAGAAAACAAGGAACCAGAAAAAGGGAAATTAGAACAATCTCCCAGATAGGTGATTAGGAACACAAACGATTCTAAGTAGATCTGCTTTACCATTTTTCATCTTTGTTTTTTTTTTTAATGCTATTTACAACAAGACATTACCTCGGTGCACTCTGTAAAAATGCTCTTACTTTTGGTCTTGAATTTTTAAAAAAATCCTAACACTCCTCAGGAAACCACTTCATGAACTACGGCAAATGTACCGGAGGACAAGACCACGCCATTGTCACCAACAAGGACAATGATGACGCTATTCATCCAGTCACAATGTCGAATTCCAGACTTACCAATGTCAACAAATTGAGCAAGATCCTCTTCCACGTGCCCAATGTAGGGTAAGTACAAGAGAAATTGGGAATTGGTTTATAAGGGTCTTGCAAAAATCAAGTCTTTTATGGAAAGGTCATTCGACCTCCAAGTCGCTCGGTTTGGTTTCTGTCATGGCACAAACGAAACCTAGATGAATCGCTTTGTGACCTAAATGAATCGTTTTGTGTGTGCAATTTATGTAGCTATGTACAGCGCTTGACAGTCAGAAAAAAAAAGAAACAGCAAAGCTGCGTTTGAAAAAAAAACCCAAACAATAAACCTAACAACTTAACACGTCAAAGGCGAAGTTCAATCTTACTTGGAGCTAAAAGATCTTACTGTTTTCATCAAAAGATAAATAACAGCAATGCAATTATAGTTTTATCAAAGCCTGTGTCACAACTGTGGAAACGGTTTATTCTGCATTAAAACACTGGCAAAGGGTTAATTGCACGCACTGTCAGTATCATGTGACATTCCTACCTCACTTGCTAATCATAAAAAAAGTAAATAGCGAGAGGGGGGGGGGGGGGGGGGGGGAGCAAAACCCAATAGCAAAGGCAACATTCGATCTTATTTTGACCCAACACCAGATCTTCTCGTGATTTACATTCGACCGGTAGGTCTTTAGTTTTAGTCCTGCTTTGGGTGGCACAAAGTTGATTCACTGAAAAGGGCTCTTTACTCACATTCTTTCACTGCACACAGTTGTAAAATGAGTACCTAACATTGTCTTTGTCGAGAAAACTATTGTAATATCGTCTCACTGGCATCATGTCTTGTCCCACATGTTAAGTGTTGCTGTTGGCTTGGGGCCATTTGTAAAGTACTTTGAGCACATTTGGGGATATTGCATTGTATTAAAGCTAAAGTTCGTTTTTTAAAAATAATTTTAATGTCAGGTTACATCAGCTCATCAATAGTATACAAAGCAAAAGCTTATGAGCAAAACAAACAAAAACCCTTTTAAAAAAAATGTTGTTGTGGCACAGCCAAAAATAAAGTCAACTCTTCTTCTTATTTCCTTTTTGTTACTTCAGAAAAGTTAACCCATCTGATTGTGTAGACATGGATTGTGATGCTCATAAGAAATGTCTGGTGGAGGACACTGACGGGACCTACCTCGGCCTTAAGGGCACTGTTCTTCCTGAGGCTGCTTATCAATGGGATGGAAAGGATAAACGCCATGGTCTAGGAGATTACAGGATTCCAATGGTGATGAAAACTACACCCGATGGAAAGAAGAGAGACCCCAGTGTCTTTGCACCAAAGAAAGGTATGCTGAAAATTATTTTGATGAATTAATTAATTACGCTCTTTTGCAACGGCATCATTAGATCCCATCGCCTTGGCATTCCACGGGGGAACATAGATAATCCATCAAACAGTATGAATGTTAGCAGGAATCACCCATATTGTCCAAAGTGAGGAAAAAAACGAAATGCCTGAAGTGGGGTTCGAATACGGGACCTTCTGAATCACAATGCAATGCCTTAACTACTCGGTCACTTGGACAGTAATAATTATAATTCGGCTGTAAGCTTATTGGCTGAATTTAATGTTTTTTTATTACAAACTTAAGTAGAGCATGGATATAATGAACAACCCTCTGGCAGAAAAGTAGTTCCTTATATCAGTAGTTCTTTACTATATTGAAATAATAATGGAAAATGAGTGGATCAGACAGGTATTCATTATTTTTATTGGTTCGTTTTAAGCATGATTGTTAATAGTCTGCTGTGTTGTACTATTTCTTTTCCGTAATGGTAATTATTGATTACTGATGGTTTTGAATATTTCAGGTCTGTACAAGATAGACGAGTGTAAGTGGATTCCTGAATGGGTTGCTTATGAGTGCCACAACGGACTGCACTGGAAAATGTTGGTAGTTGAGAGTATGGACAAAGACACGGAGCTACGACGTATCAGTCCTGTAGCTGTCTATCATAAGGACGGTTACATCGATCTCGTCAATGGACCTCAGGTAATCATCATCATAATCATCATCACCATCATCATCACCATCATCATCATCATCATCATCATCATCATCATCATCATCATCATCAGCAGCAGCAGCAGAACCAGCATTATCATCATCATCAGCAGCATCATTATCATCTTCATCATAATCATCATCATTGCTATCTGCGGTGACTTTTTCTATTTTTGGACAGAATTCTTCCCATTTTTCTTCTTTACTTTACCATGTCTGAAAATGTTGAAATATTTTGAAACAGAGTAACTATTCATCTATCACGAAGAGTAGTTAGTTAATGCAGATTCGTAATCTTGTGGTGTGACACTCACTTTTGGACCAGGAGGCCCTGCTCTGAGAAACTCAAATTTGAATTCCTAGAAAAGACTAGTTACTCACATTATCTCACAGCACTCAGGTGTAAAATAAATTCCTGGCCTTTAACAGAGTTTCCTCTGTTGAACAGAAATGTAATATTGTCTTACCAGCGTTATGTCTACATGATGATAAGTGTTGCTATTGGCGAAAGAACTGTTGTCAAGTGCATAGTGATATCAAACTGCTAGAAGCTGTGGACTGTAAAAAGTAATAAACAAAAATGAATATAACATAGTCAAAACCAAAAAAAAAAAAGAAAAAGAACAAAATACCAAACATGGAATGTTTTGTAATCGAAAGCTTGAGGAAGCAAAATGTTTTATTTAAATTAAAGTTGTTCTTTATTGTTGAAATATCGTATTCTGAATATTTCCATACCGTCAAACCTGTTTTTTTTTTTTTTTTTTTGTTTTTTAAAAAAAATGTATTTATGCTTTCATTATATTTTTTGTTGTTGTTGGCTGAAGAAAAGGTTTGAGCTCAAAATGCTCCGCATTTGGTATTTTGTTACTTTTTAAAAATTTACGTTATGACAAATAGTTACTAATAATTTATTCTATTTCTGTACTCCTCTTTTTCCAGGATCACGGCTGGTGTACTGGATACACCTGTCAGAAACGACTCAGCACATTCCCCGTCCTTGTGGCTTTAGGTGAGTCAGAAAAGTCAGTGATTCCTAATCATTTTCTGTCTCTTTATTATATATTATTAGACCTGACAACTTGATTTTTTTTAAATTTGTAATTCTTAGGAGATAAAAATTGTATTCGCTAGAATTAACTTTAGAAATCAACAATTTACCATCATAAAGATTAAACAACACTTCAAAACCTTTAAAGTTTTATGTAATTTAGCATCAACTTTAATTTTCAACAAGTTTTAATGAATTCAAATGAAGTTCACGAAATTCTGAAATGTAGCCAAAATGTCGTGATTATACGAATTTATCGTAATGGTTGGCAGGTTTGTCATATGTGTCAAAAGGGATCGCGTAGTGCAAATATTCAATTTCCTGGAATTGGTGTAAATGTATGGGACATGCACATATCTTCTTTTATTTTTTCATTGTATTTTTTTGTTTTGTTTTTGTTTTTATTTTTTGTTTTGTTGAAACCATTCATTTGTATGAGAAGATGACCTCTGCAATCAGTGACTTGCAAAGTAAAATGAACTTACCCTTAACTTTACCAAAAAAAATATATATAGAATATATATATTTGTAGTTGACTATTCAAGCTGAAAATGCTTTTTTTTTCTCTCTCTGTCTTTACCTCCGAGCATCCAATGCCTTTTGGTCCTTGAGTTTTTATTAATCCACAAAATTTTGACAAAGTGGGATCCGAAAATCAAATGTTCCTAAGTTGAATCTGAAAATTAAATGTAAAGGTCATCATGATCTTATTTTAAAAATGTATAAGACACTTCAAATTTCTCTTCACAGTAACTAATTGTTCATAATTTTGACCTAAATTCCAATCTCGGTCTCTTTTCCATTTTTAAAAAGTAACAAAATACCAAGATTGAGACAATATGTTACATCTGCAGACCTGCCTACTCAAAAATTAAAAAATTCATATGTTTTAGGAGATGAAAGTTATAGTCGCTACAGTTACCTTTAAAGATCAACTTTATAGATTTACCCTCACAAGGATTTAATAACATTTCAATATCTGTGAAATTATGTAGTCTGGCATCAACTTTCATTTTTATAAGTTTTCCTTATTTTGTAATGCTGATGAAGTTCTGAAATTGGTGGCAAAATTTCTTAATTTTACGATTTTTTACCTTATAGTAGGCAGGTCTGCATATGTGACCCATTGCTTTAAATCGGTATTATGTCGGAGTGAACCAAATGCTTAAAATTTGTTTAGTTAAAATGACTAGAAATGTGAGATTTTAGTTTTGACTACTCTAAGAAATATATCAAATTTCCTTAATTAAATGTTCAATCAATATAAGTTCCATATATTTGGCAATGGAATCAGTTTACAGCATCTAAATCGTTCAGACATAGTCATAGCTAGTGTAATTAATAAACGACGAATTATTAGTCAAATGAAAAAATAACTCCCAATGGTCTTTGTTTCCCCGTGACACAAATCCTCCAATCAAAACACATGATGAAAGGCCCACTACTCAATTAATAATTCACACCAGTATCAAACAATAGGAGTCAAACCTTAGTTGTCTCCCTTATCATAGGGTAGGTTTTTTTTTCAACAGTTAGGATTAACTGGAATGCAAGTTTTTATTGGCCTCTAGTAGATATGTCTTGTTAAAATGAAAAATAAATAAATTGAAGTATATTTAGATTTAAGGAAAAATATGTAATTCACAGCATATAGTGCTGGATGGGTGGTCATTGAAGTGATCATCAATATTGTTCTTAAAATCATCTTAATACTCGATTGCCTACAGTGGAAGCCATAGCTCAGATGTCTCATCGGATCATTTCATCAAATGAATACATTTTATTAGAATGCTAATTGTCATTTATTAATGATACACAGGTCAACCATTCGAACTCTACCTAACTGGCAGCAACCCCGACAAGATGCGCTACATGCTTCTCAATTCTGAATCCAAGGACTGTGTTCGGCTTAGCATGTACCACACCAAGACCAATCGACTGGAGGTGAGGGTTGATGGGAAATATATCAAGCCAAACAATGGCTTCTACGACAAGAATGGAAAATACCGCATCAAACTGGAAACAACCAAAGGAGAATTCATGCCTGCTGCTTCAAGTAAAACAATTGGTGAGAATTATATGAGGTAAGTGTAGTAGAGGTTGTAGTAGTAGTAGTAGTGGTAGTAGTAGTAGTAGTAGTAGTAGTAGTAGTAGTAGTAGTAGTAGTAGTAGTAGTAGTAGTAGTAGTAGTAGTAGTAGTAGTAATAGTAGCTTTGTGTAGCTATATTCATTTTCGAATCCAATCCATAGTTTCAGCTTCAACACTGAAGATAGACTCAACATTACATTTGTGTGGTGTAGAATGGTGTTAGGTTATGACTCTGCATCATAATAAGTATGCCCTCCTGTGACTGAAATGTTCCTTAACTGATATGTAAATTTTTCATAAATGTCAGAGTTTCTCAAGTTGTCAAGGAGGTCATTCTGAAACCTTATTGCACTTGGACAAAAGTACTAAATGTGTGCATTTGCTTGATAATGGAGTAGCCGATAACAGCGCTCTTTTCATGGCTTTTGCTGGTGGTCTTTGATTCAGATGGCTGTTTGTCCTAATATACCTTTAAATAAAATCTTCAGTTCATGTTTGCCCTTTCTCTCTTTTAATGTTATCAGTTGCTCTCTACCATCATATTTCATACACTTTTTCTGTTGCCATAGTTGTTATGGCAGTTGTTATCTGCAGGTCCACAATATAGCAAATTATAACTTTACCGAGTTTCACAATTGTTATGATAAATTCTAAATTTAGCATCAATATAAATCCTACATAATTCGGTTTTGAGGTGGTAAGTCACAGTTTTAAAAATATTATATCCTCAGAGTATGGCATAGTAAGATGTTGTGGCTAAAACATTCCATCAATATAATAATATAGATAATCCAACAAACAACCCCCCCCCCCCCCCCCCCCCCCCCCCCAATGTCAACAGGAACTGATGTCATAAGACTTTTTACATCATATTCGTCAACTAGACATGCCAAGAACGTTATTGTCATTTTAGCAGGAGTGAAGTGGTCAAGTGGCTAAATCATTGCACTCTTACCTAGAAGTTCTTGGGTTCATGCCCCGGTTGGGGCACTTTCTTTTTTAAATTTTTATTTTAATTTTTTTTTTCTTGGACAAGATTATTAACCCTTACTTAGTTCACTTTTGACAACATGGGTGATTCCCCGTTGACATCAGGCATTTGTTTGATGGAGTATCTATATCCATTGTTGGAATGCCTAGGCGAAAGCATCTAATGATGCCTCAGAGAAGGGCGTGTTTTGTAATTGACATTTCAAATGGGTTTTGCTAGTGACTAAGGAGGGTTTTGAGCCCAAAACGTTCCATATTTAGTGTTTTGTTCTCTTTTTCATTGGTGTACTTTACACACGTTTTTTTTTTCTTTTTCAGTCAAGAAGATCA
>NC_088361.1:93233139-93238139 GCF_034508935.2 Berghia stephanieae | reverse complement strand
ATGAATTGAAGTCAGTAGACAAGTGTCCGAAGACAATAGAGGATAAAAACTTTTTGCAGTGATGGGAATCAAGACTGAATTGATACTGCACCCTCTGTCTGGCTGCTAGGGGAATACTCTGCAATTAATGCTATTAACCAATGTGTGTTTATGTGTGTTTGTGTATGTGTGTGTGCGTGTGTGTATGTATATGATGTAAATCCCATGTCTATCTGTTTGTGTGTTTATGTGTGTGAATATGAGACTATTTGCAATCTTTTTTATTCTTACTTTTTGTTTAACCAAATGGAAATATTACATTTATGGACAACAAAGATATATATTATTTATTTATTCATTTACTTATTTTATATCTATCCTTGATTTCCAGGGAAATGTGGTCACCCACCTTGGATCAAAGACTTTGATCTGGGAAATCGAGGCAACCATCAAATCAGGGGGAATAGCTAGGGCACAGATCGTAGGGACAACAAGAATGAACTTCACTGAAGGCTGGGCCAATTTCACCGATTTGGCCATCAACGACAAAGGAGCAGATTACATCATTGAATTTAAGATCGTCTACCCAACTGAAGCGACCAAATACTCCATTAGCTCGGCCAAATTAGCGGTTTGTAAAACACTTTGAGCACATTTTAAAGGATATTGTAAACTTGTGGACGGGAATATAACCACACCAATTGACCTGATCCGGACCATCTGAACAGTCTTTATTACTTTATTAATTTTAAAATGGCAGTAATTGCTAATCTTAGCAAGCTACATAGATATTACTCTTATTACATTTAAACAAAAAGCTCACCTGTTCTACCTGCCAGATCAAGTGTCCAATACATAAAAGAAACAAACGATGTTTAACCTTAAATACTTATAGTTTGATTGAGAGAACTGAGTGAGCATGAGACTAATTCTCTTATGTGGCTGTAAAACCAGAGCTTAGGACGTCATCCTCATTCATTTCATACAAAAGATCAAGGTATTTTTTTTCCTGCTGATATCCAAAAGCAAAGTTTTAGATTACTTCAGTTTGATAGATGTCTTTGAACATTTGCCTATTTTAGACCCATTGGAAGGCAGGGAGGCAGTAGATAATCTCCATTCGTCTCTGTCACAGACTAGTTGACTCAGAGACCCCAAGGATTCTATCCATCTTCTGATCTACCGCCTCGTTGTCCTTCACCAAGTCTGATTTCACCATGCCTGGGGTTAAATAGATAAATAGGAACATTTATAAAGAGCATTTCCACGGATTTATCATGCTCAGTGCGCTTCACAATGTTTCATTGACTCCCCCAGCAGGCAATATGGAAACATAAGATAATAATAATTTCAGACAGTACCAATCGCCTGTCAGACATCCTTTTTGTTCTTCTACTCTTAGAATATCCATCACTGTCTCTAGCTAGATACTCATTTACACCTGAGTTGAGTGGTGTAATGTGTGCAAAGTGCCCTACCCAAGGACACAATGTCGGGACTAGAATTTTTCTACAACTACTGTCACCCATCTGACTCCTGGCCATGCTTATTATTGCTTGGCTTTTGTAACAAGATGAGACTCTGTACCGCTGAGTCACGGGCCACACTACTTTCTTTATGACTTTGACTTTGAGTGTTCTGCCATGATGGCCCCAAATCAGGACATTAAAAGCTTTACATACAGCAGGAGCAAAAAGAGTTGGGATAACAGCAATAATGGCCACAATTTTACATTTTTACCAATCTAATGTTGGCAGTGTGTCCATTTTTTCATAAGAATCTGTTTCTTCCTTTGTTCTTTGGCTTGCTGATTTACTGTGTGTCGTGAATCTACACTAACGCCACTAAGTACTTCTCCTTCCCCCCCCCCCCCCCTCTCTCTCTCTCTCTGTTTCTTTTTTTTTCTCTCTCTCACTCTCTATGCCTCTTTCCTCCCTCTCTCCCGCTTTCTCTTTCTCTCTCTTCTCTCTCTCTCTATTTCCTCTCTTCCTCTCTCTCTCTCTCTCTCTCATTCTCTCTCTCATTCTCTCTCTCTCTCTCTCTCTCTCTCTCTCTCTCTCTCTCTCTCTCTCTCTCTCTCTCTCTCTCTCTCTCTCTCTCTCTCTCTCTCTCTCTCTGCCTTCGTTCTCTCTCTCTTTCTATTCTTGCTCTTGTCCTTTGCTTTTTGATAGATCATCAATATTTCTGTATCCATTGATCTATTTCTATGGATCAATCAATATATCCACTTTGATCCCCCCCCCCCCGCCCCCCCCCCCCCCTCTCCTACTCTAAAAAAGCAATAACGACATTCAAATGAAAGCAAACAATTATTTCATTGTTTTATTTTTACACTTATAGATTTTTGGCAAGCAATTCCGCCCCAAAGCCACCTTGTTGACAAACAAACGGATTACAAACAAACCAATTGAAATGGAGGTCGGATTGGTGGACAAAGTAACCAACCTTGACTTCACCAACATCGGATGGGATGTAAGTTAATCCCCTTTTCATTCTTTTGAAAATTCTTCACTATTTTTATATGGCTTGATTTCAACCTGCAAGTTATTTCGATTTTATTATTTTTTTTTGGTTTGCCTGTTTGCTTATTTAATTTTGTATTTTTTAAAAATGTATATATTGTTGGATTGGATTGTAAAATCTGAAGAAAAAAAATGAAAATAAAAAAGTAGAAAGGCACCTAGGAGTCATGACCTAAGTGTGGTCCCGCTCCTAACAGTGTAAGAAGTAAAGGACCCTAAAGGCCCCTAACAGTGTAAGAAGTAAAGGACCCTAAAGGCCCCATAGCAGTGTAAGAAGTAAAGGACCCTAAAGGCCCCTAGCAGTGTAAGAAGTAAAGGACCCTAAAGGCCCCTGACAGTGTAAGAAGTAAAGGACCCTAAAGGCCCCTAGCAGTGTAAGAAGTAAAGGACCCTAAAGGCCCCTAACAGTGTAAGAAGTAAAGGACCCTAAAGGCCCCTAACAGTGTAAGAAGTAAAGGACCCTAAAGGCCCCTAACAGTGTAAGAAGTAAAGGACCCTAAAGGCCCCTAACAGTGTAAGAAGTAAAGGACCATAAAGGCCCCTAGCAGTGTAAGAAGTAAAGGACCCTAAAGGCCCCTAGCAGTGTAAGAAGTAAAGGACCCTAAAGGCCCCTAACAGTGTAAGAAGTAAAGGACCCTAAAGGCCCCTAACAGTGTAAGAAGTAAAGGACCCTAAAGGCCCCTAACAGTGTAAGAAGTAAACGACCCTAAAGGCCCTAGCAGTGTAAGAAGTAAAGGACCCTAAAGGCCCCTAACAATGTAAGAAGTAAAGGACCCTAAAGGCCCCTAGCAGTGTAAGAAGTAAATGATCCTAAAGGCCCCTAGCAGTGTAAGAAGTAAAGGACCCTAAAGGCCCCTAACAGTGTAAGAAGTAAAGGACCCTAAAGGCCCCTAATAGTGTAAGAAGTAAAGGACCCTAAAGGCCCCTAACAGTGTAAGAAGTAAAGGACCCTAAAGGCCCCTAGCAGTGTAAGAAGTAAAGGACCCTAAAGGCCCCTAACAATGTAAGAAGTAAAGGACCCTAAAGGCCCCTAACAGTGTAAGAAGTAAAGGACCGGTGAAATCTATTGATCATTCGAAGAGGGAGGGCGGGGTTCTTCTCTAATGATTTTCTGCTTTAGTTTTACCCGAGTTTCTGCTTACTGTAATTGAGCTTGGAGTAGACGTGTAGAGAATTAGTAAGCTGAAATCTTCAACTTATAGAAAACAAAAGTCATCCATCTCTATGGAAAAGCCCAGTTAATTGCACTCAAATGTTATAGGTTAAAGTTAAGATAGAATTTTAAGCATTTTTTATTACACCCCCTATATATTTTTTTATCTACAATTTCCTTTGTTATGCAAGCATGCATTAAAATTCCATAAATTCATGATCATGAGTCATCAATCGTGGTTAATGATCAGCTCTAAAATTAATAATGTAATTGCATACACAACTAGAGAGAGAGAGAGAGAGAGAGAGAGAGAGAGAGAGAGAGAGAGAGAGAGAGAGAGAGAGAGAGAGAGAGAGAGAGGACGAGTAAAACCCTGCCTCGTGACCCACGCTCATGAGATCAAGTCGAAATAGATGCAGATGACAGCTGAAATACTCTTGTTGCCATTTTGAATTCAATTTAATGGTTTTGCCTTCATTCTTTTTAATCTTAATGAATTCTTTGTTTTATGAATCGTTTTGGATGAAACTGGGTGTAATAACAAGATTAATTCACGTTTATTGGGTTACAAACACTCCTTGTGTCTACTTATTTTTTATTTTTCCAACAAGGGTTATCAAATTCAAGTATTTGTGACTATTATTTTACCAATGATTGATAACAGCACATGAATATATGCTACCTTCCACTTGTCAATAATGAATTTTTATATTCGATGTCAACAGAACTACACATGGGGGGCTGAGATTGGCATTTATGACAAAAATGTTTATTCAGGAGCTTTGCTAGGAGACACCAAGATTAATTTTGATGTCCGCACTGGTGAGTAGCTACAGCCATCGATAACTTTCTTATTTTCTAGGGGGATCTGATGTTATAATTGAATTTTAATCTAAACTTATAGCAGTTGGAGGGGGTGGGGGTTCCCCGTAAGCTCCATTGGTAGAGCTCTCGCTTCACACGCAAGAGGACTGGGGTCGATCAAGGGTACAGTCAAGATTTATTTTTTCTTACCCTCTGTCCACCCAGGAGTGGTTGAGTAACTGTTCTGGTAGATCTGGTGGAATGTACTTTGAAATAGACCACCATCCTATCCAAAGGGTAGCAAATGATTGGTATTATCCATTTGACAGTACAGAGACTAATATAAACTTCCGTTCTATTGGCCCAATGACTCTGAAAGACTACTTATTATAGTTTAAAATTTTTAAAAATACAACTTAGGGTTTTATATTGCAGAATATCTACTAAACGTGCTCAAAGCGCTTTACAAAGGGTCCCTGACCAACAGCAACACGAAACATATAGAATGAGACATAATGCCTGTTCGGCAATATTACATTTTT
>NC_088361.1:93208139-93230639 GCF_034508935.2 Berghia stephanieae | reverse complement strand
TATCTGTCTATCATAAAATTTCAAGAAAAAAAATATTTAGAATTTTGACACGTTTGTTATTGAATAAAAATTACTGAAGGACATCTACTGTTACTATTATGATTGACTTCAGTCATCATTGCTGTGTTCTCAAATTGGAGCAAATGTGTGACTGTTGAGCGTCATATAAATGAATAAGAAAGTAAATAGATTATTGTTATAATAATAATGATAATAATAATAATAATAATAATAATAATATAATAATAATAATAATAATAATAATAATAATAATAATAATAATAATAATAATAATAATAATAATGATAAAAAGAAGAAGAAGAAGAAGAAGAAGAAGAAGAAGAAGAAGAAGAAGAAGAAGAAGAAGAAGAAGAAGAAGAAGAAGAAGAAGAAGAAGAAGAAGAAGAAGAAAAAGAAGAAGAAGAAGAACAAAACAACAACAAGAATTATAATGATAATAATAATAATAATAATAATAATAATAATATAATAATAATAATAATAATAATAATAATAATAATAATAATAATAATAATAATAATAATAATAAAAAATAATAATAATAATAATAATAATAATAATAATAATAATAATAATAATAATTAATAATAATAATAATAATGATAATAATAATAATAATAATAATAATAATTATTATTATTATTATTATTATTATTATTATTATTATTATTATTATTATTATTATTATTCGGAGAGGTTTTCAGAATAAAGGACCATGGTTTGCATTGATGATAATCATTAGGGATGGGGGTTGGGGGGGGGGGGGGGGGGGGGGAGGTAAGTTGGCATTATCCTTGTCAATATACTTACAATCTGATGTTAATTATCTATTCCTTACAGTTCTGACCACGACTGATGTTAAGCCAGTAAGCAGTAATTACTCCAACAACAAAGATCTCCTAGCCGACGTCCTTCTGAGAGAGGAGACGTCATCAAGCTTAAAGAGCTGGACTAACAACAGCAGAGCTGCCCCTGCGGCGACCTCTCTCCCTCAGTATCCATTTGATCTTCAAGTGAAATCACCTGATGGGACAACCCGACGTACTCCATCTCCTGCCTGGACCAAATAAAGACATGGAATGGAACTTGAATTGGAATTGAATAATTATTCTAGTATTATTGTTTTTACTATTTTATTTTTTGCTTAGTTGCCACCAGAATTTTATTTGAAACCGAAGATAAAGCATAGGATTTTCGACTTGGGTTTACTACATCTTGTTTGATCTAGTAAACTGTATGGCTCTATCATTGGTTTATTCTCCTTACGGTGTTATTTTTAAATCAAAAGAACCTATTTTGGTTATTTTTATAATTTTTAATTCATTTATTATCATCATTATTATTTTCTTTTCTGTTGGTAACATGTATTTAACTCAGCATTGATAAATGCAGGGATTAGAAGAGGGGAAATGGATTATTATAAAGTTAGTGATATTATTAAAATAATGTTATTCATTTGCTTACAAAGGGAAGATGTAGTAAATTAAAAAATAATTCAATGTAGTGAGATAATACGATAGCGCATTTCTATCCAAAAGGCATAAAAATAGATAAATAGATAAATAAACAAATAGATAGATACATGAATAATAAATAAATGAATAAATTAATTAATTAATAGCATTGAATAAATAACTTGATTAATAAATGAATGTAGAAAGAGCACTAAATAAAACACACTTAAATGGTGTACTACAGAATCCGGTGAGCTCCAAATATCTAAATCAAGATTTGTATTGTTTACAGTTTTGAAAGTTTGTTTTGTTATTTTGCTTAATGATAGTTTTATTTTGCTCCATTACATTTTTTGGTTAATTTACACTTTCTTACAATTCTTTTGTAATTGGCACCTGATATTGTTATAAAATTGTTTTGCATAAAATGTTATAAAATGTGATCCACTGTCTCTAACCAGTATTATGCCAGGCGGGCTGGACACTTTGATAAAAATTAAATCTACAGTCGGGCAGGGAGGTCACTCACTGTGTCTTTTATACCCCTATATCTATTTTATGGGTGGTTGCTTTCTGTCTTTGTCTTGGAATGAGATTACTTGGTTTTGTCCTCACACTGGCGCTGAAATTACCAAAACATGTCGCAAGCGCTGTAAAACCCCTAAAGCAAAAAATAAACAACCCCGAACAAATCTACTTTCAAAGATATAAAATTAGTGTCAGATTTATACGTGACTCATCGTCTCCAATCAGTCCAGGGTTCAAGTCCCCTCTTTAAGTGGCATGTAGTTGAGTCCTTGGGGAAAAAAAACTTCACTGACATTCCCTCATCATACTCAGGTATAAAATGAGTACCTGGCCATTCAGTTGTCTCTGCTGAAAAAATAATTGTAATATCGACTAACAAGTGTCGTGTCTCATCCTACATGTCAAGTGTTGGTGTTGACTAGGCACCCCTTGTTTAAAAGAATTTTTGGTTTGTTTTATCACGTTGGAGTGATTCTGATAATGAAAATGGAATTTGTATTTAATAAATAGATTAAAATACATTTTTGATAATATTTCTGATTATTTTTCATTCAAATTCACTTTTTGGCATCTGGTTCGTCCTGCCATAAAATACTGATTGGAGCCAATGGGTCATATATAGGTGGTCGGCGGATCAAACCTCTGAAGTCCCGATTTTCACGATCTGATTCATCAGAGGTCTGATCCGCCCAAAATTAAATTTTGATCCACCGCTCGTGAAAATTGAGACTTGAGAGGTTTAATCTGCTGACCAATGTTCTATTGAGGAGGACAAGCATAATTCTGTTACCTGGGAACTCCTAACATTTAGGATTTCAGACTATTGAAGCTTTGAAGTTGTTATTTTTTCTGCATCTGGTTCAGACTGACATAATGCCACATAGAGGTGATGGATCACACACACACACACACACACACACACACATATATATATATATATATATATATATATATATATATATATATATATATATATATATATATATATATATGTACTTGCTCAGTTGTCTTTCCTTCTTCAGTGCTGATGGTTTTCTGCAGATCCACGGAAATACGCTATTTTGGAGACAGAGGAGGCATCTCCTCCTTTTCAGCCTGTTCAGCAATTAATTTTCACAATACCCGGCTTTTCTGCTAATTTTTGCAAAATTATCATTCCCTTTTAATTTCAGAGAATCTTTCTATAAACGGCCGGTGAAGACATCTCAACTGTATGACTATTATCAATGATAGTTTATCATCTCTGTTGGTGTAAAAATGGGGGTTTACACCATTAATACGAGACTTAAAGACAAATGTTCAAAATTTTCCTCCTTTTTCACCTTTTGTCACCATCGGCATTGCTTCTTGTCTAGAATGTGACAGTAAAATGGTTGAACCGCGTGTTTTGCTATATTGCTGAGAATGACGAATCAAATAAATGTGTTTGTATTTATACATATAAAGTTACCTGTGCATTAGAAAACAAACTGTGATAACAATAATTATAAAATGTGCAAATTTTGTTGTTTTTTTTTCTGAAAATAAACGTATATGTGTTGTCAATGTAAAGTTTTGAAAATCAAAATTGTCTGTCCAATTACAATTTTTCAACAAACAAAAATTAATTAATTGATAAAAATTAAATAATCTGAAAATGAACATTATAAGTGGCTATCAGTCTTCACCAAAAATTAATAAAAACTGTAGCTAAAATGTTAAATTATTAATTTCATTAAAATTTCAATGTCAAAATTAAATTTTATATTTATATCAAAATTTTCGGTACAAAATATTCTTCCAGGGCATAAAATCAAAATGTAATAATTTACATATTATCGTTTTTTACATGTGTTTATAAAATAAATTTAACAAGGTTTAAGTATTCCTTGTTCAAATATAATTTCATGAATTGAGCAAAATGCCTCCCCTTTTCTATTGCACTGTATTAGTCTTGCATAAACGTAATACGATTTTATTCCGTCCATAGAGCAAAAGACAGACCTATTCTTTCAAGTGTTATCTACTCATTTAGTAATTAGGAGTGACTTTTATATTTCTTTCCCATTAAATTTAAGACTTTAACCTTATTTTGATTTGAGTGAGTTTGCGATTTGAAATTTATTGAGTAAATGAAATAATTATTAATTAAATGATCTATCACTACAAATGGGAATTTGCAAGAAAAACTAACTTGTTGAGACCGACGTTGCGATATTCAGTGATTTTCTGACTTGACGTTTTGAAAATTGGTACATGCACAGCATTATAAACATTCTAACGCTGATCATATAAAACATTGATGCTGCGGGCTTATGTAATTAACTCCAGCCAGATATAATGTACCAACACACTAAACGGTGTGTAGCCTTGATTGTTTATAGTCTGATTGATACAAATTAGTGAGAATTACTCATAAAATGGCTGGCTAAAAACAATAACAAAGAGCTGAGTGACATCAAGTTTGTTCTAGATATCTATAAACAAAGATTGAATATGTTTTGAAACAATCAAGTCAGTGATTGACACCCAATTTGTCAATCTTTACTGATAATGATAGTTTAAAAGTTCACTTCAAAATGGAGTAGGTTTTTTTGGGGGGTTTTGTTGCTCTTTTTATTTTACTTGTGTGCCTTCTGAAACATGTCTGCTTGAGGGTAGTAGTTAGGTTAGATGCAAAGATAAAAACAAAAACAAAAGAAAAATAAATAAATAAAAAAATAAGCGCTTAAATTTTGTTTTGTAACCGTTAATTTTTTTTTTACAAAGGTTTCTTTTGAAACCTGCATTGACTGACCAAAATTTATAAAATAAAACAAAAAGCATTTTATTCAAGTTGTTTGTCATTCTTTTCATTTAATTTACCAACAATTTGTATCCCTTTTCAGAGACTATTTGCTTTCTTCTAGACCCTTCCTGTAGTCTTTATCTGTGAGGGTAACTTACTATCGGATGGATTTATCTTTATTGTTATTTTTTTCCTTATAAATTCTATCTCCATTATATTTTTGTCCTTCTCAATGCCGCCCCCCCCCCCCAACCCATTTCCGCGCAGATGCTGTCGCATAGACATTCCATGAAGGAATATAGAAATAAATTGTCCATGGTTTTCAAAGTGAGCAAACTGGGGATTAATATTCTAATAATAAGCGGGGCTAGAACCCAGGAACTTCTGGGTCATAGTGCAATGCCTTAACCATTCTGCCAGTTTGCCCTTGTCCTTTCAATGTAAGGTTTTTAATTGTTGTGGTAATTGTGTAACCATTAAGTGTATCCGTCTTGGTAGAGATCTTGTAACAGTGTCATTGGACTTTTAAATGATTTAAGACCAAGAAATGAAGGTGGAGTGTTCCTACCACGTATTAGTATTTGTGAAATGGTAATCGAGTGTTGTCTCTTTGTGTAAATCGTAAATTGAATCCTTGGAAAAGGCTCTTTGCTAACAATTTGTCACCGTACTCAGGTGTGAAATAAGAAAGTAGAGATGCAGGGGCTGTCCCTTCTCAAATGCATTCTGATTAGTGGTCCTTAGAAAGAGAAAATGGAGTTTCAGCAATGCATGTGTCTGGATTCCTTGAGTGTAAAGATGCAGTAAGGGGACGGATTCCAGCTTGAGAAGGTGCATTGTCTTATCAAAGAAACAAAAAAAAAAAAGCAAAAGCAAATAAAAGAGCTTTTCTATAGCGTAATATCCACTAAATGTGCTCAAAGCGCTTTTACAAAGTTGATAAGGAATCTTCCAGGCTTCCATTCAAGGAGGAACATTTGATGTCTGTAATAGATTAAGCAGGTATTTGATAATATGCTTACAAAAACCCCTATCTACTAGTAGGATTTAGCTGGCTTGGCTTTTTGTAGGCAGTGTGAATGCGAGCCAGTCAACGACGTGAGAATCTACTGAAACTCTAATCTGAAAAGTTGTGTATGAAACAGTGCAAGACATAGAAAAATACAAGACAAAATCATCCCACAAATCAGCCTTTTTCAACTGGGGATCAAACCCAGACCTCCTGATTACCAGTCAGATGTGCTATCATTACATCACAGAGTTTGCCGATAGTTGCTACAGTCTAAATAATACTTTTAATGTTTATTTGTAATGGTGCAGGTAAATGTTCACAAAGGAAACACATTTTCAGTGAAGAATATAAGGTCCATGAACATGGTAAATGGTGACCTCTATCTTCAAGTAGGATTTGACCACCTTCTTCTTCGTTCAGGCAGCCAACGCCATCATGCTGACGACAAGCGCTGGGCTGTGTTGTATGCGCTCAGAGAGGCCATGAATTGTTCATGACTTGGTGCTGTCACTATTTCTTCTGGCAGATTTGTGCTTCTTGGAAAAAAAACAACTCTGTTGCCCATTTGTGGCTGTGTGAATGCAAGAATATAGTGGAATACTCCAGGCTATGCGTTCACAAGGTGGGTTCAAAACATTACAAACCTGTGGACCTGTTTTTTGCCCACTGATTTGATGCTTTGTTGGTTTTTGTTAAAGGGTTTTACGGCGCTTGCAACTCATTTAGGTGATATCAACGCCAGTAAAAAAGGAAGACAATGGGATAGTCATATTCTAGAATCACAATTAAAGCACCCAAGAAAAAGTAAGACACAGGGGAACTGGGAACAAATAGGGATCAGATGTAGATTTCAAGAGCATACCATCAATGTACTTAGTTTGAGATCACCTTCAAGTCTGTTTTGTTTTTTGTTTTAAAGGGTTTTACGGCGCTTGCAACACATTAAGGTCATCATATTAGCGCCAGTAAAAAGGAACAAAATGGGATAGTGAAAAGTTCTAGAATTACAATTAAAGCATCCATGAATAAGGCAGACAAAGAGGAATTGGTTCAAATAGGGAAAAGATGTAGATTCCAAGAGCTCACTATCTGTATACTTAGTTTGAGATCACCTAAAAGTCTCTTTCAGACACAAGCACAGGTCCCTACTAAGAGGAATACACTCAAATGTTTACAAATCATGTATAATACATAAACAAAACATATTACAGTGCATATCAGTGAGATGATTTACAAAGAAAAAACATCATCTCCCAAAACTAAATATGCATTTGACTGTTTCCCTCCCAGCTAGGACTCCGGCCAGGGCCAGGACAAAACCAAGTAATCTCATTCCAAGACAAAGACAGAAAGCATGTTGGAAAACAGATATAAGGGGATAGAAGACACAGTATGTACCCCCCTGCCCACTATAGGATGTCAGGAACATAATAATACATAACAGAGAGATGATTCACAAGGAAAAAAATATTATCTCCCAAAACTATCTATACATTTGACTGTTTCCCTCTCAGCGAGGGGGGTATCCGGCCAGGGCCAGGACAAAACCAAGTAATCTCATTCCAAGACAAAGACAGAAGTAAATTGGAAAACAACTTTAAGGGGATAGAAGACACAGTAAGTGCCACCCTGCCCACAGGAAGCCAGGAACTCCACCCTGTGTTTCCTATTTGAACCAGTCCCCTTTGTCTTACATTTTCTCAAATGCCTCTTGCTGTAAATCTAAAAATTGTTTTGGCTATCTCACTGTCTTCCTTTTTACTTGTGTTGAAATGACCTAAAAGTGTCACAAGCGTCATAAAACCCTAACACATAAATAAACAAAACGCATTTTTAAAAAGTCCGATCAAGAAAGTTTGCATATTTATAATTCAATTTTATTCAGATCTACAACATTTGACGTCATTCAGATAAAATATCAACGAATATTTCACAAACACATTCTCATCACATTGTTCAAACCACAATTACCATGCGTGATTAAAAATCGATTACATACAAATAATAATTAGATTTCAAAAAAATAACACACCATATCTTCTGTAAATATAGTCATCATATTTGATATTAATGCTGAGTTTTGTCAATCAACCCATATGAAGGATGCTGTCATGCAAATCAAAATGTTCTAGGTGGATATGCAGAATTATTTTTTAAAGTGATCGCAGTGAGGATTAACTGGTTCTATCTCCACTCTTTGGAAGATTTTGAGATATTAAACGCATTACAATCAGACTTTAAATGGCTTCATCTGACAAACATTCGTTCAAATCGGGGTATTTGCTTAAAAGTCATGTGTACAAAAGAGTGGTTGAAATTTATATACAGTTATTAGCAACAAAATCGCGTTAAATCATTTTCAAAATTTTCAATTTGATGAAATCTGGAGTTAGAGCCTGTTAATCCTCAGTCCATGATTTGTTAAAACCCAATAATGAGATTTTATCATGAGTCAAAACTAGTATAGATAGACGAGTCAAGATTAATGCTTAGTGCATAAAATCTTAAGTTAGGGCATAACAAAGTAATTAAATTCCCTTATTCATTCAAACAACACAAAGTGAACAATAGGGGCTAAGTATCTTATTCAAGGAAAAAAATGAGATGCTGACAGCAGGGCTTGAACCCTTGTTTCCTGGATGTAAATGCACTGCCTTATCTACTCTGCCATTTCGCCCTAAATAAATGAAATATTTAATTTGACAGAATGGTATGATACAATGGTACAAGTTTAAAATTTGAATGCTTAGTTATCATTGAACACACACATTTTTGCAGATTATATTAACCAGGATTTTGTTGATGGAAGGTAAAATCTATACAGATCTCTGGAACATCTATTGCCAAGTGAGCAGAGCTAGACTGTCATAAGTTTTGGACCTGAAAAAACAAGGAATTAAAAGAGGAGATGCGTCGAATTGACCAAAAAAAAAGGCAATTAAGCCTGCTTTTACTTTTAATCTTATTCAGAAAATAATAAATTTGACAGCACAAGAGTATAACACAAAACCTAGATTTGTTTCACAAGCTATGCAAAAATCTGATATTTCTCTAACGAATACTTCTTTAACGCAATTGTCTTTGAAACTTTATTTTTCAGAAATATAAGCATAAACTACCTCACGTAGATATGTTTGTTTTGTATATATATAATTCTACAATTTTTTCATCTAAATCAAAATTTGATCAACAGCTCACGATAATTAAAAGGAAAAATGAAAAAGGTATCAATCCCTTACATAAAAAAGTCAGTCTTATCACATTAAAACCACATTTTATGAACAGCACACATTCACACTCTCGTTTGAAATTCAGAGAGAATAGTCTATCACAGATTGAACGATAAAGCACGCAATGGTAACAGGGGAGACAATACAATGTTTTGTCTTTCTTTTTAAACGTTTTGCATTTTTTAAAAACAAATTTACAATGCTGGCTTTGATGTCAACAAATCATAAGCATATGTGACCAGTCATCTCAAAATGGTATTATGGTGGGGTGGTCCTTTTGATTAAAATTGAGCTTAAAGACTAACTCATCTAAATAAACGCCTTCATTGAGTATGTGTAGTTATCTGATCTTGTGGTATGACGCATGCCCTCATATTGGAAGGCCTAGGGTTTGAGTCCTGCACTGACTGATAATCAGGAAGTCTGAGGTTAGGTTCCCAGTCAAGGAAGATTTTTTTTAGGATGGGCTTTTTTGTTTTGTTTTGTTTTTTGTTTGTCTTGTTTTGTATTTTTCTTTCTTGCTTTGTCAGGAACTGGCACCGTTTCATACACATTTGTTCAGATCTTTATCTTACACCAGTGCCTGCTCCCTAATTTCTCAATTCTATTTAGCTATTCATTCCAACATAATAATACCAGATTGATACGGTGGGTCTCCTGTTTCTTTGTTGTAGTTGCGATCAATTACTTTGATATGGTCAGAGAAAAGTGGACAGGTGGGAGACCTTCATTGATGGCCTATGCTCCTGAAGGGGTGAAAGGCCTAAGTAGGTAACTAATGCTAATGAAACATTAAATTAACTGCCGTCCTCTGGAAACTATTAAAAAATTTGGCCAGAAAACTCGTCCTTCAAGTATTGATCGATTTAAATGACCCTCATCTTGGAAAAAAAAAACTCTCAAACCTGGGACTTAAGGAAGACCTCAAGAGGTCCAAGAATTGAAATGGCCATTTAAATCAATCAATATTTGAAGGACGAGTTTTCCGGCCAAATTTTTTTAATGCGTGTCTTTCCAAAGTACAGCAATTAAGTGGTTAAGAATTTGGATATGCAAACATCGACAGAGATGCTCAGTCAGTTGGTTTATAAGAAAAAAGAAAAAGAAGAAATGTTTTAACACCCAATTTCCTTGTCAATACTCTTTTCTTGTTAATCGCTTGGAATATGGCAGATTATATTATATAGAAATGCAATAATGAATAATAATAAATTAACTATATTGCATAGTTTTCTTAATCTTTAATGAGCTACCCTGGACAAAAGAAGTATGTTCAAATATATGGAATTCAATAAATACAAAAAATATCTGTCTTTTATTAATTTAATATTGAATAGTCGAGAAAATTGATCAAGACTATTTCCCTTTATTGATGAGGGACATGCACACTTGAATTAATTTTCAAAATTTTCACACACTTTCTAACATTTACTCTCTTAAAATTAAACGAAATGGTTTAACAAAGCAAACATACATCATAGTTTAAACCTAAAATATCACACACACACACACACACACACACACACACACACACACAAAAAAAAAAATCGTAAAAATGTTGCTAAGTTGGAGAAATGAAAAGAACGACTCAACCAAGAAATACGCCTAAAATACAATTTTTGAAATATGAAATGACCCATCAATCACTACTCAATAGGATAAACCACCATCTGTTTCTATTGTTTGTCATGAGAGTTCAATGAGCTTACGACATATCTCGGTCATTCAAGTGCCAGGGAAAAGTAAAAAACGATAAAAAGGATTACATAAAAGGAAGGTAAGAGATGGATGGAATCCACGAAAGATTGCTTCAATAACAAGCGTATATAGTTGTGGGCGACACAACATCAACTTGATAATGCTTTGATTTAGCTCTACAATAAACCATTAAGGAAAAACCAAATGCTTTTCATATCACAGCAAAACTATTAAAAACCAAAAAATACACAAAACAACAGTTTTTTAATTCAGATCTGAATATTTTTTTAATACAAAAAAAACGACAAAAGTATGAGAGGATTAAAAGGATATCCTGCAACCAAAACATTTCGAGTAACAGCTGATAACTGCGAAATGAAACTTTTATAAAGTAACAGAATGCTTCAACAGTTTTTAGGGAGTTAAAATAAGCACACACAAACACACCCACACACACACACACACACACACACACACACACACACACACAAACACTCAAACACTTGAAAAAATATAAATATTTCTAATGGGCAATAAAAATATAATTGAGATATCATCATCTGTCAATGAAAGCAGGCAATAAGGGCCGTAGATCAGTTTACTTACTTTCAATAAGTCACAACCATTCCATTTGAAAACTAAAGCTACAAACAAATGTATATATTATTAAGTTATTGTAAGTTGATAGATATTGTGAGAGTGCTGATGTGCACTCAATTAAAAACTAACAATATATCAGAGTGAAAAATAAACACACAACTGCTAGAGCTGTAAACGATAAAAAGATAGAATGGAACAACATACACATAAAGGAATATTCTAGAAAAAAAAAATTATTAATAATAAAAAAACAACTTTCGTCCGCCTATATAACAAAATAATAAAAAAAGTACCAAACAAATGATTATAAAACACTCATGAAAACTACAGCACAATGTGCTTCTAAAAAAAAAAATAACACACACAGTAACAAGTTTTGTATTATTAAAATATCTTGGGCTGAGGATTAATTGGCTCTATCCCCACTATTGGGAAGTGTGAGATATTACATACATTATAAACCGATTTTAAATGGCTTCACCAGAAATTTTTTTTTTTCAAATCACAGTATTAGCTCAAAAGTTGAGTACAAAAAAGGTGACTGATGATTATATACAGTTATTTACAAAAAAAACCCAAAAAAAAACAACGTTAAATCAATTTTACTCAATTTGAAGAAATCCAGAGATGGAACCAGTACATCCTCAGCCCGTGAGATATCAATCCTTTCCAATTTTGTAATTTGTTGGCTGAAAATTATTTTAATCTGCATATTCTGATTCCTATTTTGTCGTTGATTTCATATATTATTATTATTATCGTAAATGATGTTTGATTGTTTTAATAATATACAAAATATTATATGTTTTGTACGTATTTTACAAAATAATTAGAAATAACTGGGGGTTTAGGAAAAAATCATGATTTTAGCAGCACATACGATAGTATGTACAATCCTTTATTACTATGCACTGTGTCGATGATACTTTTACTCTGATATGATAGTAGGTGAGATTTGTCACTTAGGATAATACATGGAAAAATAATGATGATTTATGCATAGTCTTTAGTTGAAATTGTGACAATGCCTTGTTATAAAATAGTTGTACCTGAGGATGATGGCATTTATATATATATATATATGATTGATATGCAAATTATTCTCTACATTACATGTGTTCTGTTAACCAAAGGAGTCATAGCCCCGAGAATCTACACAACTCGTTTACCCTTCTCCCTCTCTATGTTTGTTATCTTTTCACCTATTTGTATCATGATAAGAACAGGGAGAGAGAGAGACAAAGAGAGAGAGAGAGACAAAGAGAGAGAGAGAGAGAGAGAGAGAGAGAGAGAGAGAGAGAGAGAGAGAGAGAGAGAGAGAGAAAGAGTGACAAAGAGAGAGAAAGAGAGAGAGATGAGAGAGAGAGAGAGAGAGAGAGAGAGAGAAAGAGAGAGAGAGAGAGAGAGAGACAAACATGAGAGGATGAAGGGTAGGCTTCGTCTTTTGACTGTACGACCACACGAAATATCAGATTAATGTATTGCTTTGGTTTGTTACCAAATATCCAATTCCTCTTTTAGTAAGAAAAGATAACAATGTTCAGCTCAGAGATTTTCAAATTAAAAAAAAAAAATTAACTGCGATGATACTGCCCTGATCCAATGGTAAACACCCATACACTGAGCCCTTTAGATCTTTTTTGATACATGACCCGATCCAAATGTTGTTACTTCAAGATGTGGCAGATAGGAAACAAGTTCAGTTATAAGAATTGGTCCAATCATTAATAGATGAGGAGGAGCGAAGGAGACTACACCAAGTCTAAAAGCTCTATACAGAGGTATCCATGTATAAAAGTAGTCCTTCAGAGCAATTAAACCCTTGGGGCCAGAGCCCCATCTAAGTTTCTATATAGCGTGAAATGGGCGATAGCAATTGCTTGCTACCCTTTAAATAGGACACTAATCTATTGCAAAGTACTTTCCACCAGATCTGACAGACCCAGCTACCTACCTAATCACTGCTGGATGGAATAAGAATAATATCTGGACTTCACCAGGAATCAATCAAGGTCCCTCTGCATGTGAAGCGAGTGCTCTACAAACTGAGCTATCCAGACACCCCCCCCCCTCCCCCTCATGAAGCAGATGACTACAATTAAATATAAAGTTAAAATGATTAGACGTGTGAAACTTTGGATTTATGCACTTTATGAAACAATATAATATTCAATCTCTTCAATTAAACTAATAAACGTAACCAAAGTTATATATTTTTGGGACAAAAGTTCTATTTTTAGCATTAATATCACCCCGACATAATACCATTTCAAATGGTGGGTAACATATATCAATGCATCTTCTCTCATGCTGAAAAAAAATGAATTGGAAAAATAACCCAAGGCGTTACTGAACACATGACAGGATTATTCTACACTGATACCGATAATATATGGAGTACACGTTTATTAGTTACTACTGTATATATAATATATGTCCCTCATTCCCTTGATAACATTAATAAAGATAATAATAATATAACATATGATGATGATGAATGGCTATATTACAGCAAAGATGGTGAGTGACGGTTAAATGAATGATTAAATATGAATATGGTGATTAATATCAAAGTGCGCACAATAATAAGTATTCTTCAACCTTAAACAACATGCAATGACGTCGTAATAAAATCATTATTTATATATAAATATATAAGTAATATCTTGGTATTTACATGTACCTCTATACTGGCTCACAATCTCTCTCTCTCTCTCTCTCTCTCTCTCTCTCTCTCTCTCTCTCTCTCTCTCTCTCTCTCTCTCTCTCTCTCTCTCTCACCTGTGCACGCACACATACACACACACACAACTCACACAAATGTATGCATATAGAGTATCTTGTTGCATTGTATTAATCTCACAACCGTTATTGTAGTATAAACTGGAATGGATGAAGCTTTTAAAACATTATTAACAAATTAAGCTATGTACAATTCAACTCGTTCCGCAACCTAATCGTGACCTCGCTCCCTTATCGTGACCTCGCTCCGTCTCTGACAGCCTATGGCTGTATTCTCGACAGTCAACTGGGGTTAAAAAGCAGTGAACAGTCAGTTTCAAAAAGTTTTTAAAGTGAATATTTTTTGCTGCTAGAAGTTTGCTGTTGTTTGTTTGTAAGGGTTTTACTGCGCTTGTGACACATTTAGGTCATATCAGTGCCAGTAAAAAGAAGAAAATAGAATAGTCAAACTATTCTAGATTTACAATCAAAGCACCCAAGAAAAGGTAAGACAAAAGGGAATTGGGTTAAAAAGGGAATAGATGTAATTTCAAGAGCATATCATCAATGTACTTAGTTTGAAATCACCTTAAGTCTCATCCAGACACCAGCACAAGATCTCACTCAAATGTTTACAGAATACATATCTAACAATACAGAGAGATGATTTACAAGAAAAAAAATACCATCTCCCAAAACTTTAATTATCCATTTGACTGTTTCCCTCCCAGTCAAGGACTCCAGCCAGGACTGGGAAAACTAAGTAATCCCATTTCAAGAGAAAGAGACAGAAAGCAACTCAGAAAACAGATATAAGGGGATAGAAGACACAGCGTGACCTTTTGCCCACTGAGGGAGGTCAAAGGACTCTTCCCAGGCTGCTAGAAGCTGTGGACTGTGAAAAGTATAAAACAAAGAAAAATGAATTTAAAAAAAAATTTTAATTAGTTTTCTAAGGGTTATAGTTATATTCATTTTAAAAATGCAAAATCAATATTTCCATGCCTTTTTCATGAAAATGTTGCTGCTTGAAGCACGAAGGAAAAAATAACGATAAATATTGACCATATCTATGTGTATCTGTCTTCGTCTAATAAATTGAAGCTTACGATTCAAGATTTATCATTATTTTTTCATGCCTTTTCAATACAGCAGTAGGCAGCAGATCCCCTATGAAAGTCTCCTAAGTGACTGACACAGGGCTTTTAAAAACCAAAGGTATGGGAAATATCCCAGCATTTCTAATAGGATTTGAACATTTTGTAAGCCTCTGATCATAAGGCAAGTGACTTATCAATTAATCACCGACTCGCCCATCACTATCTGTTGGTAAACTAACAACTGAGGCCCAAGAAATTTACTACAGTGCCTTCGCCTTGTTGATAAGAGAATAAATGGTCATTGGTCAAGTAATGGAGAGGAATGGGAAAACGGTGGCTGATTATCATTTTTAATGTGTATAGATCCATACCATGGATGCTTTACTGTTCGAGCTAATAACCTTAAAGATTGAGTAATTTATCAAAAGGTATGCCATGCCATGTACCAGTTAAGTTCATTTAAACATTACATCTGTCAAGTACATAAAATGTAAAAATTGTGTCAGTAAATCTATAACAATAAATCGATAGGAATAATAAAAATTAAAAAACAAAAACAACAAAAAAACACAGCTGCTTCCTGGAAATTGAATAATAAGCTGCTAGAAGCCGTGGGCTGCAAAAATTAATGGACAATAATGAATGTTACAGATTCAAAAAATAACAAAATGCTAAACAGAGAACTTGTCTGCCTCAAAACCCTTCTTCAGCCGATGTATTATACATGAAGTATTACCTTTTTGGGGGGGTCCTGATAGCTAGTAGCTCAGTTGGTAGAGCACTCCCTTCACGCGCAAAAGGACCGAGATTGATCATTGGTGCAGTCAAGAGTTTTTCTGACCAAAAACCGGGATAAACTACGGCTCCACGAGCCTCAACGCTCTTCAGGACTCCTTTTTTTTATAACCTTTGATTTACTGATTTTTTATCATAGGCTGAAGAAGAATTTTGAGTCAGAAATGTTCCATGTTCAGAATTTTATTATGTATTGGAGCTGTTTCATTCAACTTTTGTTCACATTACTTGGAATTTTGACTAATGTAATAATAATAAATTATAAACAAACACCATTGTTTGATTAAGTATTGCATCAATGCTTGATCAAAGATTCTTCTCTTCTCTGTCTCTTAGTCACAGAACATTCTTCTTCTCCTCTTTTATGATCATTGAATCAGAATTTCCTCACATCAGATATGCAGCATTGCGGAATAAATCTTTACAAACACAACCATGATAAAAGGAAAGAAAAGTCCTTCGCACAATGGAATGGAATTTGCTGTGTGCAGACTTAATGCAAATGTTGCTGCTTGAAGCTCAGAGAAGTAAATGACAAGTGAATAAAAAAATAGAATAGAGGCTTAATTCTACTTTTAAAAAAAAACAAATGAAAAGGACATTTCGGATTTGGTTTACTCTTGGTCAAGAAAACATGATGTAAAACAGGATTGTCAGATGACAAGATGGTGTTGTTAAGGAGAGTAAACTCTCATCCGTACCCCACAATTCTCATTTGTCTTGTGTCTTTATTCATCATATTTTGTTGACAAAGGGGAAACCCAAAACATCCTCATCACTTGAATCTGTGAATTAAAGTGCAGCGTCTACTCTACTTTTTCATTGTATGTAGATTAGCATGTGTTTATAGCTTGTTCTACAATCTGTGTCATAACTTTTGATATGTAAATAGAGTAGCGGGTTGTCGCCTCTTTACACACTTGATAATCACATGATAATAGTCACTGACATTGCCATCAACAACATCCTCATGGCCGTGTGGGTAGAGGTTTCAAGTCATCTCCCGCTGCCAAAGCCTCTGGACAATGAATCATCACTCTGGCAACCAATCCGTCTATGTATTGCTTCATGTCGGCATTCTCTTGCTTCAACACTGAATGGGCAGAAAAAAAAAAAAAAAAAAAAAAGAAGAAAAAAAGTAAGCACATATTTTATTTCATCAAAACCTATGTCGATGACCTAAGAAAGCAATTAAATAATTGATTTTATTCCACCTCTCTCATTGGAAAACCCTATCATTTCTTAGTAAATAAGCAATTGTTGAATAATGCTCTGAATGCGTTGAATAACAATGTTATTCAACGATTGCAGAATATTTGCGCACATTTTATTGGTGTGAAATAAGATGTAATTAGACAGCTGATTGGCAATTAAGAATAATCGTTTGGTGCGCATAAGAGGAGGAGGGATTGAATCCAAATTTTGTTAAAAACATCAATGAAAATAACTACAGATAAGAAAAAAGTTTGTATCAACACTGACATCCATTCTCTCACCTTCATTTTCTTTATATAAACGTAAGATTTCACCTTGAAGCTCAGCTTTTTCACTACCTGGAAGATGGGAGGAAAAGAAAAGGAATTCATTATTTACATCATGATCCATCATCATCAACGTCATCACCACAACTACCACCACCACCAACACCACCATCATCATCATCAACGTCATCACCACAATTATCACCACCACCAACACCACCATCATCACCACAACTATCACCACCACCATCATCACCACAACTATCACCACCACCAACACCACCATCATCATCATCAACGTCATCACCACAACTACTACCACCACCATCAACACCACCATCATCATCATCAATGTCATCACCACAACTATCACCACCACTGTCATCATTATAAAATCCAGTAACCATCCCCATCATAGTGCAATGCCAAGCCTGTGAGCCACTCTGAACTCTCCCCCCCCCCCCCTTACCCCACATGATGAAATAGTGTAGCAAACGCTGGTTACCCTTTGGATAGGATGTTAGACTGTCACAAAGTATTTTCTGCTAGATCTATTAAACTCAGCTACCCAATCACTGCTGGGTGGACAGGGAAGTCAGTAAAAAGCATGACCGATATCTGGATCAATAATTTGTTGTGAGGCGAGTGCTTTACCAATTGGATTCAATAGTCTGATGTCACGCCATCTTGGTTCTAAACAAAGAAAATCATTACTTTTTATTCTTCAAGCTGGCTAGAACTTTTCATATGTCTTGTGATCAGAATGTGTAAAAGTCAAAACATGATCATATTTATGTTTGTTTTTCCCTCTGGATACGCTTTTATGCTTGCCGGAGAAATATTTCATACGGGCGCCCGCCATTGTTCCGATAGTTTAGAGCCAGTGTTACTAAGTTACCATGCGTCATTAGGAAGGAAGTGACGTTACGACTATTGAATCCTATTGAGCTATTTCTCCTCCTTCACCCTTCTCCCTCAAAGCACATAAATAAGAGGCATCCATACTTTTTCTGGCTTCAGCATCCCTGGTGATGGCCACGATGGACTCGCTGGCTCCACGTTTATGCTTCTGGTAGTTCTTTCTGAACCTTCCACTGTTAGGACTGTCTGAGTCGTTGGAGATTGTTGGGTTGTCGGCAGAGCTGCTGCTGTGTGTCCTGGGCATGGTGGCTGAAATCCGTCTGGGGCTTGAAGGCTTTGGTGGGTCCTTCTACAAAAGAATTAGAAACATAAATATGTAACAATGAAATTAATGAAACAAAATTTACAAACGAAATACGTAACAATAGTCAAATGGAGCTGAAGCTTCAAGTAAATTAATGAAGACAGATGATGTGGATGCTTCGGGTTTCCCCTTGGTCAACAAAACACAATGAATGAAACACTAAAGACAAATGAGAGATGAAGAGAAAGGAGCTGTTAACAAAAGGGACCTTGTGTCCCAGGTTTGAGAGTTTTTGTCATTTAAATCAATCGATATTTGAAGGATAGGTTTTCTGGCCAAATTTTTAAATACATGTTTTTTCAGAGTGCAGCAGTTAACTGTTAAAGACATTTTATTCCTTTTTCCCAACAAAGCATAAAAAGTCTTATACTTTTTACTGTAAATTCGATTTTTGGCATCTAAATCATATTGACACAATACTGTTTTGAGGCAAATGGTCACAAATGCAAACATTTGAATGATTAATTATTTATTTCAGTGAAGGAGTGAATTTTAAAAAGTCCATATGTGACCTAACAATTGCCAAACTTTGATCCCTTGCGAATGTCATCTTTTCAAAACTGGGAGAAAATGTTGCCAGGCCTCTGTACCAGCAAGAGATTGAGTAGCAGCCTACAGACTAATGTCCAAAAATGCGGCAACCCTTCATCAGTAGGTCCTGACAAAATCGCCTAATTGTATACGTTGTGGTAACAACCTGGAGACCATCTAGAGCATCTGATTGATTGTTGCACAGTGATGCAGCTGCTGATAGATTCACGACTGTGCATAAACACGGTAATTAATTCACTGCCAGGATAAATTCTCATAAAATTGTAGTGCGATGCCATTAGAAGCTCTCTCTCTCTCTCTCTCTCTCTCTCTCTCTCGCTCTCTCTCTCTCTGTGGCATATCACTTGGACGTAGCCTCCCACACAGTCCTTCGGAAGAAGTCTCTGTCTTGTGCCCATCTGCCACATTCCGTCACGCCGTTGTTGAGCCATTCCTTCCTGTATATCCTGTTGCCATCTTCTTTGTGGTCTTCCTCTGCCTCTTTTGCCCTCCGCCATGCCCTCCAGTACATCTCTCTCTAGTGTGTCGTGTCTTTTCAAGTGCCCAAAGTAATTGAGTTTCAGCTTTTTTATCTTACTCATTAGCAGGGACTTTTTTAGTCCTAGTGTTTTCATGATGTTTGCATTGCTTTCTTTGTTTGTCCATTAGAAGCTACTGCTTAAAAATCAACAATACCAACCCCCCCCCCCCCCCCCCCCCCACCCACCAAAATACAAGATTTTCCTGCATGGTATCCATTGGAACCAAACTGTTTAATGATGTATCTAGATAGAAATATTTCATCCCTTCCAACTAATGAAAAAAATAAATAAATAAATATCTAAACCAAAGAAAATCTCTGAGAAAAATTGTCTTAGAATAATTGGTAATATTTTTTCATAATATTCACTTTCACAAACTCCACTGAATTCATACGATTAAATATAATTGTAAAAAAAAATATGTATATCTGCATAGGTTTTTTTCAGGTACCTGTCGTGTGAAAATAATGTATGTTGATGTAAAGTGTTGAGAAGTTTCCATCGTAAATGTTATACGAAAAATACTATTACCTTTGCTATAAATCTTTATTGCATTGCAGTGCATATTTATCATATGTCTAGTGATAAGCCATGAACTGAAACGAATTGATTATACATTCAATTACAGCTATGAGAAAGACAAATAGTAGCAAGAAGTCCTTTAGTGCTGACTGGTTCTGGATCCGAAATTTGTCCTGGTTTCTCAAGGTGAAATTGATGATAAAAACTGCTTCTTCTTCTCCTCACTAAAATCAGACCTGCCAAATGGCTCATGAAACTGAAGTGAATTTTAAAGCTGCCTGACGATGTGGACAATACAACTATAAGATAATAGTGGAATAAAAAAGGAACATGTTGGGTTAAAACCCTTCTTAAACCAAAAACATTAATGGATAGTCATACTTATACAAAGCATTAAGTAGTCAAGTAAGACAAGAACCAAAGTCAATACACATCTTGCCTATTTGAAGAAAGAATAGAAACACCCCATACCCATTATCTCCCTTGCAAGGCTGAGAAAATCAGGAACATTCAGTCCATGTTCTGAGGTAAAAATTTCACAGATATTACTGACAAAAATTAAGTGAAACAAAGAATCAATTTTATTTTAGACTTACCTCAGTGAGAGAACTCGACCGTTCCACTGGTCGAATCAAATCTCCTTTTTTTATCTCTGGTGTTGGAGTCGAAGGTGCAACCTTATCCTCTGGAATTGGCGTTTCAGCTAGGCTCTCCGCTAATGCCGAGTTTTTGCCTCGACTAGATATGGATCCCGTATCAGAAGCGGATTGCTTTTTCTCAATAACTGGAGTAGTTGATGCGGATCGATCCACAAATGTGAATACATTTTTTAGAACATTTTGTCCACCGGAGACAGTTTCTATCCATAAGTCTCCTTTCCCAGCTGAGTTGGCTTTGGTCGTTACATAGATACGATTTTCTGATTCAAATTCAACAGAATCTAACAAGTCAGAGTCACAGAGTAACAGTTCTACAATGTCTGATTTACCAAGGCCCAGGTTGCGACCTTCCAAGCATAGCCTCGTTCCCCCATGGATTGTGGCCATGTTTGGTACGATGTGCGTGACTACAGGAATCTCCCTGCCAGAAGAATCCAGACCTGACCCAACACTAGGAAAACGCAGGCTGAATCGTTTGCCCTTGTTATTAGATGAATTAATCTGTTGATCTTCGTCTGCATCGTTGTTCCCCGTCAATTTACCCAGATGAAAAATGTCATGGATGGATTTGGAGAGTTTTTTGTTGAAGTTTGCCAGTGAGCTGGTCTTGCGTTTCTCTTCCTTTTCCTCCTTAATGGAATCTTTCTTTTTGTTGGGGTATAGAGAGGTGGAGGAGTTAAAGTTTTGCCTCAACCGTTGAAAGCCGGTGAGTTGAGGACCCGAAGTATTGTTATATCCTGACCGGATCTGGGGGGTGATCATGGTGGGTCGCTGTTTGGAGACATAGCACTGAAAAATAAGTTCCCCTTTTGGGCTTGGGCATTTTTTGTGTGCTTTGAGAGGTGATTTCTTCACGACACCTTTGACAGTCAGGAGGGATGCGACTGGGATAATGATTTGACCAAGGACATCATCCTTTTCTGTCATGGTGAAGAATACATGGTCACTGACATTATTGACGTGACTGTGGACAAAAAAGTAACAGTTGTTGAAGAAGAAGAATCTTAATATTTAAAAATAGTTATTGAACATTTTACACAATACATTCTTCAAACATCGAAAGACAACTAAAATTTGCATCTACAAAAATTTATTTACACTTTAAGACAATTTTGTATATTAATGAGAGTAAAACTTTTCATAAAATTTATAAAGAATAATAAATCTACTACATCACTTTTGTAATTTACTATGAGCACAATCCACAATTCCTTCACAAAATTTCTGAATTCATCAAATAAAAATGAATGTGGCGAAATGCCATGCTTTAATAATCAACACAAGACAAACTATTGTTTAATGTTTCATGTTTCCCCTTTACAAATGATTAAATGTGAAAGAAAACTGAAACTGGATAGTGTTAAGAAATGGGGGAGAAAAAAACTCATTCTCTTCCCCTATTCCTAAAAATAACACAATCCATTTTTTCCACAGCTTTCTTTACATTTCAATTTTTCTTTGATAAAGTCCCTCGCTCGATTGGAACCCCCAAGGGACATGAAATGTTGTGTGACCAAAACAGACGTGGAAGCGCTCACTGTCTGATGGATTGAAAGTGACAGGCCTCATCTGGGAGGCTACCCAGAAGAGAGCCAAGGACAGAAACAGATGGGG
>NC_088361.1:93140639-93200639 GCF_034508935.2 Berghia stephanieae | reverse complement strand
TTTGTTCAGTAAACTCGTAATTAGATCAAATTAAATGACCTTATCTCGAGTTAACAACCTTGCATGCAATGCAAATTCGTTGGGAATGTGTATTAAACAAAAACAGTCAATACTGCCGATCTGAAAAAAATACATTTCAAAGAATTTTGCTCAGAAAACGTCCTTCAAGCAAAGATCGATTAAAATAACACTTAATGTGCCAGATATTCTCAAACCTGTCCTGGGACTTCAGGTAATCCCAGGATTGAGAATTTTTGATACATTGAGGGTCATTTCTAATCGATCGATTTTGGAAGGAAGATTTCTGGGCAATTTTTTTTTTTTAATGTGTTAATTTAAAGTTCGGCAAAATAGGAATTCAAACAGTGGAGAAACCGCGAGTAAACGAGCACAAACTCGTATTCAAACACGTTTCGTCTTTCCATCCGTCTTTTGTATAAGCATCCGCGTGTATCCTAATATATGCATAAAGGTAAAATACTCACACCATCCGCTAGCCGGATATAACGCACCACCACACAAAACTATGGGTAACCTTGAAGGTTTATCGTCTGATTGATATAATTTAGTGAAAACGAATGACCAAAATGGCTGTCTTAAAACAAAAATAATACCCCAAAGAGCTGAGTGACGTCACTTTCGTTCCTTCTATCTATCTCCCTCTTCACTTCAAATAAGATCACTAGAAAGAGGACTATCTGTGACCATTAAAAAAGTGCTGAAAAGGTTGCCTAAAGTTAAAAGTACTAAAAATATGACTTATAAGTATCACAAGACAGGCTCTTATGAAGAAGAAGACTGGGGAGTCCAAAAAATAGTTGGCGACGTGTGGAGAAGACAGCCCAAGGAAGGGTCAAATGGAGAAGCATCATCATCATCATCATCATCATCGATAACGTTTAAGTTCTACATAATTTGGTGCGTTAGCATCTGGTGGGCAGATGTTGTAATTATTTTTAATAAACGCACAGCTTTATTATCAATCAGAATTTACACGTTTAAGGTCACGCACAGTTTTGTGCATTGGTACATTTCATTTGATGTGCAGATGTTTTGAGTATTTTACCTAAAGGCACAGCATTAACATATTTCGCAGTGTCAAAAGTGTGATTAATGCTAAGGGTCTGATTGTTTCGAGCAACAGGCATGCACTGAAGTGGCCATGGGCTTCCTGCATCTCCGTCAAAAGAAAATGTATGTTTCCTGCGCGGAGTGGGGGGGGGGGGGGGGGGGAGGAGGAGGAGTTATTCTTCTCCTCAAACTTTCCCACCGGCCCGAAATTCAATGTAAAGCAAATAACCTTAACCAAATAAGTAGTCAACTGTGCCTTTATGAAATACGACCCAAACGACAAGGTAGTTTATAAACGAACTTTCCTAAATTTAAATGTCATTTACGAACACAATTTGAAATACGCCTGGGAAATAACGCCACCTTTCAAATGACATTTAATGACTTGTCGTCTCAAAACGGAATTGTGTAATAATAACAACAATAACAACAACAACAACAACAACAACAACAACAATAATAATAATAATAATAATAATAATAATAATAATAATAATAATAATAATAATAATAATAATAATAAGCCGCTTTACCCCGTATCTCAACAAGCACAAAGCGCTTTTAACATACAGTGACAACTTTCACTCAAACATACAACCACTCAAACGTGCAGTATGAAACAAAGCAATATAATTCCACAGTGTTATATACTATCAAAAAGAAACGTTTCAAGATGTTGTTTTAAAAAAAAAAAAAGAAATCTGCATCATTAGATAAAGGGTGTCAAATATTCAAACGTATGCTAGCCAATTTTACGAGTCATTTTTGGCTTCATAAGAATGTCTAAATAGGCTTTGATCGGCATGACTCAGACGCCAGAAAGTGATTTTAGAGCGAGGATGACCAGAAATGTCATGATATATTATTTTAGTTTATGTCACTTTTAACCAATATATTTTGTGCTAAATTTAACATATAAACTGAACCCAAGCTTCATATTTATATATATATGACTATTGATTCTATTTTTAGCAGCTAAGCCATCCCGACACACTGTAATACCGTTTTAGGCGGTGGATCAGATTACGGAGACGTGGGGGGTTGGGGTGGGGAGACAAAACAAAACAGGATAACAGTGGATGCTTAAAGGGTTTATCTGTCTAAATCAACGTACACACATCATTTGCAGATCTGATAACCGAACTCAATTATGGACTTGATTTAACAATGTTGTATTGGACTATGTTTTGCGTTGGTTTGAGAGTATTAACTACAATAATGAGCCCATAACAATTTGAGTTATCAGCCCTGCAAATAAGTACACATTGGTCTAAATAAAATAAATAAAAGCGGTTTTTTATTTTCTAAATCCATTTGATGGAGAGGGATATTTGAGAAAATTCGAGAGTTTGACTGAAGTCGCCTTCATGCAACAAGTTGTAATTAAAATACAAAGAATCAAGTACATACTCCAAAACCATCAGCGACGTACGTAAGCACGAGCATACCGCTGGGTGTAGAAACCGTGAAATACGTTACAGAAATGTACATAATTCACCCATCTATGTATTTATTTATTATCTAATTATTGTTTTTGATAGGTTTCGGTTACGCCTGACAACACACCAGATAGACGTGTATCACGAAACACAAAGCAATGAAGGAATGCCTGTTCTCAATGAAATCGATCGTGAATGGGTTCCTTGTTAGCATAATCAATGGCGACCGATCGCCTCCAATCTACTGTTTTGTTTAGTTTGTTTTTAAGGGTTTTACTGCGCTTCCGACACATTTAGGGCATTTCGGCGCTAGTAAAAAGAAAACGGGATAGCCAAAAAAAGAAAAAAGAAATATAGATTTATTATAAGCACACGAGAATACGTAAAGCAAAAGATAAAGGTTCAAATAGGGAACAGATATAGTTTCCAAGAGCACACTTTCAGTGTACTTAGTTTGAGATTAGCTAAAAGTCTCATCCAAACGCAAACACAGGATCCCGCCAAAAGGAATACACTCAAATGCTTACAGAAAATAACGGAGAGATGATTTACAATGAAAAAAATAAATTATATATATATATATATAATCTCCCAAAACCAATACAATACATTTGACTGTTTACACCTCAGCCAATGACTTCCGCCATAACCAGGAAAAACCAAGTAATCTCATTTCAAGACAAAGATAGAAAGCCACTCGTAAAACAGATAATACAGGGGGATAAAAGACACAGAAGACACAGCAAGTGGCCCCCTGCCCACCGTCGGTCAGAAGACCCCACCTAGGTCTCGAATCGGTATTATAATATAGGGGTGAACCAATTTCCTGAAAATTGAATCTAAAGTCAGATTTACACAATTTTTATAAGACAAATTGGAGTGAAGGCCCTGTTCTAAGAAAAAGATCTGAAAAAGTGTGTATGAAAACAGCGCCAGACAAAGCAGACATAAAAATACAAGAAGAAAAAAAAACGTCCACATTTTTTTTTTTATTAATGGAAAAAAAAAACTAAACAAAACAAAATCAGCCTGTCTCGACTGGGGAAGCGGTCGCGGGCAGATTATTTGGTTTTAATTTTATTCTTGTGTTTTTCTTTCTGCTTTATTTGTTTCATACACAATTGTTCTGGTCTTGAAGTACAAATTTTGAGACCCTGTTAGTGTTTTAAAACGTCAATCATCCTTCTCAACGAGGTGTATTATTCCAGGTAAAGTGTCATAATAATAATAATAATAATAATAATAATAATAATAATAATAATAATAATAATAATAATAATAATAATAATAATAATAATAATAATAATTATAATAATAATAATTATTATTATAATAATAATAATTATTATTATAATATTAATAATAATATAATTATTATTATTATTATTATTATTATTATTATTATTATTATTATTATTATTATTATTATTATTATTATTATATTATTATTATTATTATTATTATTATTATTATTATTATATTATTATCATTGTTATTTGATATAGCGCCAATATCCACAAATAGTGCTCAGAGATGCTTTACAATAGTTTTTTAAAAGTATCACACATGTTCATTCATTCGGCTACAAATCACTACAACAGTCACACACATCTTGTTCGAAATTCACATAGAATCACGATAAGCGGAATGGAAAAGATCGGTTTTTAAATGCCGTTTGAAGACTGGTAGACTTTCACATTGCCGGGTTTTAGGTGGTAAAGAATTCCATGCGATTGGAGCCGAAAATGCAAAACCTTAGACTTTAGAATCAATTTTAGGCATATTATCTGCTTCATCCCAACATGGTACCGGATTGAGGCTGTGCTCCGTAGCCTAAACGCTACGATGTCTCGTCTTATCACAAAAGTAAAGCAATGTTTAGCGTGATTAGTGGCCGCATGGGTGAAAATGATTATGAAAAAAAAATACTTGTTCCGATGTTGCGTCCTTTAGTTTTACCATCTTGTTTTGTTGGTTTCAGTTACCATTCTTCTCTCCTTCTTTTTTCCCTTTCATGTATGTCGCCATACGATTTTGTAAATTATTGGCAAAAGCCAAAAATTTAATCAGCTTGAACTCGAACTTGGTAAGACCCTTTACACACATAATCACCCCCACTCAACTCAAGTGTAAATGAGACCTTGAATATTGGTGATGGCAGATATTGAAAGAGTTGGTATAAAACGGACTCGCTACGGGCGACTGGTACTGCATATAATGGAAATATGATTCGATATGGCCTGCTGGGGAAATAAATCAAATCTTGAGACGCGCGTTAAGCATGAGAAATCCGTGGAAATGCTCTATGCAAAGGTTCATTTTTTAAATTTTTTTTTGAGGCAGTGGGTCACATATGACAGAAACGATACTATCCAAGGCTCTTAACTCACATTCTCTCACATTACTCAGGTGTAAAATTCGCACCTGGCCATTAACAGCGCAGTTGCTGTCCGGGGGGGGGGGGGGGGGGGTGTGTGCAATATACCGTCTCGTCCTTTATTGAGTTGCTGTTGACGAGTGACCTTAGCCCGAGTCTCTAGCGTGCTATGCTAGTGACCCTTTGTAAAGCTCTTTGAGTACGTTTGGTGGATATTGCGCTATATAAATGCTCAAGTCAAGTCATGGTAAGTCAAGTAAGCAGAATCAGAAACCAATGTGGAGGTTGTTTGTGTTTATGTAAGGATACGACATACAATAGGAACACTGGGAATGACGTCATCAGCATAAATTAAACAGCGACCAAACCATTCACGCGTATTCCTTACACGCAGAGCGTGGCAATTCGTTACCTATTAATTTGTATTCAAGTCAGGTCAGATCAGCATTGACAGGAATGCACGCGCGCGCGCGCACACACACACAATCCATAATGTTTGTTGACTTAATTTTAAAGAGACAGACAGATAGATAGAGAGAGAGAGAGAGAGAGAGAGAGAGAGAGAGAGAGAGAGAGAGAGGGGGGGGGGGGGTAAAGAGCGATAGATAATTAGACAGACATTTGGATACATAGATAGATAGGAAGATAGATAGATAGATAGATAGAGTGTGCTATGCTAGATAGATAGATAGATAGATAGATAGATAGATAGATAGATAGATAGATAGATAGATAGATAGATAGATAGATAGATAGATAGACACATTGATCGATAGGCAGATTAATTAAATAATTGATGATAGGCCGATTGATGGACAGAAGAGAGAGAGAGAGAGAGAGAGAGAGAGAGAGAGAGAGAGAGAGAGAGAGAGAGAGACACACACAGAGAGAGAGAGAGAGAGAGAGAGAGAGAGAGAGAGAGAGAGAGAGAGAGAGAGAGAAAACAACGCAGTGTACCTACTATCAGATCACGGAACTCTGACATCAATACAATCGATCTGCGCCGATGAGATGATGGCACAGCACAGCATAGTACAGTACAGTACAGTACACAATACAATACTTACAACCAACACACAACATATACAATACATTACAACCAACACACAACATACAAGTCGAATCGGTGAACCGTGAAAAATAAAATACTTTACAACGCCCCAGTGAGGCGGAGGGGCCAAAACAATAGAAATTATTTGTTATGGTCACAGAAGGAAAGAAATTGACGTCACTCAGCTCTTGGTTATTGATTTTAGACAGCGATTTTAACGATTAATTATCACTACATTATATCAACCAGGCTACAGGTAGTTTTGAGTGTTGGCACGTTATATCCGGCTGGTGAGGTTGTGAGTATTTTGTCTAAAGGCATCAATATAACATCCGTACTTGTAACCCATCGTCTCGTGTCGGTATTCTGTGCAAGAAAAGCAATTTGCCGTTAAATGGGATCGATCTATATTCAGGTTTTCGTTCAACCGGGTCATCGATCACATGATTTGCTGCTGTACAACGATTGGATCTTTCTTAATAAATGTAAACACGCAGCTAAGTTGTGACAGTTGTAAACATACCCATGAGTTAAGCTGAACAAAATGACCTATTGTGACGTTAGATCATTCGAAAACTTCGAACACTTTTCACTATAAAGGGTCGCTTAAGTACCAGAACGACTCGTGCTCGCGGAAAGATAATTCAATCTAAACTGGAGGGGAAAAAAAGAAAAAAAGTCAGATGAGCAAAAGTAAAGTGGATTTTTTGGGTTTTTTTTTAAGCCACTTTTTTCCTTCTCAATGTGGTGTATTAATTCATTTAAGATGTCATAATTGTGACTTTATACTCCGTTTATCCCGACATAATGCCGTTCAGAGGCGATGGGTCACATACAGCGACTACTATACGAAGTCCTAGGTCACATATCATAGCCGTCCGTTTTGTTTCAATATTAAGTAATAAAAACTTCTTCATAACGTGTCTATCTGACCACAGGCCATTAAGACAGTAAAAGTAACATTATTATTATTATACTAATAATAATAATAACCACAGGACGGAAAACATTATGGTAGTAAAGGTAGTTGTCACCAATGACCACACCTGTCTTACCTGACCTCACAATACAAGCCTATCTGATTGGAGGGAAACGCTTGTCAATTTTTAGCTGAGTTATATTTATTAATGAATGGGGGATTGAATTCATCACAAACCTTCTAAATCAAGTGTATGACACAGGAAAAATGCCAACTGATATGAAACGATCCATTTTTATAGCACTACCAAAAAAGCCAGGGGCAGTTGATTGTGAACAACACAGAACTATTAGCCTAATGAGCCACCTCACAAAAATTCTTTTGAAGATAATTTTACTAAGAATAAGAAATAAAATACGACCTGAAATTGGGGAGATGCAATTTGGTTTTGTTGAGGACAAGGGTACCAGAAATGGAATATTCACATTATCAATGCTGATGGAAAGATGTATTGAAGTAAATAAAGATCTGTATATGTGTTTCATCGAATATTCTAAAGCCTTTGATAAAGTACAACACGAAAAACTATTCAAAATTCTATCATCCTTGGACATTGATGGTAAAGATTTAAGAATATTACGGAATTTGTACTGGGAACAAGAAGCAGCAATGCGTGTTGACAACGAACTAAGCAGTTTTACACCTATTAGAAGAGGAGTTAGGCAGGGGTGTGTTTTGTCTCCAGATTTATTCAACCTCTATAGTGAAATGATATTAAGAGATATCGAACATAAGAAGGGGGTGTGTATTGGAGGAAAGAATGTAACAAATCTGAGGTATGCAGATGATACGGTTCTACTGGCAGAATCTGAACATGAACTACAAGAATTACTGGATGTTGTAGTCAGGAGTAGTGAAAATATGGGACTGGAACTGAATATATCTAAAACAGAATGTATGACGGTATCTAAAAATAATAACCCACCAGCCTGTGTAATAACAAGCAGAGGACAAACAATACAACAAGTTGAATGTTTCAAATATTTAGGCTTCAATGTAACATCCAATGGAAAATCAGATTGTGAAATAAAGAAAAGAATAGGTATGGCGAAGAATGCATTCAACCAGCTGCATACAATTATGAAAAACAGGAATATTAGCATGAAAACAAAAATCAAAGTCCTGGATTGCTATGTACTGTCTGTGCTGCTATATGGTTGTGAGAGCTGGACCATAAACAAGACCATGGTTAAAAGACTGGAGGCAGTGGAAATGTGGTTTTACAGAAGAATGATGAGGGTGTCATGGATGGAAAGGAAAAGAAATGAAGAAATTTTAGAAATGGCAGAAAAAGATCACTGATAACAAAAATCATCAAACGCCAAATGGAATTTTTAGGACACATTATCCGCCACCCTGGTTTGGAAATACTCGCCTTGACTGGAAAGATGAATGGAAAAAGAATAAGAGGAAGACAAAGAATAACGTATTTGAAAGGGATAAGAACTTGGACAGATGAAGCTGAGAAAGGTGGCGCTGCTTTAATAGAATTGGCAAGAGATAGATCAGCTTGGCGGAAGATGACCTCCGACGTCTGCTTCAGATATGGAACTACATGAGATGGGATATTTATTATTATAAATTAATTGATATCTCACACGGTGGCGTGGCGATGGTTCCAATGACAGCATTCCTCTCATTAATGCCGAGTAAAGACAAACACCTATCAAACCTGGAACAACTTGGAAGACTAGTTACTTGTTTGTTTTGTTGTTTTTTTTTTTTTTTTGTTTACTGGGGGGTGGGGGGGGGGGGGGTAATTATTTTTGTTTAAAAAAAATTCTTCATTCATTCGATGATATAAATACAACACGAGGTTAATAATCGACTGCCTGCCTTATGTCAAAAGATCCCAGTAATGGTCAGGACGAAACAAAGTAGGCTCTATCCGGGACGAATACAGAAAGTCATAATGGGGAAAACAGTTGATGGTTTGAGCGAAATCCCAGGTTTGAGATTTCTTTTTCCCTTTTTTTTTCAAGATCAGGGTCATTGTAATCGATCGGTATTTGAAGGACGAGTTTCTGGCCAAAATTTTTTACGTTTGTTTGTTTGTTTTTTTTTTGTGGGTTTTTTTTTTTGTTTTTTTTTTTTTGGGGGTGGGGGGGGGGGTCAGAGTACGGCAAATTATAATTCAGACAGTGACTCAAAATTACCATAAAACAAATGAAAACAGTAAAATCAATAATAATTATCAGGGTATACGTCTACGAAGGTTACGCTACACAAAGGCTACGGTTGAAGTCAACAGTCCGTTCATCCATAGCTTGGTGTCGCACACCACATTTCTGTTACGGTACGATCCACACTAAACTTTCATTATCGTCGTACCATTATAATACATCTATTATGTGAACCCTTTCACTGCAATACCAGTTGTTGTTGTTTATTTCAACCATCTTAATTTCTCCCTGTTTCGATCTGGTTATAAAGCAGTCCAAGACACAGCCGGCCAGATCTGCTAACTTGTGTAAAACAATTTAGTGGGGAAAATTATAACCTGGGTAAATATCGCATATGACCGAAGAAGTAATATTGATGTATATGATAATGGTGATGATGATAAGGGTGATGATGACGATGATGATGATGATGGTGGTAGTAGTAGTTGTAGTAGTAGTAGTGGTAGTAGTAGTAGTAGTAGTAGTAGTAGTAGTAGTAGTAGTAGTAGTAGTAGTAGTAGTAGTAGCAGTAGTAGTATTAGTAGTTGTTGTTGTTGTTATTGTTGTTGTAGCAGCAGCAGCAGCAGTAGTAGTAGTCGTAGTAGTAGTAGTAGTAGTAGTAGTAGTAGTAGTAGTAGTAGTAGTAGTAGTAGCAGTAGTAGTAGTAGTAGTAGTAGTAGTGGTGGTGGTGGTGGTAGTAGTACTGGTGGTGGTCATGGTGGTGATGGATTAAGACAATAATCATTTTTGTGATTAGAATTTTTTTACACTAAAAATATGGAAAACGGCTGTATATGAAGGAAATCGAGAATGAGTGCAAATATTAGAAATTTCCCGATAAATTCGAATCATGAAATCACGATAGTATCGCAGTTACTTCTCTTGTCATGAAAGCCATAATATAATAACATCGTGCATGATATCAAGTTCGAATAGAATCAAAAACCCGCCTGAAAAGGGTTAATAATATGTAAAGCGATAAACAAAGGGCGTATACATACGATCACTCACAAACGACGCATAAACACAATCGTACCCATTACGATGACGTCAGTCTGTTTATATTACAGGGGTATTACCTTAATGGATGGGTTATGATGCTGAAATAAGTAATGGAATACATAAACATGAATATTAAATTGACGCAGTAAACGCTTCAATTTCAACGTACTCAAGGTTGTTTTCTCGCATAAAACAATAGCTATATTTTATTCTTTTTAATTGACACAAATTACTGTTGAAAATATACGGCTGACGTCGGCTATATTAAACTTAATTTCAGCAACGAGGAGGCAATGTCATTTAATCTGCTTAATCTCTTCTAAATCGGATCCTTAAACTTTTAATAAGGAATGCATGATCACCCCCCCCCCCTTCTCCCCATGCGCCTTTCTGCTTTTAATAGCTGTACACTGATTTCTTGACTTTCAAAGGCAAACAATTAACTAACTCAATCCTAGAGATTTTTGCTACTTTTCAAAATTGAAAAAAAAATGTATTAAAAATGAGCATGTGCATAGACAGTTTTATTCAACTATCATTGACATGTAAAAACTAAAAACATTAAGCTTTGATACGACGCCTATAATTTGCCTCAGAAAAATGCAATAAATAGGTATGGGGTAAAAGTAACCCGGATATAGTAGGTGTTAGGGTTGAGTGAGTTAAACGCAAACAAACATAAACAAAAGCATTATTTTTCTCTCCCATCAAATCGACAATAATCAATGTAATGTAATTCTAATATAAGGCATAATAAACTTTAAGCGATTATACCAGCGACCGAAACAATGTCATTTAACCTGCTCTGAATCGGGTCCTATAACTTTTAAGGAATGTTTGCAAAACTTCTTCCTTTTTACCACGCCCCCTTTCTGACATATTTCTCTATGCTTTGCCTTCTTGAAACTTAAAAAAAAACAACAAACACATGGGGGGTGGTCATTAAACAAATAATCCCACCACCACGAGCGTAACATATTTATTACATATCAGTTAGCTATTCATTTTTTGCACCATAAAATTTATTGCTCACGAGTTTACTTTTATCGTAATCATGTCCAATAAAAAACGTTTAATACTTCGAAAATTTGAATAATCATAGCTACCAATGAGAAATTTAAAAAAAAAAAAAAAAGAAAAGAAAAAAAAAAAGAGGAGAAAAACTAGAAGAGGGGGTGGGGGGTGGGGGGGGGGGGTGAGAGAGACATAGGAGGAGGAGATTTACAAAGTATTTAAAGATTTTACATATTATTAGCTAATACGGTAGTTATGACAACCAATACAGAAACGGAAAGTAAAGCATACAATCAAATAAGCAACAACATAATCATATAACTACCTCCTGACAAACTTCTGGCACGACCAAAATAGCGATAGCGGAAATCCGCTAATTCGCGGAAAGCTGACAGCAATGGTGGTTGGTCTCTGTGAGTTTTGCAAAAGGAGAGGAGTTGGTGGCATATTTTTTTTTTATTGTAGGCTTTTTTTCCGTGTTACAAAAGAGCGTATTTAGATAATTATTTACGACAAGATGAAAATACTAGAATTGTTATGATGCTATTCGTGCTGCTTTGTGGCGTGTGGTATGGCACTCGCCTCTGGCCCGATAGGTCCCTACTGGTTTGAATACCGCAGTGAGTGGCTCAAAGCTAAGTGCTTGGGCATGGCCCTTTACTCAAAACCTCACGCCGTACTCAGATATACAACGAGTACCAGGTTACAGCGTTGTCTGTGTAAAAAAAACATAATTGCAATAAGTCTCTTCCGCATGTCAAGTGTTGCCGCTGGCTTGGAACCCCTTGTAAAGTGTTTAGAACACATTAAGTGGACATAGCAGACAATATAATGAGATATACGGATAGATAAATATGAGGTCATTAACAGAAAAAAAAAGAAAAAAAGCCAAAACATTCGAACACGTAACCCTCAAATTTAAATAACAAAAACAAACAAACAAAAAAAATAAAACAAAAAACAACCGCCCCCTCCCCCCCCCCCCCCCCCTTTCCCCCAAAATAAAACCAATGACTCTATTTCTAGGCTTACAGAATCTTTTCGTAGGCGATGCTCCAGTTCTATGATGACGTCACCGGCCCAGTCCTTTAGGCAATGATAAATAAAGTAACACGGTCATGCCCCAGACGACGTGACCACGTGATTTACCATTGATACCTAATTACTGTAACTTATTATAACATTGGGTAACCGTTGGGTCAGAATGTCTGCCATGCATTACCTATTTAAGAATACAGTCTATATTGATGCTATGTGTTTACGTAAAATGCTCACAACATTCATCAGCCGGATATAAACATACCAAACGCAGAACATAATGTGTAACCTTGAATACTTATAGTCTGATTGATATAATGTAGTGGGAACTAATCACCAAAATGACTGTCTAAAAGCAATACCAAAGAGCTGCGTGACGTCAATTTCGTTCCTTCTATAGAAGTGTCTGCATCCATGCCGATCAGAGAGAAAATATGAGACATTGCTAAACAGAATAGATATTTAATATGATACAAGATGCAAATTGGACATTATTTTTCTATTAAACGCTGACTTGCGCCTAATAATAAAATCATGGACCATTATTTAAAAATAAATTAAAAAAAAAAGACAAAGAAAAGAAGCAATTTATCGCAATGACACAACTATCTTGACCTTTTATGAGGAATTCATGATCTTCAGTTTTTCACACAGAAAGACGCTCTCGTTAACGTATTCCTTGTTTAATTAATATATATTCTTATACCATATTAATGAGACCTCTTGCCTCAACCCCGAATTAAGTCGGGATGAAGCAGATATCTAAATTTGATTGTAAAGCCTAAATTATGACATCTTACATGAATTAATAAACCCAATTGAGAACAATGGAGTCTCGATAACTCAATTGGTAGAGCACTTGCTTCACACGCAATGGGGCCGAGATTGATCCCGGGTGCAATCGAGATTTTTTTCTGATCCCCCTGTCCACCCAGCAGTGATTGGGTAGCTGGACCTGTTAGATCTGGCCGAAAAGTACTTTGAGGTAACTAGCGTCCTATCCAAAGGATAGCAAGCAATTCTTATTGCCCGTTTCGGGCTATAGAAACCGGGATAAACTCCGGCTTCATGGGCCTCACTGCTCTGAAGGACTTCATTGAGAATATTGAATGACTTAAGTCTTACATTTTGTACTTCTGAATTTGTTCACTTTATAAATTTAAATTCAATTTTCTGGAGATCAGTTCACCCCAACATTAAAACCGATTTAAGACGATGGATCACATAATAATATGGATTTGCAGCAGGGCGAGCGAGAAGTGTGAATAATAAAACAAATTAATTAAGACAATTATCGTATCCGTGAACGAGTGTGTTGATTGGAAGAAAGAAAAAAAATGTCCACGAAAAGCGGGTTTTGATTGCTGTTACCGACGTGAACATATTTGATGGTCTGATATAAAATGACATAACTAGAGTCTCGCTGTTGCCGGCGCAAAGTTGAATCCATGGAAAAGAATCTTTAATTGCATTCTCTTTCCGTACTCGGGTGTATGTTATTGCGCCTCATCATGGTTTATCCTACGTTGACTTGAAATCAGAAACTTATATAAGTAGGTAATGCTTGGAACCCTTTGTGAAAACGCTCTGATCAAATCAAAGTGAGTATTAAGCCATATAGAAGTTCAATTTAAAAAAAAATAAAAAACATTTTTTTTTTTGGGGGGGGGGGGGGGGGGGGGAGTTAAAAAAAATAGTACCACATGCCCTCCAGACGGAAAGTTAACCTTCCTATTTGTGAGCATTTATTATAATTTTCTGACAACAAGCGGAATTATACTGTATGTAGCTCTAAACAACGACGTGGATTTGAATTAAACGCTTTCGAGTTCTGGAAGACCTATAACTTCGACTGGTAGACATGTCCAATGTAGTGAGGAAAGCTTACAATCTATCCGTCTACATCTCCACAAGCCGTAGAGAGCGAATGGAGTTGGCGTCACTTGGCTATTTGTTCTTGTTTCTAGACTACCTGTTGCGTGATTAGTTCTCACAACAGTCCCTCTCACAGACTAAGAACGTTAAAGATTGCTCATTGTTGTGTATGTTGATAAGAATAATATGGACGCGAAGAACGGATGAGCATCTTCCCTAAACGCATTGCATCGATTCTATTCCGATGCCTGTTACCAACAGCTTGGACAACGGGTTATCCGTGGCCGACTGTATTTATCTTTCAGAGACACACGACACATTCAACACAGCAAGATCGTGACTGGAATGGATATCCACAAATTAACAATCTCGTCATTCAATGTTCCCATCACACTGACCTGTAATCAATCACAGGCATGTCGCATAATTCATTACCGCCAATTGGCTTTCTTTCTATTTTAACCTACATTCCCTCACCCACCCTTCCTGCTCCATCTTCGATAAACCTTCCTCAAATAACCGACTGATTCAGTCACACTAAGTGATGATAAATATAAAAATAAAATAAAAATATAATTTTCCAAAAGGCAGCGAGAAGGCCTGATGATCCTGAAGATTTTTTTGATTTTTTTTTTTTTGGTCAACCCAGGTAGCTCAGTGTCCTAGATCTGGTGGGCATTACTTCGGAGTGGTCAATGAACAAGTGTCAAATCCGAAGGGTAGCAAGTTATTGCCATTGTCCGTTTAAAGCCATGGAAACTGGGATTAGATAATCTAGCATACTATAAACGTGTAAAGGTACACATCGTTTTGTGTGTTGATACGATTGATCTGGCAAAAAAAAACTGGTGAGTATTTTACCTAAACGCAAGCCATCAATAAACGCATTTCGATAAACCTTAAACTTCATTTTAAAAACTACATTCAATTTTCATAGACAACTCGGCATCTATATTGTATCACTTTGAGCCGGTGGACAATGTTTGTAACATATAAAACCTCTACCATAGAAAGAAGCATATTCTACCGGACTCTAAAAAGAAAAATGAAGAGAAAAAAAAAACCCAAAACAAAAAAACGTTTTTAAAAAATTTGGCCTGAAAACCTGTCCTTCAAATATTGATTGATTGAAATGACCCTCATCTTGTCCAAATCTCTCAAACCTGGGACTTCATTGAAGACTTCCATGAAGTCGTAAATTTGAGAGCATTTGGCAAAATGAGGGTCATTTCAATCAAATCGGTATTTGAAGGACCAATTTTCTGACCAAAATTTAAAAAACATCTTTTTTTCAGAGTACGGTAGTAGATAGATATTGATCACGGGGAAGTGAATTGATCGTATTGATTAAAATAGTAAACATCCGCCCGTTGCTTAGTAGAATATACATTATATTATTTATATCATATTGAGAAATCCTACCGACTTGATTCGATTACTGGTCAAGTTAGGTACGGGCGTTATTAATAGAGGATGCACCTGTACGAACTTGGACGTGCGATTACATTTTTTTGGGCTTGTTGGTGGAATTTAAGAACCCTTTAAACGCATCCCGCATACTTAATCCGTAGTAAACATTTAACAACTATTAACTAAAGGTGACATGGCAATCGTTGGATCGTTGACTAAATGCAAATTATGTGCTTATGGAAGGGGGGGTTAAGAGTTACTGGAGGTGAAGGAGAAAGTGGGCTGTCAACGTCATTATTTCTTTCTTTTTTCATTTACTTTGAAACCATTTACTTAATAAAGATTATTCATTTACCCCCTCCTTTCTATTGCGTGCTGAACACTGAGCACAGGGCTCTACTAGAATTTAATTGAAACTAAATGAAACAACACACCTTTCTCTCTCTCTCTCTCTCTCTCTCTCTCTCTCTCTCTCTCTCTCTCTCTCTCTCTCTCTCCCCCCCCCCCCACCACACACACACACTTTTCCCCTCTTTCTCTTACCCTTCCTCTTGATCTGGTGGACAAAACTGGTCAGTATTTTACTAAAACCCATAGCGTCAATATCGTTCCGAGGCTTAATATATGTCACATAATAAAATGGTCAAACCATAAAGGATTTTTTTTCTGTTCCCTACTCTCTTCGTCGGTGCCAATGTCAGGTTTGTTTTGATAGGAATTCTAGCCTTAGAGTTAGCACCTTATGAAAAAAGGTCTTGGCCATTCGAAACACGTGAGTCTTAGGCTAGGTTATGCATGGTCTTGGGCCATTGGGTTTCCACTTGAGGAGGAGGGCGGCGATGAGTCATCGACCAGTGTATGTATGGTTAGGGCCAGATCAAAGACTTGGTTTGGCTTTTTAGTACCAAATCAATAAAAGGTATAATAAGCTATTTTCCTTTCTTAAAAACAATGCTAGCGTACGTATACGTATTGAGTTATTGTATCCTCTTACTTAATTAAATAATAATAATAATAATAACAATAATAATAATAATAATAATAATAATAATAATAATAATAATAATAATAATAACAATAATAATAATAATAATAATAATAATAATAATAATAATAATAATAATAATAATAATAATAAATAATAATAATAGTAAATAAATAAATAAATAAAGCAAAAGACGAATAAAAAATATATTTATTGTTAACAAAGAGTGGATGGATGAATGAACGAAAAAATAAATAAATATATAAATAAATAAAGAAGTAAATAAACGATAACACCCAGGAGCGGTTTAAACAATTAAGAAAATGAATGAAAATGTGTATGAGAGCTGTTTTAAGTAAGAAACAGGGAAGAATTTATCCTGTTTAGCTCTATTGTTACTTTAGGGGGTATAGAGAGGAGCGCGATCTTATAACAATTATTATCATCAAGTTCCTCGCAAAGATGGAAAAATAAAGTCTGAATTTTCCATTTCTGTTTCAATTCTTCATCTGTAACCTACCGAATCAAAGCGAATTTAGAGACATAAGCATAAAGCTTAGAATAAGTTTCTTTCCTTCATGGTGAAGTATAAATACAATAATTTCTTATCAAAACCCGGAGCACAATTTGTTCGAAATCAAAAGTGAATCAATAAATAAAAACACTTCAAAAACACACATTCTCTTTTCGTGTATACACACACACACACACACACACACACACATATATATATATATATATATATATATATATATATATATATATATATATATATATATATATATATACATATATACTGCCAGAAATTCCGTTGACATAACAGACGAGCTTTCGTAATTCCAGCACTGATCAACCGATAAACAGATCACTCTCATTTCGCGTTAATAAGGTCATACTGTCATTCAACATTTTCTCTATCCTTCATTTCTTCCTATTCCACTTCCCAAAGGCCCAATAACAGCTCGTCGAAAAGTAACCGATAGCGAACGTGAAATTACCATAATTTTCATTTATTCGGCGATCACCAATAACTTGGCCTGATCACCAATAGTGGCCTTTAAAACCCTGCCAGAATCGATAACTCGCCCACCAAAATAATGGGCCTATTTTGTCCAATACTTGTCCAATTGGTTATCGAGAACGTTAATCTATTGGCTCGTAAAAACGGGCGTCACAAGGACACGGATCTGTTTGCTTACTAGACACTTCTGATTAGACTTTCTATCACCCTTGGCTTTTAAAAAAATATGTTTCATTTTTTTAAAAATATACATTCCAATACGGGCACTGATGGCGCAGTAAATAAAAGCACACACAAAATGCGTCAGAATGATAACCCCGAATGTAAGTCGTTGGTTCTGGCCGCCATGTCGGCACTTTAAATAATAATAATAATAATAATAATAATAATAATAATAATAATAATAATAATAATAATAATAATAATAATAATAATATTAATAATAACAATAATAATAATAATAATAATAATAATAATAATAATAATAATAATAATAATAATAATAATAATAATAATAATAATAATAATACTTTTATTTCATCCTAATGGAAATTTTTTGTACAGACGTGTGGCATTTAATAAAAAATCACTAAATATTTGTAAAAGCATTGGTTAGAAGAGAATAAATGATCAGTAATAAAATAAATCTGCATATAGCATTTAGAATTAAAATGAAATTAGGGTACATTCCGAAAAGAGACATGTGCCGATTTGTGAGGAAATGTATATAATTCAGGCCAAATTGTTAATTTTTTTCCCCTCATTTTTCGCCAGAAATTAATTTACATAAAACATCAATGATGAATTCAGAAGACCCTGAACATTAAAATAAAAAATAAAAATCCTCGAACCCGAAAGCTCTCAGGAGTGTCGGTTTTAAGAATTATTGAACAAAGTTGGCAGTCATAATTCGTTGATAGTGGTCCTAATTTCCGGCCATTTTTAGTTTAAAAAGTAATTAATTTTTTTGTTCGTGTACGGTAGTTTAGGTAAGGTCATGGAAGAGGCTTAACCATGTCGTTTTTCTGACACTCATTATATTTCCAAAATCTGAGACTTTTTGTCGGGTGGAAATTCTGAGTTTAAGGATTATTGGACAAGTGGTCATAATTCGTCGTTTAGTTGAAGATAAAAATTCCCAGCCAATTTTCTTTTTCAAACTTTTCGGTCAGCTTGAGGTAGTTTAGAAAAGGTCATGCCATTGAAGAGGCACCACCTTGTTTACACGGCACTCGATAGCGGCATAAATAATATCTTAAACCTGAGACTCTTTGCGAAGTCTCGGGATTAAGAATTTTTGACAAACTGAGAATAATAATTCGTTGCTAGTATATTTGTATATTTGTATATTTGTCAGCAAAAGGTAGTTTTGGTAAGGTCACGAAAGATACGAGACCGCACCTTCAAGATTGCCAGGTTAACTTTGCATTTAAAAATAAGCCAAACATGTCAAATAATAATGTCAAATCAACTGACCAATTTTTCCCCGACAGCATTTTTTCGGCTATAATGCTAATAAAAGTGGAAATAGACCCTTTAAAAAATCCGCCTGCCATCAATTAATGTTTTTTAAAACGTTCAATTTCTTTTGAGTTTAATGCTGAAAATAATTTGTGAAATTAATCTTCATTTTTCTATAAAATAGATAGATGCTATTAAGTGATTAAAAAAAATTATATCAAACAATGTAAATTAATGTTTATTTTTCTACAAAATAGATAGAGATTTTTTTAAAACGCAAAGTTCTGTAATTTAGTATTCAAAAGTCAAATTGGCAACCCTACTGACCTCGTCATTTTCTTGACACTCCAGGTATGTGCTAGGAGGACAAGTGGTGGAAGTATGTACAACTTTAAATTCTAAAAAGACAAGGTGCTCGGCGTGCTTATCACGAAATAATTATGGCTGGGGGCTAATAATATGGTTTGAGTTTAATGTTTAAGTCCACTTGAAACGAAAAACATCATTTTAATAGTTCTCCCCCCCCCCCCCTCTCTCTCTCTCTCTCTCTCTCTCTCTCTCTCTCTCTCTCTCTCTCTCTCTCTCTCCCTCCCTCCCTCCCTCTTCGAAAATAATGCGCCAAACAAAGAATACTATATTTCCTGACCAAGTATGATCTGACAATTGTCAAACGTATCCCTTAGTAGATAGCACAATTAGTTACGAACATTGATTATTCACATTGGGCTCCATAGGTCAGAAGTAATTTCCGAGTAAATATGGGTTAGAGATAGAAAAAGGCAGGGAGTTGAGATGAGGGAGGAGGGAGGAGAGAAATACAGAGGAGAGAAGGCATGTAACTTTTGTCGACCAAACCACAATAACATTTTTAGGGCCAGTTGGAAGTTATCATTTTTCGCTCAATAATTGATCAAAAGTAGGATCCCAGTAGATAGGAAGATAAAACTATTTTGAGAATAGTATGTGTGCTGGAGAGAAATATAAAGGAGAAAAGACTTGTAACCGTTCTCCATCTAACCAAAATAAATTGTAATATACCTCGTGACATAGTTATGACGAGTTGAATGTTTACATTTCGCTCAATACTAGGTCAGAAGTAGTTTCCGAGTAGATATTATGTTCGTAAAATCATTGATAATAATAATATAATGTGTAGAGGGGAGTGGTGTGATACAAAGGAGAGAAGACGTGTAACCTTTCTTGACCGAACCATAATAAAATGCAATATTATGTCTCGTGACATTGATTATGGCAAGTTCAATGTTTGCACTACCCTCAATTAGGTCAAAGGTCCTTCCAAGTGGGTACATAAATATAGGCCCGTAAATGATTAACTACAGGCGATTTTGGAAAGGGGGAAGGGAGGGGCGCGGGGGGGGGGGGGGGGGGGGGGCGAAAATACAGAGAAAGGAGAAACGTATAACCATTCTTGACTGAACCATAATAAAATGCATTTTACTCCTTGACATGATTATGGCGGGTTGGGATGTTTACAATTCGCTAAATAATAATAGGTCAAAGGTAGTTTCCGAGTTGACAAGCACGTAAATTACCAAGTGCATGCGTGTTTAGAAGAAGGAGAGGAGTTCTATATAGCAAAGAGGAGAGAAAAATATTTTTTTAAAAATAAAGCTTTTACATAGCGCAATATCTGCTCAAAACGTGTAGTACGAGACATGACTGTTAGGCGATATTACAATTATTTTTTTATTCGACAACGATAACGCTGTTTATGACCAGATACTCATTTTACACCTGAGTAGGTTGAGAGAATGTGAGTAAAGAGCCTTTTCCAAGGACCGAACCATGCGCCGAACGAGGCTCGAACCCAGGACCTCCTGATCCGAAAGCAAATGTCATACCACAAGACCACATTATGGCCGCAGAAAAGAGAAAAACGTGTAACCTTTTCCCCACTGTAGTAGCCATAATAAAATGCAATGTACATCACCACCATGACAAGATGGATTAGATTTCGCTTACAAAGAGCAACGGAATGTCGGGGATTATTCAAACAATGAATAAATGTATGTACTTTATTTTAATTGAGATAAAAGAAGAGGAAAATGAAATGATTGAAAAGGGAAAAAAGAAAGATGAAAGAAGGAAAGAAAGAAAGACAATTATAAAGAAAGAAAGAATGAAAGAAAAGAAAAGAAAAAATGAAAGATAGAAAGAAGAGCAAAAAGAAGAAAGAATGAAAGAAAAGAAAACACGAACGGAATGTGCAAACGTCTTTATAAGGGGCAGAATGAATGTGACGAGTAAAGGAATTTCAAATTTAGTCTATAACAAAGAGTCGTATTGCGATGTTGGTTGGGTGGGGTAAGGAAGTCCAAATGGATGTTAAAAGTGGAGAGGATTTTGTTTTATTTTGTTTGTTTTGTGTCGTTCAAAACATGTTCACATTATACTACCGTAGTCTGAAAAAAAAAAACACGTTAAATAAAATTGGCCAGAAAACTTGCCCTTCATATATCGATCGATTAAAATAGCTCCTTATTTTGTTAGACCATAAGGGACTTCTTTAAGTCTCCGATTTGAGAGTGTTTGATAGGATTAGGGTAATCTTGAAGTCCCAGATTTAAGACTTTTTGACAAGGTCAGGGTCATCTAAATCGGTCGATATTTAGATGGACAATATTTCCGGCCAACTTTTCTTTTTTTTTTTTTTTAAGTGTTGCTATATTTTTTTCAGAGTACGTTGTTAAGTGTGTGTATCAAAGAGATCCGGGATGAACATTTAGGGTTGTAAGAGGACAGGTCAAACAGTGGGAGGTAGTATAAGGTTGCTGTGTGGATATTGGCGATGAGACGATTTTAGGGGGAGGGGTGGGGGGTAGAGAGAGAGAGAGAGAGAGAGAGAGAGAGAGAGAGAGAGAGAGAGAGAGAGAGAGAGAGAGAGAGAGAGAGAGAGAGAGAGAGAGAGAGAGAAGGGGGGGGGGTGTTTACATTATAAGTGAACGCAAAAAAACCAAAGAAGGCCCGGGATGAACATTTCAGGTTGTAAGAGAACAGGTCAAACAGTAGGACGTACGAGGTTGGCATGTGGTTGGACATTGTCAATAACACGAATTTAGAGAGAGGGAGAGAGAGAGAGAGAGAGAGAGAGAGAGAGAGAGAGAGAGAGAGAGAGAGGCGGAGGGGGGGGGGGGGGGGGGTGGAGAGAATGATAGAGAGAGGAGAAAAGTGACAATGAGAGAGAGTAAGGGAGAGATATGAGATTAGAAATTGTGAGATATATAGAGAGGAAGAGACAGAGAGACAGACCTAGAAAGTGAGACAGGGACAGACACACACACACACACACACACACAGAGAGAGAGAGAGAGAGAGAGAGAGAGAGAGAGAGAGAGAGAGAGAGAGAGAGAGAGAGAGAGGGGGGGTCTTCGTGTAGCGATGATACTAAACCCAAAGACGATGACAACAATAAGATAGTCGTCGATGGTGCTATTAACGACGGCAAACAACTTTTTAAAATCTTGATAATGTTTTGACCAGAAAACTCGTCCATCAAATGTCGACCGATAAAAATGACCTATGACTGTTTCAGCAACTTGACATAAACTCTCAAACTTGGGACTTTATAAAATTAAGATGACCCTGATCGTGGCGGCAAAAACTCGCACAGATGGGACTTCTTTCAAGTCCCAGATTTGAGACTTTGTGACAAGCTGAGAGTCTTTTAATTGATTGATATTTGAAGTACGAGTTATCTTGCCTTGCAGACAAGACGGGCTAAATATTTATCTGCCTTCTGCCCGGATTTAAAGTGATTTATTACTTTTTATTGTTTCTGTTACTGACTGAAAAGGGATTTTAACCCGAAACGTTCAATGTTTGGTATTTTGTTCTCTTTTGAAGCTGTATATTCATTTTTGTTCATCTCTTTTTACAGTCCACAGTTTCTAGCTGCTTAGTATCACTCTGCAATCTCCGTTCTGTATTAAATACAAATATATACAAAACAACGTCTCTGAATTTGTTACGTTCATTATTCAAATGTGATTTTTCCAATTCTTTTCTTTGTGTGTGTGTGTGTGTGTGTGTGTGTGTGTGTGTGTATGTGTGTGTGTGTGTGTGTGTGTGTGTGTGTGTATGACGTGATTTGTCCATATCAATGTAAAAAGCTAAGGGCCGAAACGTAATTTGTTTCGTATTGTGAGAATATTGTGTGTGATGAACATCTATTAGTCTCGCTATATTTTTCACACAATTATTCTATCGCATTGTGCTCTAGACATACCGAACGAACTCAGAAGACGAGAGTTTTGTTTTTCTTTATTTTGTTGTTTATGTCTATTTATTTATTTATTATTTGGAATTGCATCTGAACCAGAAATATTCATGAATAAAGAATAGAGTAACCCCCCCCCCCCCCCCGCCCAACACACAAGATTGACACACATTCTTAATCTTGAGACTCCAAATATGATGACAAAAATATAAATGGTGTTATATTATTCTATGTGCGATAATATTAATTAGACCACATTCCGAAATGTATAAACCATGGCCCCTAAAACAACAAGTGCCACCGCCTTCCAAAAATGCCTTGATAAACATTGGGGACTTGGATTTTAGATTTTCAATCTTTGCAAGGTGACAATTTCAACAAAACAAAAAGGATATAAAAAAACCCCCAGAAAAAGTAAACAAAGATCCGACAGTTGATCAGTAAAATGGCACACGTGTAATCAGCAACAGGTGTGATAGTGATAACCGAAGGCAATTTAATTATGGGCTTGAATTAACATTGTTGTAATGTACAATATTTTGGATTGGTTTGAAAGTATGTATTAGCATTGCAACAATGACTACCCCCCCCCCCCCCCCCCCCCCCCCCCCCCCCCCCCCCCCCCCCCACACACAAAAAAAACAAATAATAATAATAATAATAATAATATATAATAATAATAATAATAATAATAATAATAATAATAATAATAATAATAATAATAATAATAATATAAATAACAAATCATTGGGTTATCAGACCTTCAAATAGGTACACGTCGGTAAAATAAAAACCGTTCTAATATGAAAGGGTTTATGTAAACTGCAAACCTGTCCGATTGAAGTAGTTAAGTCATGTTTACTTTTGTGTTTAACCATCCTATAGTTTTTTTGGGCTCCAAGTAGGCTTATGTAGTGTTTACTATGGAGTACTTGGCCTCATTACACCAATACTGTCGTACTCTGTAAAAACACGTATTATGATTTTGACCAGAAAACTCGTCCTTCAAACATCGATTGATCGATGAAGGACGAGTTTTCTGGTCAAAATTATATTTCTACGTAGTTCGTTATTGATGTTGTTTGGTTGTTTGTCTTTTCTTTTCCGAGTACGACAGAATAGTCAAAGGTTCTAACGCACCTACTACGATAAAAAGTAAGGTATATCGGATGATGCAAATACAAAGGGGGAAAATTGGTAGTGGTAGAAATAAGAAACTGGGCAACCCATGACGGCGTCAAACGTAAAACTAAGGACAGCAGAAGCTAAGTTGCCCCCCCCCCTCTCTCTCTCTCTCTCTCTCTCTCTCTCTCTCTCTCTCTCTCTCTCTCTCTCTCTCTCTCTGCTTCTCTCACAATCTTTCCTTAAGCCCAAATGAACGTATTTGCAAGTCTGTTAACCCAAACGCGTTTATGGCGTTAATTTAATATTAATAGCATTGCAATGGACAATGATGTTGATTATCAGACCTGAAGATAAGTACATGTCACTGTGTCACCCTGAGCCAAGGTCTTTTGCCCGTTAGGCCTACAGATGTGGCGAACTTAATGCTGGTACCCACATAGAATACAGGACTCCTAGTAGTCTGTGATGGTACCTTCGTCCGCTCCGTCTACGGGATATCTTTCTGTACAATTTTATCAACCGTAGCCCTTGTTAAGTCATAGCCTGACATGAATGACCAACAAAATAACCTCAAAACACAAGGTCAGACCATCAAAGGAAAGAAAATCCTGAGTTGTATTCAATAGTTCAACCAATGGATCAGTTGTTTCACAAGCTGACAAACAAGCTTAATAGCAATGTCATCATACAATGATGTCATGGTTTGGCCACAATGTGAGGCATGAATTTGTGTAGAACGGTGATGGAGGAAGGAGGAAGAAGAAGAGGAAGACAAAGGAAAGTTTGGATGGACAATATCAAGGAATAGACAGGAATGAAGATGAAGAACTCTTGGAGAATGCCAACAATATAGAAGAATGGCGTAAAGTGGTGAGAGGTGCATCCCGTGTTTCCCCCCGACGATTATCGGATCATGGGATGAATGAATGAAAATCATACAGGTCCTAGTGTCAGGCTATAACTTCACGAAGGCTACGCATAAACAGAGCTATCACTAGCCATGCATTACTCACCTACAACAGTAACCTCATCGGCCTCCATGGTGAACGCTGATCAAGCAAGGGCACAGCAGAACACCACTATCGAATACTTCTTCCAACTTTCGAAATAAAACACGATTTAGACAATAATTTCAGATGACGGCGATGATGGTGATGATGAAAACGACGACGACGACGACGAGCGATATCCGAGCAGCTTGCCAATCTTGAGATATGCCTTACCATTCATCGCGCATGTTGCAATTTTATCTGGAGACGAAATAAAAAAGGAAAGTTGATTAGCTACCTTCAAATAAAACAATAAAATGTTTAAAATGACAGAAGATTAAATAATTTTAAACCAGTAATGCAAGAAATAGAAGTCAAGTGCGTAAATATTGAATTGAAGGTCATCGCATAAAAAAAGTAGGCTGGGTTTGTGAATTCATCCAGAGATGCTTTTATACTGAACATAATCATTAACCCATTAATGGCAAGACGAGATTACATTCAAATTGGTATCATCTTATCATATATTTATTTACTTGTGGCGATTACAAACGGTTATGACCAGTTGTGGCAAAAACAAAAACAAAAAAACCCCAACAAACCTACAACAACAACAACAACAACAAAACAAACAAAAGAATAGAAAAGTCGTACATCAAGCGAAGTCGAGAACAGCTTCAAAACAAAGTTGATATTAAGTCCACAGATTTTCTGGACACTTCAAAAAATGACCGTTTAGCACAACCCCCTACTATATGGATATAACAGTTTTTAGAATGGTTCTTTGACCCGAAATGTCATTAAACCTTACTTACCTAATAATAATAATAATAATAATAATAATAATAAGAAGAAGAAGAAGAAGAAGAAGAAGAAGAAGAAGAAGAAGAAGAAGAAGAAGAAGAAGAAGAAGAAGAAGAAGAAGAAGAAGAAGAAGAAGAAGAAGAAGAAGAAAAAGAAGAAGAAGAAGAAGAAGAACAGGAGTGCAAGAATATTTTTAGTGTACCTGAGAGCTCTCTGATTATATCACTCCAATGACTTCATCGACGTTATTTCTTATTCAAATCTACCCTGGTTTGAAATCTTTCGCTAAGATGTGTTCTAGAATTTAATGATGTAACCTTAAATACTAGTTTTTATTGTGATCATGGTATCATTAATTCTATTTTTAAGCAAAACCGGATGCGTGAAGGAGAAAAAAAAAATTCCCGAATCCGTACATTTTTTAACAAAGGATAAAAGGGATATCTCATGACATATTTGCAAAAAGTAAAATCAGTTTTACCCAAAAAAACGAAGGGAAAATAATAATAATAATAATAATAATAATAATAATAATAATAATAATAATAATAATAATAATAATAATAATAATAATAATAATAATAATAATAATAATAATAGACGTCTAATAATGTTTTCCTCAGACAACGAAAATCCATTGTAAGAGCTCTTCACGTGGTTATCTTCTCGTCCTTTATCTTTGACAACAGAAAGAATGATTATTGAAGTCCCGCCATGAGTGGCCCACAAAATCAACATCGCAGTGTTCAAAGCAAGACTTTCGTGATTCAGAGAATAATAATAATAATAATAATAATAATAATAATAATAATAATAATAATAATAATAATAATAATAATAATAATAATAATAATAATAATAATAACAATAATAATAATAATCATCATCACCATAATAAATTGTATTATGTAAACAACAAGAGAGAGAGAGAGAGAGAGAGAGAGAGAGAGAGAGAGAGAGAGAGAGAGAGAGAGAGAGAGAGAGAGAGAGAGAGAGGGGGGGGGGCAACTTAGCTTCTGCTGTCCTTAGTTTTACGCAAACCCTTTGTACAGAACGAATTTATATCCTGACTTAAATGATAATGATAATGAATAGGAATAATATCTGAAACAGGATTAAAAAAAACAAAAACGATTGGGATGTCCAATACTTATTACCATATAAGAATCGCTGTCAATACATAAGTCATTATGACAAGGAAGTAAAAAAAAAACAAAACAAAAAAAAAAAAAAAAAACACACAAACAAACAAACAAAGCAAAATTTCAACTTCGACTTGAAAATTCGGAATATTTTTCTGTCCCAGGATTAGATTATATTCAAGAAATAGTATTACGACAATGCCCCGGTAGTTTCGGAGAAAACTCGCTTTCACAATAGCTTAAAAGCAAAAATAAATAAATAAATAAAATAAAATTATCATCATTACCATTATTATTATTATTATTATTATTATTATTATTATTATTATTATTATTATTATTATTATTATTATTATTATTATTATTATTATCATTATTAATATTATTATTATTATTATTATTATTATTATTATTATTATTATTATTATTATTATTATTATTATTATTATTATTATTATTATTATTATCATTATTATTATTATAATTGGCGAAATCCCAGGTCTGGGAGTTTTTGTTTTTTTTGGCCAAATTGGGGGTCATTTAAATCGATAGATATTTGAAGGATAAAAAGGATTAAGAATAAATGTATTCCCAGAATTCGGTAGTTAACTCGTTAAATATAACATTAAAAAAAAAAAAAGAGGAAAAGAGAGTAGGGGGAAAATAAATGGAATCAGGAAGAGAAATCCGAGTACCTGGAAGACATGTACAAATTATGTGAAAGACTGGCGGGGGCGTATAATGTGACGCCGAATGGCGTGACAACAAAGCACATGCTACGTTAAGTCGTGAAGAGAGCCAGACTGATTAAGGAAGTTCTATTAAGCATTAGCTTTCTACAAATCGATATCAGGCGGCGATTATTTTGGGGTTTTTTTTCGCATTTATATTTTTTAAAAACAAAATACTAGAGCTTTTATATAGCGCAATATCCACTAAATGTGCTCAAAGCGCTTTACAAAGGGTCCCTGACCAACATCAACACGTAACATGAAAAACGAGACATAACGCCTGTTAGGCGATATTACAATTTATTTCCAACAGAGACAACGCTGTTGCCGACCAGGTACTCATTTTACACCTGAGTACGGTGAGAGAATGTGAGTAAAGAGTCTTTTCCAAGGACTCAACTATGCGCCGAGCGAGGCTCGAACCCAGATCTGAAAGCGAGTGTCATACCACTAGACCACATAGCTGCAATATTTCGCAATATTTATTCAGTAAACCTCCTCAAAGCCTTTAACAAGGATTCCCAAGCAAACAGCAACGCTTAACACGTAGGACGAGACATGAGACCTATAAGTAAGGCGATATTACAATTGTTTTATCTTTCCTTTTTCTATAGAGACAGCATTGATAACAACCAGATACTCGTTTTACAACCTGAGTAAGGTGACGCAATGTGAGTAAAGCGCCTTTTCCAATGACTCAATTGTTCCCCGAACCGTTCAGAGCGGGACTAGAACCAGGGACCTATTAGATTTGAGGGCAGTGTGTCATACCACAAAGTCGTTTATCTATTTGCGGGTCGGATAATCGAGAAAAAGAAAAAAGAAAAAAAATGATGGGCTTGATATTATAGCATTGTTGCAATGAACAATATTTTTCTTTGGTTTTGAGAGTATTTTCATGCATTACAACAATGAGATTATAACAATTTGGGTTGATTATCGGACGTGCAAATAAGTAGACATCGGGCCAGACCGGCTTTGACAGTTCTAAAACGTATTCGATTTCCACATATTATATTATAATACCAATCAATACAAGGACATTGAACCAGCAGAGCAACCATTTCTCGAGTAAAGAATCCGGAATATAATTTACTTCCTTTGTTTACTATGAGTTTCCTTTGTTCCCAATATTATGTGGCTGACACAATAACATTGAACTACCGACTTTAAATTAGGGGAAAGTGAATCAACATTCGAGGAAAAGGATCTCCGTATTAAAAGAAACAAATAAGCGCAACTTTGAATCAGAATAGACAGAAAGGAAAAAAAAAATGATGTGCTTGATCCTAAGGAGGAACGTCCTAGGGTGCAAAAGAAAATTAATAATAATAATAATAATAATAATAATAATAATAATAATAATAATAATAATAATAATAATAATAATAATAATAATAATAATAATAATAATAATAAATATATACAACAACAGAGTGAAAGAGAGACAAAGAGAGAGAGAGAGAGAGAGAGAGAGAGAGAGAGAGAGAGAGAGAGAGATAGAAAGAGAGAGAGAGAGAGAGAGAGAGAAGGGGGGAGGGGTTAGTAGGCTGTCTCTCATCAATAAAAGTTCATTACAATCAATACATCATCGAATAAGTCGTGACATTTTGAAAAGGGCAAACATCAACTGCAATTTAAGCCAAATTGACCTGAGATCGACCCCCCCCCCCCCCTCCCCCGCTCCTTCTGACTATCAGTCTGAATCTGTACCCTATCCGTAAGTAAACATGAATATTATAATATTCGTCATCAAGGCCTTAAATAGCCATGGATTAAGAAAACAGCTGTTGCTTAATGTTTAAATAAATACCAACACGCAGTCTTTCATTATTGAAGCTGTGCTTGGTTTGACGCAATGAACAAAACTACTAGCCTACACAGTAAATATCATTTTAAAAAAAATTTGTCTTCTTTCTGTTTTCAAAAAGAATAAACACTGCGACGCGACCAGAATTCGGAATTATAACTTTCGTATTAGTCATCATAAAGTGTGGTGGCCCAGCCACAAAATTCGAGCTTTGTCAAAAGTGGTCAGATGTCGGATGAGTGGCAGTTATCAAAAAAAAAAAAAAAAAAGATAGTCCCGACCTGGGGTATGACACTTAACTTTACACATTAAAATCCCTATCGACTCGGGTGTCAATGACGACCTGGCTATAAGCAGTGACGAGCATTGTTAAAGTGGTAGTGTCAGGACAAAAAGGGCGCCTGACAGACGACTGGTACTGTATGAAATGAAAATATGGTTCCACACGGTCTGCTATGAGGAATAAATTAATAAATAAAACATTGCAACGCGTAGTGAACTTGTTGAACCCATGAAAATGCGTTATATAAATTTAAATGGTCATGTTTATTTTATTTATCATTAGAAAGGAATGTTAAATAACAAGCACTACAAATGATAAAATGGTAAGGGACCAATGACATGCTGGGATGTACATGCATGTATCAGTCTTTCTGATGTCAGCTACCCACTTAAGTACACCAGGCAGATCTAGACGGATGACAAGCTTCTAAAAGTCTGATAACGAAATATTTTAGAACATGAGCGAACAGAAAATAGATAAAGACAAAAACAAGAAGATGACTTCGTGCGGAGTAAGCCGGATATCAATGAAAAGAACAGCAGCAGCAGCAACAACAACAACAACAACAACAATAATAATAATAATAATAATAATAATAATAATAATAATAATAATAATAATAATAATAATAATAAATAAATATTATCTTTTATTTTTTTTTTTATTTTTTTTTTTTTTTGGGGGGGGGGGGGGGGGGTCATCTTTGCAATGCTAATACATACTCTCAAAAATAGTGTAAATTACAACAATGTAGATCACAACCATAATTAAATTGCCTTAGTTATCATTATTACACATACCTGCTTACCTACATTGTGCGCCCAGTCGGCAAAGGACGAACGGCATTACATTTTGTCAATCCGATTATAATAAATAAGCCATTCATTATACTTATTATTTTTTTTTTTTATTGCAATAGCGCGATACAGTACAGTACATGCGCCCAACATGGTAAGCGTTGGCTTGGGTCCCATTGAAAAGCGATTTGATCACGTTACTCTGTATAAACTGTATAAACGCTCAAGTTTTAATTCGATGTTAAACATTGAAAGTACAGTTTAAAACGTGAGATTTGAGGTTCAATTTTCACAATTAATCGAAGGTAGGCATGTAATTTCTTTAAAATGACCAAAAAGTAAAAGCTCACATTCCTGATCAGACCAAGACCTTTAAATCGCCATCTTCTTTTTTTTTTTTTTTTATCGCGAGTTCAGAGCCCTCTGTCCATTTCGGGGTAGTGGATATTCGCGGTATAAATGCTTATCATTATTATTATTATTATTATTATTATTATTATTATTATTATTATTATTATTATTATTAGTAGTAGTAGTAGTAGTAGTAGTAGTAGTATTAGTAGTAGTAGTAGTAGTAGTAGTAGTAGTAGTAGTAGTAGTAGTAGTAGTAGTAGTAGTAGTAGTAGTAGTAGTATAATCATTATTATTATTTGATTATTTGACACCAGGACTACAGAATATAAAGTCGCTTTTTTGAGACGACGGCTCACATTTCACTTTTCAATTTCTTTGACAAAGTCAAGTCACCTTTCCGACCCAAAGCGCTTGTCTTGTCCGTCTTCTGTTTGACTAGAAGACGTTGAGTGACAAGGTTGTTATGTCGTGACACACACAGGGAAGGGGACGTTTCAGGAAGGAAGAAAGGAAGGAAAAGACATCTCCACCTTCCAAAAAGTAAAAATAAATTAATAAACAAGTAAAAGCAGCAAAGATGAATGTTGAATGTTTGCAGTTGCCTAACCTGGCTCGAGCAGAGCATACAATGACTTCTAAAATAGAATGAAATGCACCCACAGCACCTTGTGTCGAGAGATCTCAACAGTAGCTAATTTGTATCTGGTAATGGCTAAGAAAAGATGAATTCATATAATATACATTCAAACGCGGATGACAACGACAAATGGGCCATCAATCAGAGATAAACTTGAAAGCAGGCACTGGTGCAAAAATAGTGTCAGACAAAGCAGAAATAAAAATAATGAGAGAAAAGAAAATAGAAGTCTGACCAGCTAAGACACTTCACATAATATAAGCGGTATAATATTATTTCCGAGGAAGTTGATTGAATAATAGAAAAAAAAGTATCCTTCTAATGGTTTTGTTCCAGTCTGCAAACGTAAAAGGAAAGAATGAGTAAGTCGGGTAGTTTGCGCTGCCAGAGAGTGGAATGAAAATATTTTCGTTACTTTTGGTGGTTTTAGGTCTGTTTTGGAGATTGTAACTAGCGAGATTCCAATTTCCTCGTTTCAAATGAAGGGTCTGTCAGCGAAGCTCCTTTAAAATCCCTCCTTACCAGCCATTTTTATGATTGTTCCTAAAACATCGTACCCATCAAAGGCTAAAATAGATTTTCTTTATCTACTCAAATGCAATAGGTCCGTGTTATATATATAATTTTGTTCAGAAAAATAATCTTGATAATAGAGTGTACTTTTTTTTAAAAGCCATAACAAAGAAGTATCCTCATAATGTTGGATGAACGAGAAATAAAAAAAAAAAACGTGTTAGAAAGAAGTTGGTTGTATGGTAACAAATGTGACGATTTTGCTATAGTTGGCAAGAAGGAGTCGAGGTAATACTGTAGTTTCCTATACTATATATCCAGCAGCTCGTCTTTGGATCACTTCTAATTGACGTCCCATGTCACCGAGGGATTTTTATTACTGGCCAATGACCACAGCAACAATGCAGAAAATGATGAGATAAAAAAAAAAGCCAACCTACTAGATAATTACATATTATGTACTTTTAGGTGCAGACACAATGGCATAACACATACAGCACAGGTACGTGTGTTCTATCAAAGCACAAACACAAACACACGCACACACACACACACAGTCACACAGACACACATATATAATACAATAAGACATATTAGATCCAGGCATTACACGTAGCCAGGAACCTGTCAACCTATTACGACCATTTCTATAAGCCTAGTAATGTTTGGTCGTACGCCGGCCAAATACCAAATACATACAGACACACACAGGGATTAAAACCCTGTTTCCCATCCTATAAACAGGACAAGAGGCCATCGTATGAATGGGGTTAGAGGTGAAATTGTGATAGTGTATAGTATAGATGTCACACACCTGAGGTTCTGTATGGGGTGAGACAAGGACAGATTTGCTTTCTGAAGATGAGACAGATGATACATAAAGTAAATGTAAGAAAATAAGAGATGAGAGAGAGAGAGAGAGAGAGAGAGAGAGAGAGAGAGAGAGAGAGAGAGAGAGAGAGAAGAGAGAGAGAGAGAGAGAGAGAGAGAGAGAGAGAGAGAGAGGAGAGAGAGGGAGAGAGAGAGAGAGAGAGAGAGAGAGAGAGAGAGAGAGAGAGAGAGAGAGAGAGAGAGAGAGAGGCATATTATCTTCAGGTGGATATTTTCTTCTTTTTTTAAACATTTGTTAATCTAGATTAGTGGAAGTACCATTCCAATATTATTATTTTTTTCTTCTTTTGATATGTTTTTCACCCAAGCAAGGTGAAAGAATGAGAATAAAAGTCTTTCTGCAATCAAGGATAAAGGGACTGAATCACCAACCAAATGCATTCATATAGAGAATCGAGGAGTATCCCTCTCAAGTGAATGATGATAATAATTCTAATAATAAAGAGAATTATCATTATTTGTGACGTCACTGTCTCAATCTGGTATTATGTCTGAGTGAACTGCATGTTGAATTGGGAGTTCAATCTATAATGGTCCGACATATAATCAAATTTTATATATTTTTGTTTATCATTATGAAACTATGCTCTCTCTATTAAATTTTAATATAATTTCAAGTCGTGTACATTTATGACTATAAATTCAATTCTCAATATTCAAACCACCCCAAATTCATCATAATACTAATACAGTTCTGAGACCGTGGGTCAAATATGAAAGCAATAATAGGCTAATAATAATAAATAACAACAACAACATAATAATAATAATAGTAATAATAAATAACAACAACAACAACACAACATGATGAAAATAATAATAACAATAAATAATAATAATAATAATAATAATAATAATAATAATAATAATAATAATAATAATAATAATAATAATAATAATAATAATAATAATAGAGATAAAAAGATCACATGACTGTGAACCAAAGAATGCTTTAATTCAAAGGATATTTCACAAGATATTTAAAAATTCTAATACGTTTTGAAACAATTATTGATATCTTGAAAGGTGTTTGTGGACATAATATGCACTGATCAAATAATATTCTAGATCTTAATAATATTTTCATTGAATGAATGAGGTTTTTGCTATCAGAAATTGATTCATAATGCGCTCCAACTTTCTATGTTAACAAAGCAAAGAGTGAAAAACAACTTAGATTATGATTATTGAGCAATCCCTAATCCAGATCATGATTGGGCATTTGTTGTAAAAACAATATAACAATAATGATAAATAATAATAATAATAATAATAAAAATACAACACCAACAATAATAGCCAACATATTTTACCAGAATACTAGACTTTTATGCTTTAGACATTCCATTTTAATTGGGGAAAAAAAAAACGAACATTAATCTATGATAGAAATGAGATATTAAACAGTTCTTATTAAGTTTAGGAAATCATAATATATATAATGATTTAAAAATTGCTTATGACTTTGCAACGCTACAACTACCATCAGGACGATAAAGTGTAATTATATAGACATGTAACATCAAAAAAAAGATTTAAAAAAATCAAAAGTTGACAAGATCAAATTGATAGCTATTTGGAAATTTCCAAGTCAACGTGTGACTATTCATGAAATTCCAGATATTAACATCATGTATACCCATCTTAACATTTATTATTTATCTTAACACTTCAGCATTATTGTGGTTGTAATCGGTGTGGTACCTTGTAACAGATACAGTTCACAACAACATAAATCATTCGACACCAGATAACAATTTTGGAATTCCCATTATTGACATGAGCAGAAAGAACAAAATACAAAACATAACAAAATCTATTGTAGAGCCCAATATCATATCCTCTAGACAGCGCTTACAAGAGTTCCCCAGCAAAATGTATAGTTACTTCTTGAAGTGATTCACAGGAATCATCTGTGTGTAAACATACACTTACAATCAAGGAAATTGACTCCAGCCAATGTCTGGGCAAAACCAAGTCCTTTTATTTCAGGTGGCAAGCTATTAGAAAGGGATGACAAATCATAAATTACATGTATAGTATAGAAATAGAAGACTATACCCTACAGCCTCTATATATTATAATTCCTACATTCCTATAATTAATACATTTGTGTCAGTAATCTATCCCGCTACAAACTTTTAATTATCGTTTTATGTTAAAAAATATCTTCTTTAAAAAAAAAAAAATAACGTGAATCCAAAGCCAAGCCATTAATTAATCATTTCTCGTTTATTGGTCTTGGCCAGATAGACATGTCTCGTTTGAAAAATCCTAGGAATTTGTCCTCTGCACTGTCTACAGTTATAATTATTTCTTAGAAATTCTATCATGATGAAGTCGATTTATGGGCCTAGTTTAAAACAGGACGTTTATAAGTTAGGAAACTAAATGGACCGAAGTTAAAGACTACCAATAACTGCATTTCAAAAGGAAATTTTAGGAAATGATAAGCATTAAATCAACTTGTCTTTTAGCATCAGGGTGCTTTAAAAAATAGTCCTGAAAAGCCATGAGGGCCCATGGAGCGGAAGAAAGTGCTTATATGAGTCAATTATCGAGGGGTCATAAAAATGTCAATTTACACCAGTTCCTTTTTTGTGATTGTTGAGGAAAATGTCGATCGTCATAACATAATAGTGTGAACCATAAGAGGCTGCGGCTGCTACCAGTAGCAATCAGGATACTGATGGATATCAAAATTTAACACTTTATAGTAGTTATATCAAGCTGTCTACAACTATCCTTGAACTTGAATTAAAATGGTGTTGAGATCAACATTGCAAGAGGCTTCTTTTTTATCAGCCGAGCTTTTATTATATTATTGTTAGTTGGATGAAAGGTGTTAGTGTTAAGTAAAGGGGACACCAAAATATTAAAATCATATTCAGATAAATGGTTGAAAGTGTAAAACACAATTTTTAAAAAATGCATGATGACAGTAATAACAGTGCTAAACAGTACAGCAATGAAAAAGAATGTAGAGAGTGTAGGTGAGTAGGTATCCCTGCCTACCTCCTAAACTCTAATCTAAGTCTAAGCCATAGACAGTAGGAGTAGGCATAGACTCTTGAGAAACTTGAGGTTGAAGCAATGCATCGCAACGTTTAATCTGACAGACTTTTTTTTTTTTTGGATCTAAACTGTTTTTAGACCCCAGGAATTGAATAAGTTCATATGTTATTAAATTTGACATTGGTCTTGGTCATCATTGACATGACTGGACACATGGTGTCACAGAGGGAATATCGTTTTGACTCTTAATTTTTCAATGGTAGAGCTATTACTTGATATTACACTCTTAGATAGCTAGCAGATAGTGTGAATAATCACCAAAACTTGACTCATAAAAAAAGTAAAAGAATTTGTACCAAGATATGTTGTCCTGCCCTGCCGACAGTGACAGTACTTACCAATAACAATTGCCTCAAGTTTAGTTTAAGAATACTGTGTTGTGTTTATAATCCTTATATACCTAAGTAATATAACTACAACGGAATTGTTTGATTCAGCTTGCGAGTCAGAAGAATGTCCGAAATCACAAGATAGTGGTGCAAGCCGTGTCCACTACAACTACAACACAACTACGACTCGGCACGTTTCAAAATTTCTGAATCAACTTTGTAATGAAATCATTGAAGGGTCACTAAGTCACTGTGGGAATGATCAACTTCGTTTCGTCTCCACAAAGATTTATAATAATAGGTGTGTCTATTTTTGGTGCAGCAAAATATTTCAAAGCCACTGACTCACTAGGTTTCGGTTCAGTCGAACACATCAGTTGGACAACCCTCTTCTTTCAGTTCTTGGTGTCACAACAGCTGGCTGTCGGTCGTGCGGACGAACACCAACAAACCCTGTCACAAAGCCAGGTGTAACTAATATTGGCATGCCAAGCTTTGAGATCGCAAATATAAATGTGATAGTTTTGCTTCACTGTGCAAAATGATATTAAATTATAAAACAAAAAAAATCAATAACTACTCAACGCAATAACCACACTAACAATTTTGTTAGAAAGGAACAGAAATGGTTTATTCCTGAAATGATATCACACAATTAAACAAACCGCTACTCTGGCAGCATAACTAGGTGATCTCGCCAAGGCTGTCAACAAAGGATCAGAGCGGACATGACGTCAATGTGTTTGATTCGCATTCCAGAAATACTTAAAAAGTAAAAAGAGGACCTTTCTTTCATGATGCTCGATTCCTCTGTGCCCCCCCCCCCCCTCTCTCTCTCTCTCTCTCTCTCTCTCTCTCTCTCTCTCTCTCTCTCTCTCTCTCTCTCTCTCTCTGTGGTGATTTCTGGTCCTAGAAACCATAAGATGATATGGCTCAGAATCGAAACATCTATTTTTTTTTTCTTTTTACAGCTGTCTCTGATCTCTTTATTCCAGATTGCACACATACCTTACATTTTTCTAGATAATATAGTCCGGGTCTATTTTTTGCTTTTGTTTTGATCAGGTTAGTTTATCCATTAAATACCTACTTGACATGGCAATAGAGGGAGGGGCGGTCGGGAGAAAATATAGGCATCTTTTTTAAAGTCCAAATATGTGCGTTTCGCTACGGTTATACGCAATTAATTACAGCTGTTGTTGTTTTACTTGAGAGTTGCTGATACCTCCGCTTCCATAAACTCTCCACACAGAGTGATATATTATATATATATATATATATATATATATATATATATATATATACCATATATATATATATATATATATATGAATATATAGATAGATAGATAGATAGATAGATCGGTAGGTAGATAGTAGATAGATAGATAGATAGATAGATAGATAGATAGATAGATAGATGGATCGGTAGGTAGGTAGATAGATAGATAGATAGATAGATAGATAGATAGATAGATATAGATAGATAGATAGATAGATAGATAGATAGATAGATAGATAGATAGATAGATAGACAGACAGACAGATAGATAGATAGATAGATAGATAGATAGATAGATAGATAGATAGATAGATAGATAGATAGATAGATAGAATAGACTCCAACATTGTGGTAAATATTAAAATAATAATTCGCTCCATTGCTACATGTCGAGCACTATCCGTACCATATTTGTATCAAATACTATTCAATAGATACATAGATAGATATACTATGGATAGATATATGCAGAGAAGAAAGAGAATGCGTGAGAGAGAGAGAGAGAGAGAGAGAGAGAGAGAGAGAGAGAGAGAGAGAGAGAGAGAGAGAGAGAGAGATCAGCGCCAACGCTAGGTAGTAAAGGTAGTTTTGTGTCATGGAAACCATTTGAATATTCCATTATCTCCCTTTGCCCGAGGTGTCACCCTGCCTATAGATAGTTCGAAGATGACGTCACTCAGGCCTTTGTTATCGTTTTTGCCATCCGCGTTTGTGAGTTGTTCTCACTAAACTGTATTAACCGGACTATAAAAGTTCATGGTTACACAGAGTTTGTGTGTTGGTCCGTTATACTTCCGGATGGCAATGTTGTGAACTCCTTGGCCAAGCGCATTCTATCTATTGGCAATCCTATAAGAAGAGATCATAACAGAAACTATCTCGTGTCTAGAATCAATAGAGGCCAGCGTTGCATTGAACTATAGTCTTTGCTTCGATTCTAAAAAGTACCAGGCTCAAATCCCAGCCTTGGTGCCTGGTCTTAACCAAATCACCTCGCCCTATCTCAATTTGCAGCCCTACACTTCGGCTGACGCCAGACTCATTCCTGTCTTTATTTGAAATAGAAGTTGAAAGTACCAAATAAAAAGCAAAACAAAATAAGACTGGTTCAAATACGGAACAGAGGATTCCACGAGCAATCCACCGATATCCTTATTTTGACCTCAAAGCCCCACCCAGCACAAGCAAAGGATCCCGCTATGAAGAATACACTCAAGTGTTTACATATGAAAAAAATAATTACATAGACCACGGTCTAATTATACAAAACAGAAATGATTTCCATAGGAAAAATATAATCTCTCAAAAAAAGTGAACTATACATTTGACTGTCTCCCGCCTAGCTAAGGATCCCTTCCAGGACCAGGAAGAAGAAGTTGTTTTGAAATGTGATTCAAAAAGCTGAGCGATACATATGCGTTTCTTGTCTTAATAGAAGTTAAGCAAAGTAGGCATAGTCAATGACAAGATGGTTGAAATAATCGGCTGATGTGTTTCAGAGAAAGGTATATAGTATATACTATTCGTTGCTAATGTGAATGATAAGTACCTGACTATAATCAGTGACGGAAATTGTTCAAGCACTATTGGCATTTAATATCAGATAATTATTTTTATTTGCTCGTCGCAATCTGAAAATACGCCTACAACTCATGCGAGTTGAATCGTAAAAAAAAAAAAGAATATTAAAAAAAAAGAGCATTTATATAGCGCAATATCCACTAAATGTGCTCAAAGCGCTTTACAAGGGGTCCCTGACCAACAGCAACACGTAACATGTAGAACGAGACATGACGCCTGTTATGCGATATTACATTTTTTTTTTCCGACAGAGACAACGCTGTTAACGGCCAGGTAGTCATTTTACACGGTGAGAGAATTTGAGTAAAGAGCCTTTTCCAAGGACTCAACTATGCGCCGAGCGAAGCTCGAACTCAGGACCTTCCGATCCGAAAGCGAGTGTCATACCACTAAGACTTGACCACATAGCCGCTTTACAAGGGGTCCATAGTCAACAGCAACATTAACATGTAGGACGGGACTTGACGCCTATTAGGCGATTTTGCAATTTATTCCCGACAGAGACAACGCCTCTAACGGTCAGGTACTCATTTTACACTTGAGTGCGGTGAGATAATGTGAGTAAAGAGACTTTTTCGACTATGCGCCGCTCAGGGCGGGACTCAAACCTTGGACCGTCCGGTACGAAGGCGAGTGTCATACAACGAAGAATTTCCAGATTAATTTATTTGCTAATAGTCATGATTTTGTCTAAATATAACATTTTGCACAAGGCATCATCCCTCTCTCTCGCCTTTTTTCAAAGCCTGTTTGTATGTGTGCATATCTGTTTATGTGAATGTTTTTTCGTCTTAACCAAACATTTTTGAACATTGTTTACCTTACACGAATTGACATTTGTTGGACAACAGACACCAAGTGGAGAACATAACCACGCCCCTCGAACAGTTGACAGTCGTCCGAATGTAAAACAATGCCTAAACTAAACAAACTACACGGTATTACCATAGATGATATGACTCCGTGTAAAATACTAATTATACAACTAATGGTCGAAAAACAATAACAAAGAGCAGAGTGAAGTCAACTTCCTCTAATTTGATCTTTGTAAACAGCCAACTATATTTGTCCGAGCGAGCTTGAGCGTGTGTCACGAATCTACCAGTTAATAGTTTTCTACGATTGTATTTTTTTAATACTCCACGAGAAAAAATTGCCAATATGTTCAATTCTACGTATAAGTCTGATAACCTAAACTATAATATCTTTGTTTTATTGGAAAGACTCACGGAATTCTCTAATTATCTATTTCAACAATGGTAAAACAAGCCAACTGCATTCAGTTATCAGATTTGCACAAAGATCCCGATACCATATAATTTGTTGGCACAAACGTTTTTAAGGGCTTTCTTTTAGTAGGTCATTTCAATGCGAGCAAAAAGAAAGATGAGAGGGGAAGGACGAGTTGAAGATTTGTAGTTAAAAGCACTAAAGAAAAGGTAAGACAAGGCGGATTGGTTTTTGTTTGTTTTTTAATGGTTTTATGGCGCTTGCAACACATTTAGGTCAAATCAGCGCCAGTAAAAAGGAAGAAAATGGGATAGTTAATATTTCTAGAATTACAATTAAAGTACCCAAGGAAAAGGAAGACATAGGGGATTAGTTCAAATAGGGAACAGGTGAAGATTCCAAGAGCACACTATCAATTTACTTATTTTGAGATCTTCTAAATGTCCCATCCTGACACAAGCACAGGTCCCCAATAAGAGGAACACACTCAAATGTTTACAAATCATGTGTAAAACAAAAAGAATACAATGCATAACCGAGATATGATTTACAAGAAAAAAATATAATCTCCCAAATCCTTAACTATACATATGACTGTTTCCCTCCCAGCAAGGGTATCCGACCAGGGCCAGGACAAAACCAAATCTCATTCCAAGACAAATACAGAAAGCATGTTGGAAAACAGATACAGGGGGATAGAAGACAGCAAGTACCTCTCTGCCCACTATGAGGGATTGATGTAAATATCAACCCCAATACCACAAATCTGATTGTCCAACCCCTCCCGCCCGGGACCAGGACATAACCGAGTTATCTCATTCCAAGACAGGGTCTGCGAGAAACACGGAAAAAGAAATATAGAGGGATAAAAGACATCTCAATACAAGACAGAAACAGAGAGCAACCCAGAAAAGGGTATACTAGGGGGAAAGAAGACAGAGCAATAGTGAACTCCCTACCCACCAAGAGAAGTCAAAACACCCCAGTAACCAAAATAGAATATTTTCAAGACAAAAAACGTGATGCAATGTAAATCTGAACTTTATTTCATCAAAATCGACGCGCACTTATTTGCAGGTCTGATAACCCGAAATGTTATGGGTTCATTGGTGTGATGGAAATACTCTCAAACGAATGCAAAATGAAATATTGTCCATAACAACAATGTTAAATCAAGCCCATGATTGCGTTCCGTTATTAGACCTGTAAATAGTATGAGCGGGATGATCAAAATGTATACCCAACAATACTCAACAAATCAAAATATATTCATTCACAATTGTCAGTAATAAAAATAACAATAATTTAAAAAATAAATATATATATATAACAACAGCAACAACAAAAAAACAACAACAACAACAACAACAACAACAACAACAACAACAACAACAACAACAACAACAACAACAACAACAACAACAACAACAACAACAACAACAATAATAATAATAATAATAATAATAATAATAATAATAATAATAATAATAATAATAATAATAATAATCACAATGAATGAACGAATGAAGAAATAAATTAACGATGAATTAATCAAATTTAGATAGCGCAATTCAATCAATGCGCTGAAATTACGAATCTAAATGGTGAAAAAACTATCTTTTCCGTTCCTTTTTCAGATTTTTACCTTATAGACAATTCAAATGGCTGTCATGTCAGCAAATTTACAAAAGTAAGATTTATTATCCAAAAATTATTAAAAAATAACCTCCCAACAGCCCTCCCCCTCCCCCAAAACAAAAACAAAAAACAAAACAAAAACAAACAAAAAAAAAAAAAGAAAGAAAAAAAAAAAAAACAAAAAAAAACAACAAATAAAAACAAATCCCCAAAAACAAACAAACAAAAAACCCTTTATATAAAATTTCACAAATATATTTTGAAAAAGGCAATACACAATCAGGTAAAAACTTGGCCCTTTTTTCCTTCTATTAGGTATAAATCACAGGTAAAGCTCTAAAAATTGGAAAATGACAGGCTCGAAGTAACAGTGATTTCGGTTGTACTTGCATATTTACACATGTGTCTTAAAGTGAGATGAAATGGTAAAATTTGTTATCTGGTGACCCACTATAAACTTTCGTTAATACTGCTCCTCTTCAGTTTTTGTTGTTGTTTTATTTTACAAAGATTTAAAGAAAAAAAAAATGACTGATTGCGAAAGTTTTGACAATTCTCATGAGAGTTCAAATTCTAGGATTTCGATACCTCAGTTGGCAGAGCATGTAAAGAGACTGAGGGTGATGTCAAAATTGTTTTCTGACCTCCTTGTCCACCCAGCAGTGATTGGGTAGCTGGATCTATTAGATTTAGTGGAAAGTACTTTGCAGTAGACTAGCATCCTGCTCAAAGGCTAACAAGGGATTGCTATTGTTCATTTCCTGCCATAGAAATAAAGATAAACTCATGCTCCATTGGCCTAATGGCTTTGAAGTACTACAACTGAGAGAAAATTAATTATTTGGATCAAATCCTGTCCATGCGATTACGGCATTCCTAAAACACAAGGTATGAGGAAGAAGGAATCAGAAAGAAGAATAATTTTACAGAGATATAAGACAATACGAAAACTTCACATGTCAATGGAAACTGGTTATGCATGTTTGCTGTGAATAACGTGGTATTATCAACCAGCACAGGTCTACCATAAAATAAAACCAAAAAAAATCTTTTTCTTTGAAAATAAAAAATGATTTTGAAGAAAAAAATCTCTACAATATTACCTTAATCCTCAAGAACGACTTGTACTTATTTGTAAGTCTGATAACCAAATTTTTTATGGGCTCATTGTTGTAATGAGAAATACTCTCACACAATGCAAAATATTCTCCATTACACAACAAATCCAGCCCACAATTGCGATCAATTATCAGAGGTGCAAATATGTGCATGTCGCTTAAGAACAATAAAATCAAATATGATAAAGTGATACAAAGACCAGAGCCTGCAAGAGGTAATAAAAGGAATATTATAATTTTAAAACCGTGTCATGAATAATCCCATTTTTTAGTAAAAATCTGAACTGGTTATAATCTAAAATGTAAAATAAATCAGTATTTACCAATTTTTTTTTTTGGTAATCGTATCAGGCATGTGATACTCCACTAGGAGTTTACGCGGTTCTTCACAGATACAGATCCAGGCCTGGTCAGTGTATTTACTACAACATAATATTTCTGTTTTGATCAACTAAAAGATTTCAGACTTCACATAATTAAAAATTTGATCATCAATATAAGAGGGAAAAAGACAAACCTTTGCAACATTAAATTGGTCAATTGATAAAATCAATAAAGAAAATTTAAAAATAATGAGGAAATTTAAAGATGTTTGTTTTTATTATTAGGGATTTTACGGCATTTGAGACACTATTATTTCATTTTAGTGCCAGTAAAAAGGAAGAGGATAGAGGAAAGTTGTAGGTATGAAGTTAAAAGCATAAAAGAAAAAGGAAGACAAAGGGGACTAATTCATATAAGAACAGAAGATTTCTGTAAGCAATCTATCATTGTGGTAATTTTGACATTACCTTGAAGACCCATCCAGGCACAAGCAAAGAATACCACGATGAAGGATACACTCAAATGTTTATAAAGCACAATACACAATATACAAACATAATAGTAATAGAGAGAAAACATATTGTCTATCAAAAAAAGTACTAGAAATTTGACTGTCTCCTTTCCGGGTAAGGATCTGTGCCAGGATCAGGAAAAAAAAACCCCAAAAATCCGGAACAAAGACAGAGAGCAGTACGAAAAGGGAAAAACAGATACTAGGGATAGAGGACAGAGCAAGTGACCTCTCTGTCCACCATGGGAGGTCAGAAAACCCCCATCCAGAGAAATTTACAGATAAATGAAAACAAATAATTTATACTGTGGAGGAAAAAAGACAAATCTTTGCAACATTAATTGGTAAATGGAAAAGTCAATAAAGACAAAGTTAAATTATTAGGAAATTTTACTGACGAACAAAAGCAGAAAAAAGTTAGTTTAAGAATATAAAATATAGACTTAAAATGGCACAGACAAACTCGACACCATAGATAAAAAAATTGAAAATAAACGATTCATGTGATAAAATTAAAAGGTAGATAGAACTCAATACTTTGGTAAACGAAAAATTTAAAGCAGGATTCTCAAAAAGTTTCAGAATTTTACATTTTGCTTTGATTGAACGCATTTTTCAATGCATTAAAAATTATTTATAAGGAACTTTTTCGTTCTTAGTTAGTTTTTAAGTTTTTAATGGTTATATGGCGCTTGCAACACATTTAGGTTATATCAGCGCCAGTAAAAAGGAAGAAAATGGATAGTAAAAAGTTCTAGAATTACAATTAAAGCACCCAAGAAAAGGTAAGACAAAGGGGAACTGGGAACAAATAGGGATCAGATGTAGATTCCAAGAGTATACCACCAATGTACTGAGTTTGAGATCACCTATAAGTCTCATCCGGACACAAGCACAAAATCCAACAGAGAGGAATACACTCAAATGCTTACATTATACACTAAAAATAACAAATATAATATTACATAACAGAGAGATGATTTATAAGGAAAAAAATATCATCTCCCAAAACAATAACTATGCATTTGACTGTTTCCCTCCCAGCCAAGACTCCAACCAGGGCCAGGACAAAACCAAGTAGCCTCATTCCAAGACAAAGACAGAAAGCATGTTGGAAAACCCAGTTTTTCATTCTTAAGTCTTCTGTGATAGGACTATAGGGGTCAGAGTGACATGTACTTATTTGCATGACTGATAACCAGAAAAATTATGGACTCACTGTTTTAATGGAAATATTCTCAAAGCAACGCAAATTATTGTCCATTACTACAATGTCATATCAAGACCATAATTGCATATGGTTATCAGACCTGCAAATATGTGCGTGGCGGAACAGAGTCATTAAAGCAACGCTGATAACTGGGACAATCAAGCTGTTAGTAAGAATGAATTAAAATGACTGAAATTCCAGCATCTTAATAATAAAAAGTGTCTAGGCACTAATAGTTAAGTACACAAATTTGTTCAATTGCAGAGTAATGGCTGAAACAAATGACAGTATTGTAAGTACTTAAGCTGGACGTACTGCTGAACATAGTAACTGGTTCTTTGACAATAAATACCTTACTTTTCTAATGGCAGGGATTGAGATCAGCACAATATTTACATACTGCGAACCCTTCATAATAAAGAGAGTAATCTCGAGTCTCTATGAAACAGAAGGTCCACTAAATGCGCTTAAATCATTTTACAAGAGATCCCAAGCCAACAGCAATGCTTAACAGGAAAAGACATGATGCTTGTATGGCGCTGTCACAATATTTGTTTTGACAAAGACAAGTTTTTTACTGCCCAGATACCATCAATTGGGGTGACAACCTCAAACAGTGATTTTGCCTCTATAGATTTGGACAAATTATATTTAGTTTTGTAAAAGTTATTTCTTTTGATTAAAAAAAAATAATAAAGGGAAATATCTGTGACAAGGCCGAGAATACTCAAAATGCTCCAAATCGGTTGGGGTAAAGTCACCTCAGTTGAAGGTAATTATTTTACACCTCAGTACAGTGTGAGAATGTGAATAAAACGCCTTTTCCAAGGATTCAACTTTGAACAGCCAACAGTGGGACTCAAACAAGGGACCTTAGATCAGAGGACTGCCGTGTCATATCACAAGACAAAGCCACACAAGAGTAGTCTTGAGAACATATGATGCTTTGGCTAATGGTAATATGACCTCTTGTTGCTATGCAAGCTATTGACATGGATGCTTTTTATACTATTATCTTGTAATATAGAATGAGTCCTGGGCTATCCAATTATTTGAAAACGTTGTCAGTTACCCTATTATTTTTTAAAGAAATAGTTGAATAAACATTTCATTTTTTTTTTTTTTTTTTTAAAGCAATTTTTGCCCCTGTTATTGACTGTAAACCATGAACTGACAACCAGTATCTACCTTATGTACTAGCCTATCACCTAAAGTAATCAGTCCCACTGATCCTGAGCATCACTGACAATTTCAACACAGGCAATTTGAACAAATACATAACATTGTTAGATGTCACAATACAGTTCCTTAATCTGTGTGTGTCAAAATATTGTGAAAAATACTCACAAACAGTGGGGTTGACCAATTCAGCAGCTTAGTATGTACAAAAATTTAACTATGGATCGATTAGATATTAATCAGAACTTTTCAATGACAGGTAATGAACAATCATGGGGATAGAATGGCTAAATAAATGGGCAAATATTCTGGTTAATTAATTCTTAGTACAGCTTGAATCATCAATTATGGGAAGGTAAAAAATGCTTTGATCTAAATCAAGAGTTCTCTATAAAGTATTACAATGGTGAGAATGACACACGAGGTGGATGAACACGGTCATGAAGAAGAAATATTTAGAAAATTACATGTGAAAAAAACAAACAGTAATAATTTTTTTAAAAATGATCAAACAACAAAACATTTATAAGGCGAACAAAATCTAAAACATATTGAGAATGATAGGAACGTAGTAATAGAGAACAAATAGATTTTAAGACTTTGATGTTTAAATAGAATATACAAATAACAGTACAGATTAATGCATATATTATAATGGATTGAATACAACAGGATGATATTTTTTCTTTTCCAATCAACCAATTAGTGTGAATAAATCATGATTTGTTCTTAGAAACATCTGCAAAATCATTGAAATTTTAATACAAAATGATATAAAAATTGAGCACTATGTAGAATTCCATGAAAAGCTATTAATCTTGTGTGAATTTGTTGCACTATGTGACCCGCCATGTCGATCTGGTATTATGTGAAAATGAATTAGATATAGGAAAATTGAAAATGACATTGAAGTAATCAGAAATAGAAAACCTAAGCTTTTTTTTTTCAAGATCAAGATTCAAATCTAACTCTCATCAATGCATACATTTATATTGAATCTGATTGTCTCTTTTATGTCAATTATAAGCATAAAGTTCACTCTGACGTAAGACAGTTTTGAACATGATTTGTCATATATCTTCTTCTTCTTTCAGCTTATCCCGCATTTTGCAGGGTTGCCATAATGAATGCCACATCTCCATGCATCTTGGTTCAGCGCATCATCATCCTCCAGGCCCAGTTCTTTCTTATCATCCTTTACCTTATCCCACCATCTAGTCTTTGGGCATCCCTTTTTCCTCTTTCCTGCTATTTTTGTAAGTCCAATACTTTCCTTCCCATGTACTCCCTCTCTCGTCTCTTTACATGTCCGAACCAATTCAATCTATCCTCTCTCATCTTTATTGATACATTCTTCACCAGTCAACCTTCGAATATGTTCATTTCTCACGTTATATTTTCTATATCAACTCAAAATACCAACAGATATATCCAAGCCAACAGTTATGGATTGCAAGGTCTATTAGTAAGTCGTTTGATTGGATTTCTTTTTCAAATTTTATCATACCAGCTAGTTCATGATTATAAATGAGATTTTTAACCTTTCCTTAGAAGGAGGAGGAGTACAATATTTGTTGATTTTAGTTAATCAACAGTTTAATAATTGTTCTCCACGTTTAGTGACCTTCATTTATTATACCAGCTAATTCATGATTATGAAGGGAATTTTTATGGCTTATGTGGAAAAATAGTACAATATGTATTGATTTAGATTGATCAAATGTTTAATAAGTTTGTCCCATGCTTTTTAAAAAGCAATTAACAAAAACAAAAATAACACCTTCAACAACAACAATTAAAACAAAAAAAACTCAATAAAACAAACAAACAAAAAAAACGAGGCTCTAAAAAACTATTTGCAACTGTACTGATTTGATCAGGCAAGCTAGAAACCAAAATCATTCCTCCCTCTCAGGAGTAATGAGAAATGTCAAAAAATTGAGTGAAGAGTTTGACTAGTGAATAATTAACTTGGTCGTTGGATGCTGGAATGAAGAAAAATGAAGAATTAAATGCGTTTTGACTTCAGTTACCACATGTTTTTGGGATGAGTGAAATTTTGGGAATTATGTGAAAACATTGCTGTTTGAAGCTCTAAGAAAGAAATAACAATAGGGAAATTGAATGGAACTTCAATGTAATAAACGAAATCAGATAATGTGAACGTTTCAGGTTTCCCCTTTATCAACAAAACAAGATGAATGGAACACTGAAGATGAATGAGAGATGTGAGAATGACATTATTAATGTAGCTGAAGTTTGAAAATTGTAGGAATACGTAAAATGTGTATAATTTGGTAGGTCTATATTTGAATGTATGAACTTGAAGAAATCATTGATGAATTTATGAAATAAATGCTAAATAATTACAACCTCAAATAGTGGCAGACATATCTAGCATACATTTGACTTCATGTTAATAAAATATATTCTCATTAAATTAAAATAATAATGAAAAAAAAAACAAAACAAAAAAACAACAACAAAAGATAGCTATTTTAAAACTAAATTCATGACACATGGACTAGAAAAGGATCAAGCTTTCTTTCTGACATCGCTAGTTACCCGTCCACTTGACAGCTGTTTTTGACGTTGGATCCTCATATAGTTCAGATTAGATGTGGCACCTGCAGAAGAAAAAAAAACCCCAAAATTTCTTTAAATATTTGTGTTGTTTAAGAATTTTATGGCGCTTGCGATACCTTTAGGTCATTCCAGCATAAGTAAAAATATAGAAAAGAAAGAATAATTTTTTGAATTTCTAGATTTTAAAAAAATATTAAAAGCACCCTAGTAAAGGTAAGACAAAGGGGACCGTTTCAAATAGAGAACAGAAGTAGATTCCAGGAGCAAACTGCATAATTAGAGATTACCTCAAAGTCCCATTCAGACACAGTACAAGGTCCCACTAAGAGGAATACACTCAAATGCTTACAAAATATACAGCATCTAACTAAATGATATAATATGAGTGCCTAGAAAAGGTTCCAAAACTTAATCTGATGTTCCATTGATGAAATAAACAATAATCCTAGTAAAAAATTTTGAAAAGCTTTTATTGTGTGGATAAAGTGTTGAAAGAACATATATTTTTTGATTTATTATTGGGTGAGTGGATAAGGCATTGCACTTCCGCCCGGGGTGGGGGGTTCAAGCCCTGGTGTTGGCATTTGGTTGTTCCCTGAGCAAGAAACTTCCTATCTTGTAGTGCTGCACTACACCTGATGCCAGGGTTATATATGGATTTTTTTTTCTCAAGAAAGAAGACCATAGGAAAAATTTGCGCATATGATGAATATAGGGAATTTTATCTATTTATTTCATACAATTTTATTTTCAAAAAATTGCATAAATAGTTGGATCAAAATTGAATGAAAAATATCCAGATAAATTTATTTTTAAAAAAAAAAGAGAAAAAAGAAAAGAAAAGAAAAATAAATTAAATCCAAATCACACAAACTCACCAAAAGATGCAATCACAAGGTAAAAGATAAGAAAGTATGGGAAATAAAATGAACAGTTGGCACTATTGGGAAGCTGGAAACTAAAAAACCCTGTCTCTTGGAAGTAGTAAATAGCATTGATGACGATGCAAGCTGGAAATGAAGAAAATAATATAAATGATATTTAAGTTACATATATCTAAAAATAAAAATAGAAAATTAAAAATAAAATAATAATAATAATAATAATAATAATAATAATAATAATAATAATAATAATAATAATAATAATAATAATAATAATAATAATAATTATGATAGTGTGGGGTGTTAATCTGGACACTCTTTCGTATTCACCTTCTATTTTAACGCCTAAATTTAATAGGAATTATGACATAGAGCTGAGTTCCGATTTAACACAGCCAGAAACAAATGCATGACATATTTTAGCCAATTTCAGTGCTATTCCGTGTTATAAATAGTCTATTGAAGTCCTTGTCTCACTTGGAAGATTGGTTACGAGCTTCTCCTATCGCTTTTTCACGAATTCGAGGGGTCGAACATTATCAGGAATCAATAAGTAAGTATATCTATATATTTTTATAAAATAATTATTTATTAAAATAGATCTTGAAAACGTTTGCCACCAAATCACCCAGTTGTTCCAATTCAGACACCCAGTTGTTGCACTTCAAACATGACTTTTTCGATTTGCTCTATTTTGTCACTGTTGTTTATTTGTTTTCAATTTTAATTCTGAAAGTTTTTACTAATTAATTTGAAGATTCTTCGGAATAAAATATTGTTTTTCTGTGCAAACAATTAATTTGAATTATTATCAAGAGAAGTCTCCTCTTGTTGTACAGCATCCATTATCGTAGACTGTAACGAAATAAAATATTTATGACGTCATTGATCCTTGAGATCGTGTAATCAATATTTTTGCGTAATCATTAATTCTTTTTCATTCTTTTAACACTTAAATTCATCCAGAAACCGGCTTTATATTTGATTTTTATCAAATCAATTCACTTTAATCATGAAGGTAAAAGCTAGTTTAACAGCCATCTTAGTTCAAACTAAAAGTTTGTTGCATTTGTCTCAATTGTCAAGGGGGTGTCCGAATTGGCACAACCGGTTGTCATAATTGGTATACAGGGTGTCTGGATTGATACAAGTGACTAGGGCCCAGAAATCAAGGCCAAACATGCAAATAAAATGTGCTAATGGACAAGTATTTTATCTAAAACTTTAGATTAATGTTTTTTGCAACATGTGCAGCATTTATTTTCACTATTATTCTCAGTGTACGGCCAATAGAAGTCATTGAACTGAGAAAGCCATTTTGGAGGTCCGAATAGGAACTTCCCTCCTTAATAACCGTAATCATCATCATTATCCTTTAGTCATGCTGAGTTTTTTTTCCCCCTGTTTTTATAAATGACCATTTCTTCCATAACAGCATCAGTTTATGAAATTAAATCGAGAAACCCCTTACATGCATTATATATAAAAACAGCAAATAAATTGTGCAAATTTTGTAATGCGAAAACATTGTTGTTTTTTTTTAAATTGTCGAAGTCTGAAGCAAAACTGTGTAAGCACCAGATGGGGCGTTTCTGTTATTATTATTATTATTATTATTATTATTATTATTATTATTATTATTATTATTATTATTATTATTATTATCTAAAACCCAAGTATAATTTTCTCAACTATCCAAATATAAAGGATTGCCAAATATTATGTGATAAAAAGTCATTACATTCAAGGTAAATAAAAGTTACTCAAGTTTTAAAAAGTATTTTCTCAAAGCAATACTTCTGCACTTATACGTCAGAGTGTTAGAGTAGGATGTCGATGAATTATTGATTCTGAGAAATATATTCTTATTTCTACAGAGTATGACTTACATTCCAGGAGTATACCTAAGGGGTACAACGGGATCCACATGGTGTAACGTAGCCATGATAGAATTCCCACTTTGATACCAACTAGTTGAAACAGGTAAAATGGATATCTGAAATAGTCAATAAATGAGGAATCTGTGAGATGCGTTATTTTCTGTTTTGGTTTGGCACAATAATTGTACTTGTAATAAGTTGTGCATTATAAATGGTTTCAGATGAAATTTTTTATCATGCTAATGAGCAGACTATATCATTAGGAACGGCGCTTATAAGAGTTCATAACGAATAGTCTGCTCATTAAATGGCAAAAACAATGCGAACCTTTTGCTCATCAACACGAGTGTGGCATTTGATATAATAGATCATAAAATTCTTTTATGTCGCCTTGAAAACTGATTTGGGATTACCAGTAGCGCACTTCACTGGAGTGAGGATTATGTCACAGAGCGCTCACTGAAAATAAACATCAAAGGTTCTCTTTCTAAATCTTTCAAATAAAAGTTTGGAGTGCCTCAAGGAACAATACTGTGACCTACCCTATTCCACTCTACACTTCTCCACTTGCAGATATCATAAGAAATCATGATTTAGAGTTTCACCTTTATGCTGACGACATGCAATGTCACCAAAGGCTAAAATTGAAAACTGCATTTATGATATTCGGAAGTCGATGGCTGTTAATAAGCTTGAATTAAACGATGATAAGACTGAACCAATTGTTATCCGTATGAAACAAGCTGAGTACTTGTCAATGAGATCAACGTCGGATCAACTATTATTCACAATTCAAAAACTGTGAGAAATCTAGGATTCTTCATTGACAAACACATTAAGATGATTGGTCATGTTTCAAAATTATGCCAAGTAATTAATTATTATATAATATGTATTAGTAGAATTAGAAACTTCATGGAAGAATAATGTACATGGCTGGCAGTGCACATACTTGTATATAACAGAATTGATTACTGTAATTCTCTACTTTTTGGTCTCCCCAAGCCAAATTTGACAAAAAATCAAAAACTTCAAAACAAGCTGCTAGCATCATAACTGGGACAAATATTAGAGAAAAACAGCTACATTGGTTGCCCGCCGAGAGAAGAGTTGAGTTCAAGATGGCCTGTATAATTTTTTAATGTATTCATGGCTTAGAACCACAATACCTAATGTCATTGATATTGGAGTACAGGCCATCTTGGGTTCTCCACTCCTCACAATACACTAGTGCGGGGCGGTCCTTGGCAAGCTTAAGGACCACGGTCCTACGGTCCTTGGGAAATGAAGACCGCAAGGACCGGTCCTTTTCGACATTGAACATTCCTGAGAGACTGTTGGAAATTCGAACCGGTTTGACCTTTGAGAGCGTGGGATCGTTCATTCTTGAACCGTTAAAGACCGCTACACGATGAAAACCGTGGCCTACAGGAGTAAAACACACGGAGTAGTCACACTCATTTCAAATTGTAACCTAATTAGAGAAGAGGGGTGATGCCTTCTTTATTTGCTCACCGTACTTCATTGTTACTTCGATAATTTAATAAAATTTGAAATTTATCCCCATTAACGGAGATAATGGCATCGCCCAAGGCGTTGATCGAGTTGTTCGTGGCGTTGATACACACACGCAACTCCTACCCCCCCCCCCCCCCCCCCAACACACACACATTAGAGGGCAGCGAGCATTGAAGAGTAAGAGAGAGACGTGAAGTTATAATAAGAGGGGGTGGATGAGGTGATAAGAGGGGTCGATGGTGACTTTTCACCAGATCTAACAAACTCAGCTACCCATTCATTGCTGAGTAGACAGGGATTCAGAAAAAAATCGACTGCACCCGGGATCGATCTCTGGCCCTTTGCGTATAAAGAGAGTGCTCTATCAACTGAGCTATCGGGGTCCCCAAATATTCTATTGGACTTTTTTAAAATTCAGACGTTATAACTGGGTTTTTTGGAAGGAAGAAACTAATGAAACTCATATTATTTGATTAGTAAAAACACCAAACGAAATTTTAATATTATTGTATTATTTTAAATGACAACACTGCGATAGAAAGGAGTGGTGACAAGAGATGGACAAAAGAAAACAAAAAATCGGATTTGCTACTTGCTAGGTTCGACACACACACACACACACACACACACACACAAACACACACATCTTTTGTAGTCACATACATTTCAAACAATAACCCATTAGAGAAGAGGGGTCATGCCTTCACCATAGATCATTGTCATTGCGATCATTATGGTGTAGTAAATTTTGAAATTTACCCCGTATAATGGAATCGTCCAAGGCGTGCGCCTCCTGTTCCCCCCATCTCACACACGAAAGGGCGGTTTGCGGAGTGGAGGTTGGTGGTCGTCTGCCTGTATGGTCGTCTGTGTCGTTTAGTGTATGGCAAAGGGGGGTGGGTGCGATTAATTAAGTGGGATGGGTGGTGATTGGTGGAAGATAGGCAACCGAAGCAACGAATCGCTGGGGAAGTAGTAGGCTATGGCGCGAGACCGTAGGACCGTGGTCCTTGCAAGGACCGCCCCGCACTAGTTGAAAGGTGATAAGAAGTGAATAAGAAGTGAGGACCGGCGCCGGTCTTCCCCTCTGGGACCGGTCTTCGGTTCACAGCTAAAAGACCGTCGGACCGCGGTCCAGACCGGTCTTCAGCGCGGCACTACAATACACCACTTTAGAAAGAAAAATGTCAAAAATAAAATTCTCTGAACATGCATTTTACTTTGTGGCAGCATCAGTCTAGAATTCTCTCTCAGTCTTTACCAGAAGCGTTTATACTATTGAGTGCTTCAAGTCTAGACTGAAGACAGAATATTTTAGATAAACTTTACCTTAATATTTCAAAATTTAACATTTAATTTTCTTAAACTTCCCATATCACCCATGTATGGAAAGGCGCCATTGAACACTGTAGGTGGGTTTTGGCGCTACATAAAGTATATTTATTTTTTTTATTTAATTGTGAACTTTCCTTACTATTTATGTAAATAAGGTTTGTTTGTTTTTGTTTATTTGCTTGTTTCCTCATGGCTAATATAATTCAAGAATAGACGCTTTAGAAACTAACTATAATGCTGTTGTTATAATTATTATCATCATTATTTCTATTAATATTATTAATAATATTATTATTATTATTATTATTATTATTAACATTATCATCATCATCACCATCATCATTTTCAGCAATATTTATATCATCATCATCATCATTCTTATTCATTCATTCATACCTTTTCTAACAACAAGGCTGATGTTTGGTTTTTGTTGTAAACATTTTAAAGTAAACAATGGATATGTGAGACTAACCTAATAATTTAAATTCCAGCCCAGACAATGAACTGTTTGCAGTTATACATTCTATATACCAATATAAACATTGGATAGCTAAGACAGGGCTAATAATTTCAATTTAAGCCCGAAGAATACAGTTACATTCTTATATAAACATAAGATAGATTGGACTAACCTAATAATCTCAATTCCTGTCCATACAATAAACAGATACCAACAATATGATGATAACTGGAGCCTGGGCTCTTGGAAAATCAATGCAAAAAGAATAAAATTCCGACCAGTCACCTGTACAGATAAATAGAAAAGAAAATGTACCAATAGGAACTTTGACTTTATATGGTCTTCTGTCAATAATGTTTATAAAATAGAAATGGATAGCGTCACTGAATTGCTTCTATTGCAACTTGAGTAGTTTCCTTACCTCTTGATTAGTTTGGATAGTCCATCGGCTCTCCTGCCCTACTGTAATTCATGTCAGGCGCCTGCCTCTCCCCCCCCCCCCCCCTCTCTTTCTCTCTCTCTCTCTCTCTCTCTCTCTCTCTCTCTCTCTCTCTCTCTCTCTCTCTCTCTCTCTCTCTCTCTCTCTCTTTACCTCTTAATAATGCGTTTTCATGGATCACCATCAAAGATAAGGCTTAAGCACTCAATATAAATTTTTTTAAAGAATCAAATTTCAATTTGTGTGAAAATAAAGGAAGATGTATTTTCTTTTTCTTCAGGGATCTTATAAGCAGCTCTGTTACATTGCTGTAAGTAACATGAGAAATTTAATCATAATAAGACGCAAAACCAGTCATTTTCATCTTCTTGTTCTTCTTCCTGAAACCTGAAAACAACATATAATTTATTGTCATGGATGAGTAATTTTTAAAATAAATATGTAAAACTTCTCTTGAAATATTTTAAATTGGTGTCATTAACATTCTCTGATAGAATTCACTACAGTTAAATAGATTATGAACCTTCAACACATGTTGGACTGTTTATTAAGAAATACATACTTGCATGAGTGATGACGTGATACCAGACTTGACAAAGCCGAAATAAGCATGCAGCACTTCCAAGACAGCAGCAATTTGACACACCATCAGCTGGGATCCAACTGTTTCAAATGCCCCTTCTTTGGAAGCTGGTAATATAAAATAAAACACACATAGTGGAATACTTTGGGAGTACAATTCATTTCCATTTTTTCTGTAACTAGCTTTTAAAGAATAAAGCCAGCAAGCAGAGGCATGTCATGGATCAACTTATTGGCTAGCATCAGGAAAGAAAGGGACACCCTTTTCATAAATCCAGAGTTCCTTAGCCCGAACCATTATTTTGAGGAATCAAAAAGGTGAAAATGAGGGATTTGACATCAAAATAATGAATCAATTTACCTTAAACAGGTTTTAGGGTCATTCATCTCATTTTCCACTGCATCGCATATATTACAACAGCATGAATAACAGTAGGCTAATTTACTGTGATGGCTTCATGTTATTCTTATAGCCTTGGCCATAAGAGTGTTACTAAAAACTAAATAAGTGTTCATACACATGGCTCCAAGGAAAATAAAATCTGTGACTGGAATGCAGAATTTTCAGTAGTAAATGCAGAATTGCAGGCTGAGCAGATGTTTTGCACAATGAATCAACTAAACGTGGAATGGTAAGAAGCTCTGTAAATCCACCCAACATAAGGTAACAGCTCTTTGTAATTGAAGATATTACCAAAAAACTTGCGGCAGATAACTCAATCAGTAGAGCACCTAGCCAACTAACATACAGATACAAACCTATTCTAAAATTGTCTTCTATCCTCTCTCTCTCTAATCAGCAGTGATTGAAAAGCACTATACTTCATACTGTATACTCTATACAATAAGACTAGCTTCCTATTCAGAGCCATGTAATTTTCACTAATATATGTTTCATGCTAGAGAAACCTGGAAAAGCATTTTGTCAAAAACTGATGATTCCAACGAACTTTTTTCAATCATTGGGTTACCATGTTGCAAAAATGTTGCAGAGCAAAAATTCAAAGTACAGTTAATAAAGATCCCAAAGTCGGAAACACAAAAAGATTGAGTATTAATGAAAAATGATGAAAAGTTAAACTTAAGCTTTTATCATATCAAGGGCATCCGACTCTAACCACATAAGCACCATGTGAGGTAAAAAAATATTTTAAAAAATTTATTATATTAAAGCCGAACCCCTCCCCTACCCTTGTGGTCATCAGAGACTGAACACAATCCCGTTATTTGGCGGGAATAGTCATGTGATCTAAACACACATGATAAGTCTTACTGCAAAAGCGACACTTTTTCTTTTTCTCAAAATTGCTGCTCTTTGTTTTTCATATGCATTGGACTATACCTTAATTTATTTTTTTTTTGGCTCTTTAACACTATTTACATACTTGAAAATGATGAATAAGAACAAATTAATCATATCATGATTCTCAAAATTGTGAAAAGTTGAAGATTTAAAAAAAAAAAAGCTCCTTTAAAAAAATGAGAATATTAATGGAATAAATAATTTAAAAATTAAAATAAGCTGCAGAGATAAGAATTCAACTTACTTTCTCCATATTTGACATACTTGATTAACAGGGCACTAAAGATATAAGCAAAACCTACACATTGGAATAGGTTGTATAAAATGAGGTAACTCTTTTTCACAGAGGGGAATCCTGGAAAAGAAAACAAAAACACAAAATATTCAAGTGATAAGGAGAAATGAAAAGAAACGAACAAGATTATTCATAATCATTTATCATTGGTTTGTTTACTTTTGTTTTCTGCGTTTTGTTTGTTTGTTTTTGTTTTCATTTCACATAGAGTGTGATAAATTAATTATATATATTAAAAAAACCTGTCTAAAACGACCATCCAAGATCAATGGCCAATGTGGTCGTTATATACAAATTATTTATGATGTGGAGAGGGGGAGGGTATGTATGTATACTCTTAGCCTCATCTTTTTCAAAGCATTGAAACCTATCATCAGTCATCATTAATATTGTTGTAGCTGCTGTTATTATTATTTTTATCATGATCATCATCATCACCAGCGGCGTGGCGTATTGACGGCATATGGTGGTGCCATGATTAGAAGAAGAAAAGAAATTCTAAAACAGTGAACACGGTTAAGAGGAGAGAGCACATGTTAAAAACTCTCTTTTGTGGGGGGGGGGGGGGGGGGGGGGGGGGGGGGGGAGGAGGGTCGATGGTTTCTACGAGTGGACAAAACTCACAAAAACAAATAATTCATGAAAACAACAAGCCACAACACTGAGATACCAGTCCCATGTGAAAAGGTCTTTGTAATTATTCTTTGTCAACCAGTTAAAGCATTAGATTTGGTAGATAATGCAATCAATATGTGATAAATGTAAATCAAAAGAGAAAAAAAAACCAGGTATCAGAAATTACTTACTTTTAGTACTTGTAAAAAAAATCTGCACGGCGATGTTTCATCTCTGCAAATCTTTTTATAATGTGTTTATTGAAATCTGGAATCTATTTCAGCTTTGTGAATTGACAGAATCATCAACGAATTTAACCGCTCCTGTTTCATTGAATTTCGCAAGAAATTTTTCACTCTTTTAAGGGTGCTAAAACAACGTTCAGGAGGTCAAGAAATACGATGGAAGTCGTTAAGGTCACTATAGCCTATAGATGTCCATGATTTGTCAGTGTTTGTTGTATCTGTAAAAAGTAGTCAATAAAAACAAAAGAAACGGTTTTTTTTTTCTAAACTAACTGTGAGCCATTCATGCCTGTCATACCATGTCACTGAAAAAGAGCGTTTTTGAGATTTCCACACCTGTGTTAATTCAAAATCAGTTGGTTGGTGAGGAACTAGTCTTTTTATTTCTAATTTGTCATCTAGTGTCAATCTCCCAAACGGTCGGTGAAGTAAAGAGTCAACTTTATTCATTGCAATTCATTGTTTAACAAAACAAAACTTCAAAGTATATCTCAAATAATGGAAATCAATGAAATACGATTAATGATTGCACAAATAAAAGGTAGATTCAGATCTTAAAGCATCACAAAGAAAAAATCACTCCACTTAAGTACTTAAAAAATCTAAAAACACACCAAAAGTATAACTGTTGACAATCTTCGCTTTCTTTCTCTGACTGACACAAATACACACGCACAAACACACACAAATAAACACTCATACACACGTAACCATCAACTCGGCACTACGAGCAAGAAAAATGTTGGTAAATTCGTCCACAATGCTTCGTTGCAAAGAATTACTTTATTCAATAATCGTGAAAAAGAGGTGAGGGGGGGGGGGGGGGATTTTGATATGTCATATTTTAAAGTTTTATGTTGTTTTTCTTTGCTGCTTACAAATAAACTTGACAATGATCAGTGTTCTTGACAGTTAATGTAATATTTTGGATGGCCGAAGTTACCCTAATTTGGCGCAGCCCCCCAGTCCAACGGTGGAGCTCTCAGATCCTGGCACAAGTCGAGGGGTTTTCCGCTATTTGAAGATAGTATAATTCGACCTAGTCTCTCGCTCAATCAGCTGTAGCGATACTAATGGATAGAGCATTAACTGGAGTTGCTTTGCACCACGGTGTTCGTCACAAATTCGCGCAGTGATGTCACCAACACACGAGTCGGCGCAGTGCGTGATTCGGAATCTTATAG
>NC_088361.1:93103139-93135639 GCF_034508935.2 Berghia stephanieae | reverse complement strand
TGTTGTCTCTATTGAAAGAAAAAAAAAATTGCAATAGCCGCTCATCGGCATTGTGGAGTTGGCTGGAGACTAGTGCGGGGCGGTCCTAGTCAAGCTTAAGGACCATGGTTCTACGGTTCCTGGGAAATGAGAACTGCAAGGACTGGTTCCAGTTCCGGTTCCTAGAATCGGTCCTTTTCGACATTTAACATTCTTGAGGGACTGTTGGGACCGTTCATTCTTGAGGGACCGTTGGGACCGTTACACGATGAAAACCGTGGTCTACAGTAGGTTCTCAGTGAAAGTGAGAGTGGAGACAGCTTCGTTAAGAGGGAGAGTGATGTGCTCGGCGCCTAGTTGAGTCCTTGAAAGACTCTTTACTCACATCCTATCACCGTACTCAGGTGTAAAATGAGTACCTGGTCGTCAACAGTGTTGTCTCTGTTGGAAAAAATTGTAACATCGCCTAACAGGCGTCATGTCTCGTTCTACATGTTACGTGTTGCTATTAGTCAGGGACCCATTGTAAAGCGCTTTGAGCACATTTAGTGGATATTGCGCTATATAAAAGCTCAATTAAAAAAAAAAAATTTTTAATTTTTAAAAATATTTCTAACTTTGGATAGGACGCCAGTCTATCTCAAAGTACTTTTCGCCAGATCTAACAAACCCAGCTACCCATTCACTGCTGAGAAGATAGGGAGATCAGAAAAAAAAAAGCTCGACTGCACCCGGGATCGATCTCTGGCCCTTTGTGTGTAAAGAGAGTGCTCTATCAACTGAGCAATCTGGCCCCCCAAATAATCTAATGGGGGGTTTTAAAAATACAGACTTTATAATTGTTATTTTTGAAGAAAGCTATAGTATGTGAAACTCATATCATTTGATTTGTTAAAAAACCAAACGAAATAAAAATATTATTGTATCATCAAATGACAACAATGCGATAGAAAGGAGTGGTGACAACAGATAGACAGAAGAAAAAAATTGGACCTGCTAGGTTCGAATCACACACACAAACACACATCTTATATTGTCACATTCATTTCAAAGATTACCCATTAGAGAAGAGGGGTGATGTCATAATAGATCATTGTCATTGCGATCATTAGTGTGTAGTAAATTTGGAAATTTACCCCGAGTAATCGTCCAAGGCATCTCGCTGCCCCTCTTCCCCCACCCCACACACAAGAGGGCGTATGTACAAGAGGGGGTTGGTGCGATTAATTAAGTGGGATGGGTGGTGATTGGTGGAAGAGAGGCGAACGACCTAGGCAAAAGAACCGAGAAAAGGCAGTAAAGAAACTAGAATCGCTGGGACCGTTAAAAGTACCGCCAACGTGAGGACTGCCAATGGTTCTTCACCTTAAAACCAGTCCTCCGGTTTCAGCTAAGGTACTGTGGGACTGGTTCTTGGGACCGGTCCTCGGCGCGGCACTACTTGAGACCCTCTGATAAGCACTTTATTAATTGTTTCATACTTTAAAACTGAGTAAAAATACATCTTACCTGATCATTCTCTGTATCACTGGCCTCAGAATCTTCGACCATGAACTTGTCAAAGTCAATTTTTAACCATGGAAGTTTGACTTTTTGAGCTGTAAGTCTTAGCCAAGTTTCTGGTGCTGATTTCACAATCTGGAACTCTACGGCCAGGTCTGTCTTTCTATATTGGCTTCTCTGAGTTTCATGAAAAAATAAATAAATAAATAAATAAAAATACAAGATCAGTTTTCAGAAAAAAATTATGGAAAAACAAGAGCCATCAGGGGGCAGTGTGACCCAGCGGCAGCAGTATCATCTTTGCTTCTTCTCAAAAAGGTACTGAGTTCAAACCCTGTCCCACTGTTTGGTTTTTAGCAAGTCACCTTGTCCTAGCTTACTTTTTTTTTTTCAGTACTGCACTGCTTCTGATGGCTGGGTTATTCCAGTCCACTCTTGAAATAGACCTAAAAGAAAATAATTCTCTCTTGGGATGAATAAACAATCTTAATTAATTTAAATATTTATATTTTTATACAACTTCAAACAACAATAATCATTTCGACGAGGGCATTCTTAAGAAAATAAAATAACAACAGCTGCAGCAGCAACAACAACAAAAATAACATCAGCAACAAAATAAGAACAAGAATATTTGAAGAAAAAAAAAAAAACATTATTAAAAAAAAAAAAAAAAATTAAAAAAAGAAAAAAATAAATTAAAAAAAAAAAAAAAAAAGAAAAAAAAGAAAAGAAAATAAATCAAAAAATATATATATAAAATACATATCTATACTTTAAATAAAATACAAATCTATACTTTTCATTCCAGCCTCGTATATACATATATATATATATATATCTATTAATCTATATATATATAGATTGATAGATAGATATACTAGGCTGGAATGAAAAGTCTTGACGCTATTTGAATATCCTAATTATTGAACTCACTAGTATAAACCATACACCAAAATCTGTGTAGTTTTTTATTCTATTAGATAACCAAATTTTGCTTAGCTGATTTTTCTTTATTTCAATTATCTTATTTGAAAGAAACGCTACACTCAAACATGTTTGGTCGAAGAAATCACACACAAAAATTATGCAATAAACAGCGTGCAGTGACTGAGTTCCTTACTGCAGAGAGAGTAAACACCCGTAAACATTCATAAACGGATGAAACGTGTTTATGGTGACTCGTAAGTTGGTATTAAAACAGTTCAAAGGTAGATTAAGTTCTTTACTCGAACTAAAGCTGTCTCCACCAACATTAATGAGTAGGCTCGCTGTGCCCATCCACAAAATGCATCAACGGCTCCAAATCAACAAAAAATTAATTGACTTAATGGAGCTCATCGCCTGATAAAACAATTAGACATTTCACAAAAGCTTGGAATTTTATAGGGAAGAGTTGGATATATCGTTCGAGAAATCCAGGGGTACAGAAAGATATGTACCCGTTGGATATCGAGAATGCTCACACAAACGCATCACATTGAAAGAAAAAGTTTCCTTGACGTTGCAGAACAATCCCCCTTACAATTCTGATTTAGCTCCCAGTGACATTTTCCTTTTCTTAAGACTAAAGAGAAAACTCAAGGGGAAAATGTTGGCAGTGATGGCAAGGTGCAGGAGGAGGTGACTCGATAGTGTGTTAATTCCTCCTCGACACGATGCAATAACTGGTGCATCCGCTCTGGGTGGATAGGAACAGTGACTATGCAGAAATTCAAAATGAAAAACCGAAAGGATTTAAAGTAAGCTTTGTTTTGATACCTTTGTCAATTTCCTATCTATTATAGTTTTGAAAATACAAGAGCCACATCAAGACTTTTCAGGGTACCCTTGTATATATATAGAGGTCTTCAGGTCATATTTTTGCAAGGGACCCTAAGGGCCCATCACTGCAAAATTCACAAATCCGTCACACAGCCGTTTATTACACTAGATATCTTTCACTTTAGTTTACTATCACCTCACCCCCAATGGGAACGACCCACCGTCGATGATGGGGAGACCACCGTGTGGTTACGTCATAACAGATGTCCAGAACGTGAGAACTGGCCTATATTTATCCCTGCGGGTAGAATGCACCGCTTGGATTTCAGTCAGGCTATAGGACAGATTACGTAAAATCGTTCATTTTTACACTGCAATTGCTGACTATACACTTCTTCTATATTTTTCTATTTTATATGGATATAACGGCCACATTTTCATCTTCAAGACACAATTATTTTCATTGATATCAAGAAATGGTGAGTACACTTTATTCTTTCTTGAAAAAATGTATATTTTTCTATTTAAAATTAACCTGAAAAATATTTTTAATTGTTTAAAAAATTCAAATTGATCTTATCTGAGGTTTGTTACCCTAACACATGGTAGTAAATATAAGAGTAGTAATCTACTTTTAATATAGCATTTATTTCAACGATTTGTAATGACAGGTTTCTGCACAATGAATGTGAAAACACATCTTGTCTAATTCTTTTGTTGGCTAACAAAATAGTCCCGTATTCAGACAAACTCCTGAGACATAAGAACACGAGTCCAATTGTGATGATAACGTTATTGTTGTTGTTGTTTTATGGTGATGATGATGATGATGTTGTTGATGATAGCACAGTAATAGTAGTAATCGTAGTAGTAGTAGTAGTAGTAGTAGTAGTATTAGTAGCAGTAGTAGTAGTACACACACATACTCAGAGAGAGAGAGAGAGAGAGAGGGGGGGGGGGGGAGGGAGTGTGTGTGTGTGTGTGTGTGTGTGAGTGTAAAACTCATGTACGCACATTTTTAGCACGGAATGATTTTTATTGCTTGTTCAGTCAAGTTCTCATGATTTCTCTGTGAAAATTGAACTTTGAACCTATAACTTTCACACCGATTTGCCATTCCGTCTTCACGATTCGCACCTTCCCTCGATATTCTTCTACATCGCCTGTTGGAATGATTGTGTAACATCAAAAGCCCGGTGGACTGCGCTACAAGGCCGAACATTCAAGGGGATATGTGATTTTAGTGGGAGGGGCTTATTAGACTTTGCCGATGACCGACTGGTGGACGATTGAAATTATAATTGTCCTTTTTCAGCAGCCAATTGGAAATAGGTAGTTGTAACATCTGATTGGCGCTCCATGGATAGAAAGCAGTTTGGAGGTCATGGGATGAAATTGCTGGAGAGGTGGAGTAAATTTGAAATGAATTGAAAGTAATTTGGGGCATTGTCTAGGTGTCAAATAAGACTCTCGCAGACCGTTGATAAATCAATTTTTTTGGCCGCAAATGCTACAGTAAACTGTCCCCGCGGTTTTTTGCCATTTCAAACGCCAAAATTTGCCAAATTTTGCCATAAAAAATGGTCAAATTTGCCATCAAAATAACAAAATTTGCCAAAAATTTGCCGCTAGTTTTACAAAAATCAAACAATTAAAACAACATGTACGGTCAAAAATTGACACAAATAGGGCATTTTGGTAAGTAAGTAAAAAAAAGAAAGAAGTAATCAAAATATTTTATTAACTATTTAGCTTCTTAAAATTTGGGAAATCAAAGTGAACAATCGCATAGAAAATTCAAAGTTTGAAAAACTAATTAAGGAGAGGAAAAAAATAACTATTCACAAAGAAAGAGAAACAAAATCCATTTTCCAATGGGGGCACATTAAATTTGTATTCTCTACTTACTATCCAATTTTGAGCATTATTAGTATTGCTTTATATTTCAATATAGGCCTAATGGGTTTTTGAATGAAAAAAACTGGAAAAAATCATGAAAAATCATAATCATATTATGAAAACTAAGTGCCAATTTTGGATGCTAGCATTGAAAGTCGCCGTCTTTTCACAATTTTTTATAGCTTTTGTTTGTTTTTTTTTAAAAACAAAAAATCGTCAATTTAGCTTAAAAACGGCGAAAATTGCGGCTTTTTGCGGCCAAATAAAAATTTGCAGCTTTTTGCGGTCAAGGGTGAAATTTGAGGCGCGAAAAACTGCGGGACAGAGTAAACTTCTTTCTTTATCTTATTTTTGCTAAAAATATTTCAGAGTGGGTATATAGGCGGATTCCATTTTGAATAACGGGCATTTAGAACTATATTTTAAAGGAAAATTATTGCGTTATTATTATTAGCAGGCATCTAGGCGATCACTATCGTATTATTACTAACAATCAATAATATTATTATAACTCTTATTATTACAATTATTATCAATAGTAGTATCATCATCATCATCATCATCTTTATCATCATCATCATCATCATCATCATCACCATCATCATCATCATCATCATCATCATCATCATAAATATCAATAATAACTAATAATTTTTTTTCTTTACTCAGATGAATGGTCATACTGAAAACAAGCATTGTCTCAATGCAAATGGACTCTGTCGAATAAGCTGTGAAAGGGCTCAAATGAGATATGTGGTTAAAAAACATTTCATGCAAACTGCTCCAGAAATAGCAAGTGAAGTTCCACCAGTGGAAAAAAAGAAAACAGATCGTTGGTTAATTAGATGCTGTTTCTGTGGCATGTAACAATCAGCTGTTCCTTACAATAATAGTGAGGTTTTACGTATGTTAATAAAAAGTATAAAAATGTGTTAAGATCTATACAAACTTATCTTTACCTATGATTGTCAATTTATTTTAAAATAACAGTTCATTTTGATTATCTGATCATTAATCCTCCCCCCCGACCCCTCCCGTCCTTTTCAATGCATTTATGACGATTTTTTATTGTCAAAAAATGGATATTATTTATTTTTTACTATTATTATTATTATTATTATTATTATTATTATTATTATTATTATTATTATTATTATTATTATTATTATTAATAATAATGCAGTGGTGATCAAGAGTAAGATAAATACACTGATATTATATGATTATTACTAGTATTAGTATTACATCGATGTCACATGTTTCAACTGATTCACAATGATCATTTCTGTTATCCACGATGCTTCAGTTGTTCAATAAGCAGACCATTTTCAACAAATTTCTATTTTAAATAGTATTAGCTATCTGGTCGGCGTCTTTCTTTTTGTCGCAGCACTGGAGAGAGAGAGAGAGAGAGAGAGAGAGAGAGAGAGAGAGAGAGAGAGAGAGAGAGAGAGAGAGAGAGAGAGAGTGTGTGTTGGTGTACATAAAACTAATTTATGAAACGTTTTACCACGAAACAATTTTCATTTTACCACCTCAGTTTAATCTCTCATCAGTTCTCTCTGACAATTAAACTTTGAACCTATAGCTTTAACACAGCTACATCATTCCATCTTCACGATTCGCACCTCATCGCGATATTCTTTTATGTTGACTCGTGGTACGGTCAACGGGGTTGAGAGAAGAAGAGAGATATTGAGTGAAATCATCAAAAGCGATGTGATCAAAGCTGGTGGATGGTTGTGTTACATCAAAGACCAGTCACTGGTCTACAAGGCCTATCATATTCGTGGGTATGTGTGATTTGAGTAGGAGGAGCTTTCTTGACTTTGCTGATGACCGACTGGTGGACAATTGAAATTAGAATTGTCCTTATTCAGCAGCCAATTGGAAATGGGCAATTGTAAAAAGCTGATTGGACGCTCCATGGAAAGAAAGCAGTTGAGGGACATGGAAGGAAATTGCCGGAGAGCGTGGAGTGGGGAGGAGTAAATTATATTGAATGAATTGATAGTAATTTGGGGCATTGGGAAGTTAAATAAAACTCTCGGAAACAGGTGATGAGTCAATTCTTTGGCCGCAAATGATTCAGTAAAATTCTTTATTCTTTCTTTCTTTCTGTTTTAAATTTCCTTTCTGTCAGAGTGGACATATAGGCGATTCCAATTTTTTTAAAACGGGCATTTAGAATGGTATTTTAAAGAGAAATTATTGCGTTTTACCAAAATTAGCAGGCGTTTAGGTGATAGCCACTATATCATTTTCATGAAAATGATCATTATCATCATCATCATCATCATCATTATTATTATTATTATTATTATTATTATTATTATTATTATTATTATTATTATTATTATTATTAATATTATTATCCTTATTATTATTGCAATTATTATCGTCATCATCATTATTATTATTATTATTATTATTATTATTACTATTATTATATAGTTTAGATCTATACAAACGTCAAACGAATGCATATAACATATCTTTTCCTAAGAATTGTCAATTGCCATTACTAAAACCAGTTCGTTTTGATCATTTGATCAACAAACCCCTACAATGCGGTGATCACACATTTTTTTATTGCTGTCAAAATAGGATATTGCTGTACAGGTGAGCGGATATCTCAACAATGCTTCATTACAAAACGACTTTGATTATATATTTCTTCTCTGTGAATATTGATGATTATTGCAGTATTTCTCATTTATTTGTATAAACTCAGATAACTATGTAATTTTTGATTATATCGTTTGAAGTAATTAAAATTTCTGACCCATTTTTATGGTTATTTCCTCTAAAATCTAATCCCAAATGATCTACTAAAATTATATCAAATAAAAGTATGTAAATCACTAGTTATGACTCTAAAATCTCTTATTGCACATCTCATAGTATCTTTACTACGCTACTTTGAATTTGAGAAAAAAATCATCAAAATTTGAAAAATTGCTCAGTCTCCCTTTCGGCACAGGCCGTGACTCGCCATCTGTTATGAACTAGCGTCCGGCAAAATTTACCTGTCGAACTAAAGTGAAAGCAGTAAACGGCTGTGGTCATGAAACAAACTAACACTACACTAAATACATGGGTCGGCTGTCTGAATCGTGTTTTTTTTAAATATTTTTTTAATGAGTTTCATCAATGAAGATAATAGAATTGGCTTACTTCTGGATTGACTGTGAGATAAAATTCAATTTCAAAGTCGTACTTGTGGAGACCTTTCACCCCTAGGCCATCTGCAGAAAAGCTCAAACTTTCTTCAGTTAAAGTAACTTCTAAGTTCTGGAAAGTAAAATTCATAATAACTTGATATTAATCATTAGATGTTTAGCAAATAATCCATAAACAATTTAAAATGTAAAACACAGTGATTCAATAAAATGTGAATTATATGAGCATGTACATATTTCGCTGTTATTTGTCATGAAGCACAATTAATACGTCAAACCAAAAATGTCCACACTTCAATTTAACCACATTGTAGTACCAATGAAGTGTTCAGATTTTATTGAATCACCCTGTATTAAAGTACATTAAAGTTTCGATGCAAGTTATAGAGTTGTTAAAGATCCGGTTGATTCTGATCACAACCTCTGATTGGATGACCCTGAGTTCTTGGAAAGCGCACCAATATTATGCCAGTCTCTATAGTGTGGAGATGTTTGTCACAATATGCTTTGGGTCAAATATAGAGGGTCTATACATTGGTAATGAGACCAGGGAGTCATGACAAAGCCTACCTTGTGGTTATCAAGTCAAGTTTTCAATTGAATGAACCTCCATTCGGACACCAACATTTCAACATTAGTGGTGTATAGAGTAAATGAGTGGAACAAGAAATTATTTAATTCACGGTAAAATTAATAACAGTATATATTTATATATGCTTTAAGCAAACATGATGAAAGAGAACAATTTTTCAATACTTTTGCAGAAAGAGATTGATGATTTAAGACAATAATGACATTACCCTTACATTAATGGGGGATTTCAATGCAAAAGTACGTTATATCTTAAAGCACACATCACAGCAGAAGACTTAACTAAACTATAATCCTCTACCACTTGCAAAGATTGTGAACATCATACTTTCGCAACGCATTCAACATAAATAAGACGAAACAAACAGGAGGGCACAATTCCATGCTAATCGTGCCTACAAATAGAGAACATATAAAAGTCCACTTTTCCTTATCTTATTACTTCTGGAATGAGGTGGGGTTGACAAGATGTACCCTGCCCTGTATTCAACCCAATTTAATAGTTTTACTTGGCGTGATGTGGTGAGAATGTCTTCTTAGCTCTAACTCCAAGTCCAAGATCAAGAACAGAAAACAATGTCACATTCACATTGTCATTGAGGAATGTGGTAAACCGTAACAAATTGTAAAGGTCTCTGTTCTGAAAACTGACTGCATTGTGAAAATTTGGAAATTTAAGGCTGAATATAAAAATAAGTGCGGATTTTGCTCATCAATTGCAGCCGTACAGATTACGACAGATATAATAAGATAGAGATAGGTAGGAATTATTACAGAATCAGAAAGTTCTGGAGACTGGTACTGGAAAATCATCCACTCCACCAATCCATATCTATGACACTCAATTTCTTTTTCTTTGAAACACACCTCTACATTTCGCAAATCCACCTTGAGTGTGATTATTTTGCTAGTTTGTCCCCAATATACAAACGGGCTCAAATTATTTGATGCCATTTTGTGAAGACATACAACGATCCGTTCGTTGGATGCAAAGTACTGAACTCCCGGTTTCTGTGACAGTGAAGGGAACCAAAACACTTGATCGGGATACCAAGTTCAAGGTCACAAGAGTGTTTGAGGTTGTGTCACAAAGAGTGTATCGAAGTTCTCGTCTAGTATGACAACGTTTTTGATTATTTATTCTTTCCTTAACAGCAGTTTATTATTTAGGGACATGTATGGAGGAATCGAGAAGGAAAAAGAAACGGTGGAAGGAAGAAAGCAGAGGGTTGGAGGAGAGGGAAAATTTGTCAAGCTTCTGAGTCGGACCCCCCCCTCTCTCTCTCTCTCTCTCTCTCTCTCTCTCTCTCTCTCTCTCTCTCTCTCTCTCTCTCTCTCTCTCTCTGTGTGTGTGTGTGTGTTATATAAATTTAATCTGATAGTTCTTTGTTAACTTATTGTATGTATGAAACATTACCAATTTTTTCTTTCTTTAATTTCCGTTTATCTAACCCTCCACCTAAACTATGGATGAGGACGATGATAACTTTTATTTAAAAATAAAAACAATTTTAAAAAGACATAGCCTGCTGCATAAAATACCTTTCAAATAATGGTGAAACATTTAAGATTTTTACCATTATCAAGGTTGCAAATTGTTCATTATGATGACACATATCTAGATACACTTATTTGAAAACAAACATCAATCAAGAGAACAAAAGTAAATCAAAGACAAAAGAAAAGCACTGACATATTAGGGGTAGCCTAAAAAATGTTTAAAAGTCGATCAAATTTCTCGAGTCACCAGGAATAGTGTCAACGTGTGGAAGTTGAAAATTATGATTTTTTTTTCTAAAAGAAATACAATTTTTTTTTTAATTAAAAAATATATTTTAAAAAAAAAGAAACTATAATGCCCAGAAAGGAGCTCGAATCCCTAACTCATCCCACTCCGGATACAGTTACACTGTGCTTAAACAGCCGGCCACCTCGCCTTTCGCTCTCGGTCAAACAGTTTAGTCCTTAAATAATCTCTTTAAATTGAGCTTTTATATAATGCAATATCCACTAAATGTACCCAAAGCGCTTTACAAGGGGTCCCTGGTCAACAGCAACATTTAACATATAGGACGGGACCAAGGACTACTATTCAGTATAGCAGTCCTTAGGGGACGTACACTCCTCTAAGCTTGGTGAGAAGTTGCCAGGTACCAGTAAGAGGAGACACTGGGTGCAGGGTTGCCAGATTATTTTTCAAAAAAATGCCAGGGGAAGACTCAAAAAATGCCAAAACACTAAAAAAAATGCCAAAGTCTGTTGACTCCCACCCCCACTAAGAAAACTACTCACATTTGATAGACAATTTACTATCATATCCTGGTGGCTTGCGTGTTTTCTTTTCTTTTTTTTTTTTTTTTTTTTTTTTTTTTTTTTATTATACTAAATTTCCTGTTGGGGTAATTTTTTACCTACTGACTACTAAGTGGAGTGGTAAACCACTACACCACGGTTGGATTTTAAGAATGAAAAAGAAATACATTAACATGAAAGGTAAATACGTAAACAGTTAAATAATTATTGACAATTAAGAAAACTTACTGTTTCGTGTTTCTTATGAAACTTAATTAAGAAAAGGTGTCATTTGAAGTATAATATACAAGAAAAGAAAATGCCAAATGAAAATGCCAAATGCCAAATGATTTTTCTAATGCCAAACGGTTTTCAAAAATGCCAGATTTTTGGAATCTGGCATTTAAAATGCCAAACTGGCAACCCTGACTGGGTGGCTGCGAATCGGCTTCGGTCGAGGAACTGCCTCACGGCAAGTGCGCTTCATCAGTGGGGACTTTCCACCTGTCCAACATGTACCCGCTGTGGGCAAGAACCTGAGACGGCAGAGCATCTAGTCGAATGGTGTGTTGTGACGATGCTACCAGGCTGGTTTGCGACGGTGCACGAATGCGGACCGGACTTTGTTGATTGGGTCGATCGTCATAACATAGTAGTGTGAAACCCATAAGAGGCTGTTAGGCGATATTACCATTTTTCGGACAAAGACAAGGCTGTTAACCCCCATGTACGGATTTTATCCTGAGTCCGCTGAGAGAACGTGAGTAAAGAGCCTTTTCCAAGGACTGAACTATGCGCCGAGCGAGGCTCGAACCCAGGACCTTCCGATTCGAAAGCGAGTGTGCATTCAGTCCACTGTGGATGGAAAACACAGTTCCCTTTTTTTTCCTGCCGAATCACGTTCGAAATGAATAAGGGAGGTAACTACAAAATACAAATTAAATAAATATGTTCGTAAACTTGTCGTGCATTTTGTTTGTACCTTACTGGACTGGATATTGACAAGAAGGGATAGAAAATAACATTCTAGACTTAGAAAACAAGGTAAACATCATGGATTCACACATTCTAACATAATTTTATATTGAAAGTATCAGTCGGACCTTTCTTCAAGTATATTAAGGCTTAAGAACAATGTGAATCTGTTTGAGATGAAAGTTGAAGTTGAAGTAGGTACTTTGGTAAAAAATTCAAATTGGATTGAGCTCAATGAAACCTATATAATTTTAAAGTGCTTTTCAACACGATTCTAATGATACCAAAATTGTGAAAATCAGATAAGAAGAAGAAAAGTTATGTTGGTTTAAATGCTGAAAAATGGTCTTCTATTTGCCTTTGTTATTTACTGACGGACTTTGTGACCTGAAAAGTGTTGCATTTCAATTTCCGGTAGTAACCACCATTTGGATTTCAAAAGTGGTCTAAAATGGCAGCTAAGATTTGAGTAAGGATTTTGCTGGAACGAATTTCATGGATGCGGTATACAACTTTGCCCTGAATTTGATTTTATATAAAAGTTAAGATGTTAAATAAACGAGCCAGCATGAAATTTTGATTTACCAAGTTCTAATCTTTTAATTATCCAATGCTAAATTATACCCTATTTTATCCATAATCAAAAGTTATACTAAATTGTCATTGATTTTTATATAAACTACACCAAACGATAGAGTAATTTCACCTGAAGAAAATAAGACATCAATCATTAAAATCCATCCATAAACAAAAAATCGATGGAACTTTTTCTGAGACCCATCACTCAAAAGTCCAAAAAATCGGGTCACAGCCACTAGCCCATTTATCGGCTCCCTGCTGGAGGGCCAAATGGACGTTTACCAAAGTACCTAGTTGAAGGAGAGAGTGAGAGAGAAACTGCACGGGAGCTTAGACTTAGACTGACTTAGACTCTAGTATTAGTATTAGTAGGGTACTTAGAATTTAGAACTTAACTTTCACTTCATTTTGTCAGTGACACTGTCAGTCAGCCAGATAAAAAAAAAAAAAAGAAAAGATCCTTGGGCCTTTGACCACACCCACTATCTAGACGTCTATATGAGTGATGTCGCGCGACGGTTCAGTGCGGAAGGTACATCTGATGTCATCTTAGCTGAACTGAGAAAACGGCCATTATTATTATTATATTTGATAAGTGACTAAAATAGTCAAAATGCGTTTTTTTCAATTTTTGACTTTTTAACGTATTTTTCTATCATAAAATCGTACCTTTTTCCATTAAAAACGGTCTTAAAGTATATAAATTTAATTTTTAAAGACAGTATACCCTGTTTTCACCCATTGAAAGAGGGATCATTTTGACCTCCGTTGACGGCTCTATAAGCTTAGCAAAAGGACGCCAATCTGGTAACCTATAACTTTTTCTCAAAGGAGAACTCCATTCCTGCCTTCGCAATGCTATTTTTAGCCCATTGACCCCATCTTGTGGTCAAATTATAACCCCGAAAGAGTGTAGTCAAATTACAATTATGTGTAAACAGAAGTAGACATTGCATAGTTACCAATGAAAAACCCCTTGAATCCTTCTCTCTCATTGGTCCTCGGGATCACATGGTCATAAGTTATGCAAAATGGCCGCTTACGCTGCACGATTGTTGTTAGAGTTCATTTTGCAAGAAATTCAAAATCTTGCTTCATTATAAACTTAATTTTATGAGATATTTTGTAAAATGAATAATTTAACTTGTTAGATTCGGCCGATAATTGTATTGAGATCGTCAGAGTCGAGGAGATTGTGGTGTTGTGGGCGTGAGCGTGATCGTTCCGCTTGCCTCGAATGATTCGCTGAACGAGTGGTGACTGGAGATGAGAGGATGGAATGTGGGGATGAATAAAATAAAGAGCTAGTGGATAGACAGATAGATATAGATGGTTACCAGGACCGGAGGACGAGATAAAATGAAAAGATTGACTATGGAATTAAAGGGATTGTTGGAAAATGGAGGAGGCAGATAGAGAGAGGACGAGTGGTAAGGGAGAAGGAATGAGAGACGGGGGGGGGGGGGGGGGGGGGGGGAGGAGGAAGACTAACAGAAAAGAGTTAATGGACAGACCGATAGAGCTATAGTGAATAGGAGGAGACAAAATGAAGAGAGTGATTATGAAATTAAAAAGAGAATGATGGAACAGGAAGTAGAGAGAGAAAGAGAGAGTAACGGGAAAGAAGAGAGGAAGAGGAGAGAGTGGGCGGGAGGGGGGGGGGCATGCAGGAGGATGTTGAAATTGATGCGGAAAATGAAAGAAAAAAAACCCGAGTGGGTGAGGACCCTTTCCTTTCTGAGTGCAAAGAACTGTTACCAGAGAAAGTTGTCAGTGCTGATTCACTTAACTCATTCAAGAACAGACTGGATAGCTATTGGAAAAACCAAGAAATCTTCTATGATTAGAAGGCTAGCATCACATTCTGTCTTCACAGTAATCTGCAATCGTAAGAAAAAAAGATGACACCTGAGTCCAGCGAAGAGGATCATTGAGAATCTGCGCTGGAAATTATCTCTAAGTATCTAAGTATTTTCACCTTACGGTGACAATTGTGTGGTAGGCTATTTTCGGAACTGTTCCTAGTACGGTGATAGTGATATCTTGGAAGTGATAATGATATCTTGGTTGGCTATTTTAACAAGCTATGTTTCAGATAATCAATGAGTGTCTTTAAATACGAATTTTATTTTATGAGTTCTAATTACAAGTTTTAACGAGCATCAATACCAGGTTTTAATATAACGAGTGAAATAAATAAAAGTGAGTGTCTACGTACACGGTAACTTTAGGCAGTTTTGTGAGCAGCAACAGTGGGAGTCAAATTGTGACCCAACTCGCCCATAAATTGTCGTTCGCTTTTACTAAAACAAAATTTTTTAGGGAGGTTCATTTAAAGATGCATAACTTCGTTATAAAGAGGAATATCGCAGATATTTTGGTATCATTATTTTCGTTACTAACCGGGCACCTAGCCTCAGGATCTACGTACACGGTAACATTTATACACGGTAACCTTGAATCTCGCCTTTAACCCTCTCGTGTTCAGATTCTTTTTGGGGGAGTAGATAATGAGTTCCCTATATGGCCATGTCAATCATGTAGACATCCTTTGATGATATAAGCCTTCTCTTTGATATCTGCAGTCGCCTTTTCGTTTTCTATGGTCACTCATGGCTATACTCCGCCCAGAAACGATTTCATAGGTCCGTGCATCACCAAATTTCAAACTTTTGTTCTCGTGAGTTCTTAAGTTTTTTGACCGAAGAACGATTGGCTACTGAGCATCTTGACCCTTCAACGATTGGTCGTTCTGGCAGCTCACGTGTCAACAGCCGTCAACAATGAATTGAATCATCGTTGAGGCAGTGGAAGACGGCCATGGAATAGTTGCGTCACAATCGCCACGTTGATGAATATATTATCCAGGCATGGTTGATAGGTAACAAAACCAAATTATGTTCTAGTTACATTTGAAACAAACAAAGTACGAGGGCTCTTTCAGAAATAACCGAAAAATGCCCATTGCTCAGCAACCCGTGGAGATTTTTTAAATTCTGTAAACGACATGATATTCCTTATTTCCTTACGGATATTCCCAGAAATTATGAAGTGCATCATTTTGCACAATGAATTTCTAGACGATTTTAAAGATGGCGGCCCACCTTGAAACTTGGTCAAAGGAGGAAATCAGAGCTGTCATACGTTTTTTGAACGCCAAAAGTCTGAATCCTACCGAAATTCATAAAGAACTTCAGAGTGTATATTGTGAGCATGTTATAAGCCGTACACAAGTAATTTGTTTGAAGCCAGCCATTCCGACTTGATAGACAGGGAAGGGAGAGGGCGTTCGATAACTGCGACGTCAGAAGACAATGTGAAGGGAGTTGATGAGCTTATTCGTCAAGACAGGAGGTGGAAACTTCATGAAATCGCAAGCAGTCTTGAAATTTTGGAAACTTCTGCCCATAGAATTGTATTTGATGAACTTGGCTACAGAAAAGTCAGCGCAAGATGGGTTCCTAAGCAATTGACAGACAATCATAAAGAACAAAGATTGGACATCTGCAGGGAACTTTTGAGAAGAAGCAAGAGCTCACGCAGGGTTCACGGGCATACTGCCAACGCCGGCGGAGACTTTCTAGGGTATGATGTGACTTTTCTTGACAGCATGGTCACCGGTGATGAGACTTGGTTGCACCATTGCACCCCAGAAACAAAGCAATATTTGATGACATGGAAACATCCATCCTCACCTGTCGCGAAGAAATTCAAAGTCATGCGGTCAGCAAAGAAAATAATGGGAACTGTTTTCTTGGACAGTCGTGGTGTTATTCTGTTCGAAACCTTACAACCTGGAGAAACAATCAATGCTGCAAGGTACTGCCAAACTCTTGACAAGCTTAGGGAAGCCATTCGCAGAAAGCGCCCAGTGCAGTTGACCAACGGGGTCATTTTGCAACACGACAACGCTACACCCCACACAGCACGAGTGACGCAAGGTTGGCTAGAGAAATATGGATGGGAGATTTTTCCACACCCACCACACAGTCCAGACCTCGCACCATCTGATTATCACCTCTTTGGGCCACTGAAACGTGAGCTGGCAGGAAAGCGCTTTGATGTCGATGAAGAGCTTGTTGACCATGTGCGGAAATGGCTACAAAACCTTGACGGAAATTTCTTCCGAGAGGGTATCTATTCCATGGTGCGGCGTTGGCAGAAGTGTGTCGACAGACTTGGCTGTTACGTATAGAAATGAAGGACGAGTCAAGGTATGAGCATGTGCAAGAATTTTGTTGATAGCATAAAAAACGCGGATTTTACAGGCATTTTTCGGGTAATTATGAAAGAGCCCTCGTATATCACTGATCTCGTCTCTGGAGATATAAAGAATGATATAAAAATCAAGAAAATCGGCCGATAAATAAAAAAATTGCTAAAAAAAGCTAAAATAAACAAAAGCAATTTTTAAAATCAAATTTATTCGTAAAACAGTTGGTTTTCAACCGATTTTTATGAAACAAAGACCAATGTACTTCTTTTTTCAAGCTGATTTCAGCAATGTGACTTTCAAATTCCTCAGAATTATATTTTTACTTTTAGATTTTAGCTTTTAGGCCTACTCAATAAGGTGTTATATTCCTTGCATAACAATAGCGTAATACATCGGCGGGGAGAAGCGTCCGAAGCGTCTTTGTTTCGGCCAGCTGGATAGATAGCCTGTGATTGGTCGAAGACTTTGAGACGCTTGATTCACAATTTTACACGAATGGACGGTGGCGGTCTATCAAAGAGGTGTAACAAATTTATTTACCGACTATTTTTCTTGGTGCTAAAATTACAAAGTAATAATTTCGCATCAGAAAAAAGAACTCTGAAGTTCCTATCTCTTTATTACAATAAAATTGATAACTCGAATGACAAAATCGACCTACAAATAATTATTCACAGAATATTTTTTAAAGTTTACAATAATTGTCTTCAAAGTCATTTTTCATCACAAAGGCGTAATTTTTTACCGATTTTTACCAAACAAAGTGCAATGTCAATGATTTTCACCCACAAATAAAATAGGATCCAAATCGCAATTTCTGAAACATATTTTCTTTTCTGTCGGCAAATTTATAAAAATCAAAGCTGAAAACACCCTGCGGCAGTGACAGGGCCTGTCATTTCCTTCACAACGATTGGATTTTACTTACTGAGGCCAGTCTTGACTACCCCGCCCATGAATATTATGCCGTTGTCGGGTTGAATCTTAAAGAGTTAATGGGTTAAATTGTAGGAAGTGTGAATTGCCAAAGAGTGAGTCAACAGCCAAGGAGTCAAATTGGAACTCTTCAGCTGTATGCAATGATTTAAGTCAAGCTTTGATTGGCACGGATTGGAATCTCGAATCCCGTCACTTTCTTCCAATCGTTCATTCCTTGTCAATAGTTATGGAAAGGACCGAGACCACACACTCGATGGCATTTGTATTAAATTTTTATAAGACTTTTTATGAATTTCAAGATGATTTAAAATCATTTCAAAACAAAAATTACTGTTGTTTTTGAATTCAATGGAAAAAAGAAAACAGGACGAAGTGACAAATCCCTGCCAATGCCAAGTTCTAGATTTTTTAAAAAGTAGGATTTCCTTTGTTTTGAAGGAAATTATAGGGCAACTAGATCAATCCTTGGCATTTAATCGTAACTAGCTAGTAGACGATTTATCAACTAGCAAGGTCCATGACAAAAAGGGGAAAAATGGGGAGAGAGAGAGGAGAAAATGACAGAGAAACATGCAGTGAGGAAAAAATGGCACACAAAGAGAAAAGAGAATATAACACAAAGAAACAGAGAGAGAAAGGAAAATATGACAGAGAGAGAGAGAAGAGAAAATGACAGAGACAGACAATGAAAAAGAAGAGAAAATGACAGACAGACAATGAAAAAGAAGAGAAAATGAGAGTATCAATTAATATTAATAATAATAACATCACTCCGTGGCAATGCATCACTTCGTGACACTAACATTACTCCATGGCTGTTAAAAGTACACATGCGTAGTTGATGACCTGACGCAGTCCTTGTCAATTGACGATTTGACAATTGTCAAGGTCCTTGGCAATTGACGCTACCTAAATTGTATTGTTTGATTTTTTAAAATAACACACGCACACACACACACACACACACACAGAGCGAGGTCTATCCATTGCTTGTATTGTAGCGGCAAACCAGTTACCGGAGCTACGGTGTACATAGATCCTGAGGCTAGGTGCCCGGTTTCCGTGTACGTAGACACTGCCTAAAAAACCCCCCAAAAAACGGAATTATAAAAGACACAAATTTTTAATCTGCTTTATCCAAGCTTTTTAAAGCTATGAAGATAGACATAATGTTGTCACCATTGTTGACATTCATAGCTGCTTTGTGAAAGAAAACAAAAGAAAACTTCCGCAAAGTAATACAATCCAGCTTTCATCCCAGTGATTAAATAAAAAAAAGTCCAACTAAAGAAAAAACGTGTTTTGTCTTTAAAATTTAACCAAAAAGAAAAAAAATATTTAGGCAAACAAAAAAAGAAATGATTGCCCAAATAAAGACGATAGCAAATACCTAAAATCTGGAGAGAGAAAAACAGTCACGACAGGGAGTCGAACCACAGACTGTGATGAAGGGTGAATGTACAGCCCATTGAGCTAACGGAACCCATGACAGTTGGGCGTAAAATTATATTTATTTAAAAATCTCAGTGGGTAGTAGTAGTAGCGCTCGCGGTAGTAGTAGTAGGAACTCAGTGGATGGTAGTGCTTCTGATTGGTTGATACAAATACAGTGAAAATAGCCTCCTTTACTATTTTCACATTAAGGTGATAATAGCTTGGTAAACTTTTTTCACCATACGGTGAAAATAGTCAGTCCGATATTAATATTAGCCACTGCTTTTTCTTTTGTATTTATTGATGAGTGTAGTGATAGGGGTATGTAGTATGAGTATGATGATGATGGCATAGTGGACAATTTAAAAATAATAATTGTAGTTATAGGTCCCTACTGCCAACTTCCCTATGGGCAGATGGGTTACAATTTGGCTCTCACTGTTGCTACTATTCCGACATCACCCATTGCATCCAAAAAGCTCAGTTGAAATGTTACTTTGCCCAACAGCTTTTCCTTTCATCATGTCTTTTCAAGCAGCCTCTACTTCATCTCTCATGATTGTTGTACCACTACTGTTCTCTGGCAAGTCGTTGGGGAACGTGTTCCTGTCATCGTCTGCGTAGAGATTTTCGATATATTGTGCGCCTTTATCACACTCCTGAAAAAAGTGGGTGCAATAGATTGTGATCAACACCACGTGATCAGCATCATGAGCCAGATCACAAAGATCCTCCTACGCATCAAGTGAAAATAATGAGGAATAAGATTTCACCTGAGATTGGTCGGGAACAATTCAGCTTCATGAAAGACAAAGGTGCTGTGAATGCCATCTTTACATTAAAAGCAATATTACAAAGGTCTATTGAGAAACAAAAAAGCCTATACCTCAGCTTCGTGGACCAAACAGCGTGTGTAAGATTGGACAATGAGATCTCGGGTTTTTTAATATATAAAAAAGTGTGAGACAAGGATGTGTTTTCTCGCCAGACCTTTTCTACATGTACGCTGAAATAATCTTCCGTGAAATGAAGAAGTACCAGGAATCTGTGTTGGAGATGAGAATTTGATGAACCTGAGGTGCAGTTCTTATGGCTTACACTCCAGAAAACCTTCAGATATTCTTGACAAATCAGTGGCTGGTAGCGAAGCAAAGGGACTTTTGCTGAACATCAAGAAAACCAAATGCATGGTCGTTAACAAACAGAACCAAGATCTATCTTTCCACCTCACCAGCAAGGGCGAAACTATAAAAAAAGTTTCAATATCTTGGTGCATTCACCACGAATGACGTTAGAAAATTTTCAGAATTAAGACAAAGAATAGCGATTGCTTGTGCTTGTGAAACCTTGACTCTAGACAAGGAATGTCTGTATATACAGATTCCTCTCCCTCTCACACACATCCAGGCGTCTAGATGCAATTCCCCCTCCTTCCTTTATTTATGTCTCCCTTACAATTTTGTTATAGCTGTACATTTGAACCAGACATTTATCAATCTACCAATATGTTAAGTTATGACTTTTACATATGTCCAGATCCTCAGATTCCTCTTCCACCACAAGAACCATCACCATGAGTCGTAAGCAGACGCCAAGTGAGTTCTTGAACCAGATTCGTGGCAGGCCTGTCATGGTCAAGCTGAACTCAGGTGTCGATTACAGAGGTAAGCATGCTGACCTGTTTATCAATGCTTTTTGTTTGAAGTTATATATATACAAAAATAAATCAGCTTAGAAAAGGAACAAAATACTAAACAAGGAACATTTTTGGTTCAGAACCTTTCTTCCACCAACAAAAAAACAAAACAGTTAAAACGTTAATACATCATATTAGCTACAGAAAGACTAGATGTGGTAAAAACCTTTCCACTGATAACAAGCCAAATTGTGACAGTTATTTAACTAAATCCTTATAAGGTAGTTACAGGAACAGACGTTGGTTGTGAACAATACCATTGCATGGGCGATTCTAAGCTTCACTCTGTCCCCGCGGAATTATGCCATATTTGGGGCAAAATTATGCCAATATTATGCCAAAAAAAAAGGAAAATTATGCCATAAATTCGACATTATGCCATAAATTATGCCAAAAATCCGACATTTGTGCATGTTCTTGTGTGCTTTTGCAACCCCAAAAATCTAATTTTCACAATAAATATGAATACTGATAGGTTTAAAAGCTACATCTTCATTAAAAACGACTAAAAAGCAGAAATATATAACAGACTATTGCTTGTATTTTTTAGGGTCTTACTGCGCTTGCAACACATTAAGGTCATATCAGCGCCAGTAAAGAGGAAGAAAATGGGATAGTAAAAAGTTCTAGAATTACAATTAATAAAGCACCCAAGAAAAAGTAAGACATAGGGGAACTAGGAACAAATCGGGATCAGATGTAGATTCCAAGAGCATACCACCAATTTACTTAGTTTGAGATCATCTATAAGTTTCATCCGGACACAAGCACAAAATCCAACAAAGAGGAATACACTCAAATGCTTACATTATACATTGAAAATAACAAATATAATAATACATAACAGAGAGATGATTTACGAGGAAAAAAATACAAGGCCAACATTTTCTGTAGAGAAAAAAAAAGAGGCAATTTTTTATTTTTTTTATTTTAAGCTTTTTGCTGACGGATGCGGAGTCGGATGCGGAAGGCCACAGGATGCGGCCGCATCGGATGCCGATGCGGCCGCATTTTCCTGGAGGGACAGTTCACTAATCAGATGCAATCAAGTAGTGCTTCAGAGCCATAAGGTCCTCTTAGCTAGAGTATCCTGGGTTTTTTAAGTGTTAAACGGACAATAGCAATTGCTTACCATCTTTGGATAGGATGCTAGTCTATCACAAAGTACTTTTCATCCTATCTAACAGGTCCTGCAATCCAAGCACCACTTGGTGAACAGGTAGGGGAGGATTAGAAAAAAATTCTCGACTTCACCTGGAATTGATCCCGGTCACCTTTGCATGTGAAACTAGTGCTCAATGAACTCAGTTACAGGGATCCCCAATTGCATACATTAAGTATCATTCAAAATTTGCTGTTATTCATTTATTAACATTTTTGTAATCTCCAGGAGTACTCTCGTGTCTAGATGGTTACATGAATATCGCCCTTGAACAGACGGAAGAGTATGTGAATGGTCAGCTGAAAAACAAATATGGTGATGCCTTCATTCGGGGAAATAATGGTGTGTTTTTATTATTATTTAATTGATTTAAATGGATAAGCAACCATAATTTGATGTTGTTTGATCTCATTGAAAACCTTTTTAGAAGTAATACAAACCCCCAAAAATCAAGACTAAAAGCAGGAGAGAATACTTTTTCATATTTTGGTCCCATAGTCCAGAAGGCTTAACTACCTAACCTCAGAATTTCAGCATCCATGAGTGTCTTTAAAAATAACTACATTTAATTAAATTAGATTCCTTTAGATATGTGAAAAATGGGTGTATTAGTTTCTGTATTGTAAACACTGTCAGAGACCTTTGCTAAGGGAAACATTGTTATTATTATTATTATTATTATTATTATTATTATTATTATTATTATTATTATTATTATTACTACTATCTTTATTATTGTTTTAAGTATAAATCCAATTTGATATGTGTGCTTAAAATTCAAATTTAGATTAATGTGCATAGTGAAATGATTGCATGTCATTTTTATTTTTAAAATATGCTATTAATTATTCATTTTTCTTTCTTTTTATTTTTCAGTGTTGTACATCAGTACTCAAAAACGGAGATGAAGTGGGAGGAGTCTTTAATAATTCACTGTTGTTAATTTTTCATTTTTATTGTCATTGTTTTACATTCATTTGCATATTGATGTTATCACTATACCAGTGACCAGGTATCTTTTGTAATAATTATAATAAACGATACAAGTTTGGAAATGCCAAGATAGTTTTGATTTTTTTAAAGTTCACAAAGTTTGTAGTACTGTCAACATCATAGCATTTCTCATTTTGTCAGGAAAAGTTAACTTTGTATACACTTAAATCAAGATAAAGCCGTCACCACCGAACAAGAAAGATTGGTTGACATTAAGCAAAGCTAAAGTTATACATTATCAATGGAACACAGATAGAGAAAGGAAAATTTGGGACCAACAAGACGTGTTGATTTTGAGCAGAAGTTGACTTTATGCGGATTCCACAACTTTTTACTTATTGTTTGTTTGCATGTTTTAAAGGGTTTTACTGTGCTTGCGACACTTTTAGGTCATTTCAGCACCAGTAAAAAGGTAGAAAATGGGATGGTCAAAAAAATATAGATTTTCATTTGTAAGAAAGGAGGTTTTGACGAACAGCGCTATACAAGTACAAGTGTAATTTATTATTACATATTATTATGTCATATATTGGCTGTTTAAAACGGCCCCTACATTTATCAAGAAGTCTTCAATCTAAGTTGTCCTTCAGAGCCATTTAGGTCCATGGAGCCAGAGTTTATCCAGGTTTCTACAGCGTGAAATGGACAATAGCAATTACTTGCTACCCTTTGGATAGGATGCCTGTCTATCACAAAGCACTTTGCACCAGATCTAACAGACCCAACCACTGGGTGGATAGAGGGGTCTGAAAAAATCTTTACTTCATTCAGGATCGATCCCAGTCCCTTTGCGTATGAAGAGAGTGCTCTACCAACTGAGCTATTGGAATCCCTAATCAATCTGAGACTGAGACCTCTTTGATATAGTTTTCTGGCTACATAAGGAGAAAATTTTATTTTTTCAGAGTATGGCAGAGTTAGTCTCATGTGTGTAAAAGATGAGCCTTTCTTATTCTTATAAACAGTCGGTCTGATGTTCGAACCTCATCTGTGACAAGATGATTTTTTGAGATGCCTTTTTTCCCCGTTTTCTTACCTCTTCTCACCAAGGGAAAACAGATATGGGGGATAGAAGACACAGTAATAGTAACCTCTCCACTCACCATCAGAGGTCAAAAGATGTTTTTTGTTTTTTAAGGGTTTTACGGCGCTTGCAACACATTTAGGTTATATCAGCGCCAGTAAAAAGGAAGAAAATGGGATTGTAAAAAGTTCTAGAATTACAATTAAAGCACCCAAGAGAAAGTAAGACAAAGGGGAACTGGGAACAAATAGGGATCAGATGTAGATTCCAAGAGCATACCATCAATGTACTTAGTTTGAGATCACCTATAAGTCTCATCCGGACACAAGCACAAAACCCAACAAAGAGGAATACACTCAAATGCTTACATTTATATATTCAAAATAACAAATATAATACATAATACTTAATAGAGAGGTGATTTACAATGAAAAAAATATCATCTCCCAAAACAATAACTATGCATTCGACTGTTTCCCTCCCAGCCAGGACAAAACCAAGTTATCTCATTCCAACACAAAAACAGAAAGCATGTTTGAAAACAGATATAAGGGGATAGAAGACACAGTATGTAGGCTACCTCCCTGCCCAATATGGGAGGTAGGAACCCCTCCCAACGAGGTCAAAAGACCTCGTCGAATAAACAATAAATATCATAGTAGTTTTAGCCTAGATAATACGCTTCAACAGTCGTAATGTCACTTCCCTTGTAACGACGCATGGTAACTTAGTAACTGGCTCTAAACTATCAATCAGTACAATGGCGGATGCCCTTATGAAATATTTATCCGACGAGCATAAACGCGTATCCAGAGGGGGGAAAAACGTTATAAATCTGATCATGTTTTGACTTTTACACATTCTGATCACAAGACATATGAAAAGTTCGAGTTTGAGCCAGCATGAAGAATGAAAAGTACAGATTTTCTTTGTTTAGAACCACAATGGTCGCCGTTGCTGGGCAACGTGACATCAGACTATTGAATCCAATTGATGACGAAGTCCCAGGGTAGAATTTTTTTCAGAGTAAGGTACAATAGTGGTTCTCAAAACTTGTATGGTACTTGGGGAAAAGGCTATATATAAGCTTCCAGTTGACTGATGGAATCTGGAAAGACATGTATTTTACAATTTGGCCAGAAAACTAGTACTTCAAATATGTTTTAGTTTGTTTTAAAGGGTTTTATGGCACTTGCGTCACGCTTAGGTTATATAAGCACCCGTAAAATGGAAGAAAAAGGGATTGTCAAAAATATCTAGAATTACAATTAGATCACCCGAGACAAAATAAGACAAAGGGGAAATGGTTCAAATAGGGAACAGGTGTGGATACCAAGAGCATTCAACAATGTTGTTAGTTTGAGATCACATAAATGTCCCATGCAGACACCAGCACCGGATCGCACCAAGAGAATTACACTGAAATGTTTACAAGATATGTTCAAAACTATCATGATATAACAGAGATTATTTACAAAGAAAACAATAATCTCCCAATACATTTTACTGCTCCCTCTCTGACAAGGGCCAGGACAAAACCATGTAATCCCATTCCAAGGCATACAGAGAACAACTCAGAAAATATAGGGGGACAGAAGACAGCAAGTGAGCACCTGCCCATCATTGGAGTTCAAATGATCCCACCTAAGTCCTTCAAATATCAATCGATTTAAATGACTCTCCTCATCTTGGCAAAATCTCTCAAACCTGGGATTTCGCGGAGACCAATGTTTGTGAGGTTATGCCAAGATGAGAGTCATTAAAATCAATCAATATTTGAAGGACGAGTTTTTTGGCCAATACGACATCTGGTTAGTGGCAAGACAAATAACACGGGTTAAAATAATGTAACAAAAGATACTCATTTCAGTTCATAAGACTTTTGAAACTTTAATTCATCAAAGCAAAAATTACACATTGACTTATATTTCGATGTGTACCTTCTCTTTCTTGATTAACGTTGAGAAGAATAACACATTTTGTGTTTACAATCACATTCAGCATCTTTTCATTCAAGGTTGCCGTCAATTATTTTCTAAACTGGAAGATGCAGTGTTATGTTCTGGTCCCGCGGATTTTTGCACAGCTTGCGGCAGCAAAATCAGGGAAAATTTTCTGATTTGCATTGTAACCAAAAAATCTGCACGTTTTGCAAATGATTGGCAAATTGATTTTGATTTTTTTTTTTTTTTTTTTTTGGTGCGAAATTTGCGTTCCCCACGGTGATTAAGGAGAAGTGTGAGCCAGGGCAACCCTGAAAGCTTTAATTTTTCTTTATTATAACAATTTAATTGACAGCAATTTTTAAAATTGTAATTTTGTTTTCCCAACTTTGTGCCTATTTCCAAATCTGCATAATTTCTTGCAAAATTATTTGCCATTTTTTACCAATAATTTTGAGTTTGAAATTGCGTAATTCCGCGGGGATATTTTATTACATGGGTTGCATGCAGTTAGTTGTAAGGTGTGATACAACATAGTTAGAAACCTGTAAAGTTTTGCAAAAAAAAATTACTTATTTTCTTCTGCAAAATTTTGAAATATTTTTTTTCAAAAAGCCGCGGGGTCAGTATGTTGTATGATGAATGAGCCTTTAAATAAGTAATTTTTGGCCTTTAAATCCGCTATCTGTCATCTTCCTGGATATCATTGGTCTTAGTAGGCCAAAATTCATGCATGATATGGATTGAATATTAAAATTTATTGAGATGGTGATGGTGACGATGATAGTGATAATAATGATAATGCAATAATAATATCGATAATGAGAGTTAAGATGATGATGTTAATAATGAAATTAAAGATGATGGTGGTGATAATAATAATAATAATAATAATAATAATAATAATAATAATAATAATAATAATGAGGAGGATGATAATGATTTGTTTTCTTTGGTCTATATAAGCTTTAATACTTTACACTTAACGTTGTTATGGGCGATATATCACATTCATAGAAATGGCACAATCGATATGAAAACTGGAACCAATTAACAGTGACCACCAAAACTGATTTGTACTAGTGGCAAGTTAACGATTACGTTCCTCGAGCCTAAACGATCGATGAACAACGAGAAAAACAAAAACAAGATATGTCCTCAGTCAGACGTCGCCACACCACGCCCGGTGCGCGAACCACAATAGGCTTCAATAGTTATGACGTCACTTCCCTCGTAATGACGCATAGTAACTGGCTCTAAACTATCGGAACAATGGCGGACGCCCTTATGCAATATTTCTCCGACGAACATAAAAGTGTATCCAGAGGAGAAAAACATTCTAAAAATGATCATGATTTGGCTTTTATACATTCTGATCACATGACATATGAAAAGTTCTAGTCAGCATGAAGAATAAAAAGTACCGATTTTCTTTGTTTAGAACCACGCTGCTCGCCGTTGCTGGGCGACGTGACATCAGACTATTGATTTCATGCCAAACAATTTTAAGATAAAACGTTGCCATTTTGTAAATACGATAGATATGATATGTACGAGCATGGAACTACTAGATGATAAAATGATTAGATACACCAAATTAATAATAATATTATGATAACATTGATGCTATTGTTGAAAATGATATCAATGTCCACGACCAAAACTGACTTGTACTTACTAATGTGTACACAGATACCAACACGGATTTCATGAACGTGGCCATCATTTTGATAAAATGATTAGATACACCAAATTAATAATGATATGATGATAACATTGATGTTAATATTGAAGTCGACGAGTAGTCTTATTTGCAGATCTGATAACCCCAATTGTTATGGGCTCATTGTTGTACTGGAATTGCTCTCAAACCTACACAAAATTAAATACTTCATGACAACAATGTCAAATATGGCCCATAGTTAGGCTCAGTTATCAGACCTGCAAATATGTACGCCGGTGGAAGTCTATTCATAGTAACGTTCATGGAGTATTGCCATCATGTAGATTGTTAAATTGTTACGGTCTCATTGTTGTATTGGAAATACTTTCAAACCAAATTTAAATAATTACATTCTATTACAATTTACAACAACGTCAAACCAAGCCTCCTGCCCGTAATTGCTTGCGTTGGGTTACCAGACTTGCTAATTTGTACACGTAGTTTTGTATCTCTATTCATTTGGGTCAAATGAGACACCTCAAGGTTTGTTTGGGTCCACGTCTGTTGATAAAAGAAAATAATTGAAAAATAGGATTAGTAAAAGATAAAAAAGAGAATATGTCGATGTGCTCATATTTGCAGGCCTGATAACCATACGCAATTATGGGCTCATTTCAACAGTGTTGTAGTTGTATGGAAAATGATTGCGTTGTTTCCAATACAACAATGAGACCATAACAATTTGGGTTATCAGACCTTGACATATGTTCATCAAAAACTATTCTTTAATGTTGAACGTTGCAAGTTGGCTTAATAATACATCATGCGCGTAAGATTTCGGCCATTATTATAAACAAAGGAAGCATTTCAAATTTTTAAAAAAATCATATTATTAATTTTTTGCTTTGAACTTTGACACAATTTAGGGCCATAACTATCTTGACTTGAAGAAGAATAGGGATGCAAAGAGACGTTCATTGAACATCATCTTGAAATGTATAAATCTATGGACTATTATATAGGGGTGTGACTCCAAAAGACAACCGCACTGAAAAGAAACAAACCGATTTTCTCAGCCTTCATCTGCACCAGAATATTTCCACAGTGATATTTTGAAAGTATATGTTTTTTTTTTCATCAATAATTCCATTAAAAATTGAAGAGAGGCCTTCTTTAAAAAAAAAAAATAATGAACTATTTTTCGGACATGACAGCGTGGTTAAATTGTCTTTTTGGTACAGTTTAGCTATAGTTATTAGAGCGTGATTCTATTAAAGGAATTACTTATTCTTTTCTTTTTTAAACGCATGATTTTGATTTCAAAATGAAGACTTAGTCTAGCGCATTTCCTCGGATAAACCATGTTCAATGCGCTTCAGTCATACACCAAACGGGTCATAATATGCAACCTACTTCCATTTCATAAGTCTCTGATTGCTGTTAGACGTCCTTTTTGTAGAAGCAGTTTTACTATTTTCATCACTGCTTTAGTCAGGCATTCTTGCGCCTTACCCAAAACTACAACACTTGAGATACCCTTGTCACCTATCTGGTCACTGATCACGCCCAACATCGCTTGCTCTTACAAGACGAGAGACTGTAATGCTGAACTCTGTCGATGCCACAATCATAGTTGGTAAGCGCATACTATGGTTACAATTCAAGGATTGCGTTAAACTTCCAGCATACAGTATTATAATGGTGGGTTGTGTCTAAATGGCTAAACTGGAGCCCATGTTTATTTGTGGTTGAACAAACAGTAGCAATTGCTACCCTTTGGATGGAACGCTAGTCTATCGCAAAGTACTTTCCACCAGATTGAACAAATTAATGTACCCAATCACTTGCCGGATGAATACGTGGATCAGCAAAAAAAACAAACAAAAAAAACAAAACAAAAAAAAACAAAAAAAAAACAAACAAAAAAAAACACACAAAAAAAGCAAACAAACAAAACAATAACCCAATCTGGACTGTACCAAAGATCCATAATAGTACTTTGCTCATGAGGTATGTGCTCTACCAACTGAGCTATCGGGGGACCCCCTACCCCTCAGGTTTGTATCTGCAGCTCGCTTTTAATTTCAGACAAAATCCCACAGTTTAAACCTTAAGACTTGGCAACCTGAAGGTTCGTCCTTGAGCATTGAGAAGGGATTTCTTTCACACTCTTTCCACATGTGCATCGAGACGAACAAACATTTCGATGTTTCCTCGGCCACAATTACAGTGTATAATGAATCCTAAAGTAATACAATCACCGTCGTAAATCTATATATTTTATAGACATAGCGAATGAAGAAAAAATCACAATATGTACTATAATTGTTTTCTTTAGGATCTACCTCGAGATCTCGAGGAAACAACATAACCATGGCGTTAGCCGCAGGACCAGCGCTGCGAATTGAGCAATAGGGACTGCGTCTCTTAAGTAAGGTAGTCCCGATAGTTCAGTTGGTAGAGCACTCGCTTTACAAACAAAGGGACCAGAATCAATCTCAGGAGCAGTCGAGATTTTTTTTCTGACCCCCTCCCCTCCCCCTCTTGTCCACCCAGCAGTCTATAAAGTATAGACGGAACGAAATTGACGCCACTCAGCTCTTTGTTATTGTTTTAGACAGCAATTTTAATGATTAGTTCTCACTAAATTATATCAATCAAACTATAAACGTGTAAGGTTACATATTTTTAAAAGATGGCATCAATAGCGACACAATGTTAAAAATCTCACATTTCGGGTTATCTTTATTTAAAATCACTTTTGGGCAACTGAGTCCCCCCGACATAATATCATTTTGAGTCGAAAGGCCATATATTAAAGCGAGCGCCCCATATATTAAAGCGAGCGCTAGCTACTAGTTTATATTATTTTTAATTTGTACTGCCCCCCCCCCCCTCCAACCCGAAACAAGTTATCAAATACTTATTCTCGTTGGAAGCTATGGAAATACAATGACTTTGGGTCTACTCGTTTTAAATAGTTATACTGTTGACATTCTATAGTTTATCTCTGTCCTTTATTTTAAATGTAGATAAAATAGCAAGCTCTATGAAACCAGTACACTTGCACCTATTTCATGACATTTCACTTTTGTCAGCAGTTTCTATTTCGTAACATTTTTGTATGCAATGTTTGGGCATACGTGCTTTATCCAAATTAAAACGTCGTTTACTGTCTGCCTTCATTACCAGTGAAAAAATGCTGCGCATTTTTGCATGACAAATTATAGTTTTAATCTCGCACAATGCTGCCGTTGTTTTAAAAAACACAGTATGTGCAATGTTAACCAAATAGCACATACTGTGTTCTTTAAAAAAAATGGCAGAATTTATAATAGTGTACAATATAATAGTGCATAATGTGTATAATAGTGTATATGTGTATGTTATTGCTATTCTTCACCAGCTGGTAGATTACCGTTTCCATTGTAACAATCCATTAAAATGAGGATTATGCAACCGCTTCTCCATTCAGCTGAGCTAAAATGACAAGGCCGTCTGATCAGAATGCGGCGAGAGAATGTGAGTGAAGAGTGTTTTCAAAGGACTCAAATTTGCACCACCGCCTACAATGGAACAAGAACCTGGGACCTACATGTCCAAAGGTGCCAGTCATACCCGCATAATAAGGACATTGATTTTTGGTCATATTACAAGACCAAAAAAGACGTTTGTTATAATGCAAATGGATACATGAAGGCAAGGGGAGTTCAATGATGGTGGTGTTAATGGTGACAATGACGAGGATGATGATGATGATGATGATGATGATGATGATGATGCTGTTGATGATGATGATGATGATGATGATGATGATGATGATGATGATGATGATGATGCTGTTGATGATGATGATGATGATGATGATGATGATGATGTTGACCATGACGAAGATACCTACCTAAAGCCACAGCCCAAGGAATGAGCGTAGCCTGACTATCACTCACGCTGTCACCATTGTTGTTCTTCTTTAAAGAGTTGACATAGACTGGGGGGTGTTTACGGTGTCGACAATAGCCCGATATGGCAGCTGCTATCACAAACATGAGTAGGACAACGACAGAAACCCTGGGGATGGAGAAAAATAAATCACGTCGATTATTAATGGTTACAAATCAGGGCGTGGGGTTGTTCCAGTCTTTCCCTTGGTATAACTGTGGCGTAGTTGCACACATATTATGTAATGGCTTATTATCGTATAGTGGCTTTTTTTGATAGATAGTAATGATATTCATTTGCATTGTGTTGTAGATGTTAATGATGACGAAAGAGTTCAAGGATCAATGATGATAATTGAATGTACAACATCAAGACATTCAAATAAAAGTCCAGATTCAAAGTTTCATTTCTTACTGCTTTATTTGTTGTGACAAATTCCAAATCCAAATCATGAGCATGGTCATAATTCAATCAGTTTCATAAATTCCAAATCCGTAAAATCAATCCAAATGTAAAGTCATTTTGCCTAAATAGCCATTTTCAATATACGTGGAATACTTCTAAGTCCGTAAAATAAAGATTCTAAGTAGGATGTTAGAACTCGCAGCATACTAGGAAAGTGCAGCTCATAGTGAAGTAGAATGCAGAATAATCTAGAACAGAATATAGCGTAGAATCAGAACACTCTGTTGTATATCCTATTGTAAACTGTCCCGCAATTCATTTC
>NC_088361.1:93078139-93098139 GCF_034508935.2 Berghia stephanieae | reverse complement strand
TGATGAAACCCAGAACCGACCAACTTTTAATTTGATACAAGCTTAAAGAAAAACATCCCGCCCCATTACCCCGCAACCCCCCCCCCCCCCCCCCCCCCACATTTTTTTCTATAGAAAAATTATCCACTTGATTAAATGTGCTCAAAGTGCTTTGATGGTTGACTACTTCTTCCTGACATAATGACTGATGGTCTTAATGGATGATGCTGGTCCTTAATATTTTAGTAATTCTTCTCATGCAAAATTTCTCATATAAAATATCTACATTGTCAACATCATTTATACAGTATTTAACAGACTTTAAAAAATCATACAGTATTAAAAACTAATAATCATAATAGAACATAACAGTAACAGAGAGATTATATATAAGGAAACAATATATCATCTCTAAAAAAAAAAGGTACTGTACATTTGACTTTCTCACTCCCTGCTAAGGACCTCCCTCAGAACCTAAAAAAAAAACAAACCCCGAAGCAATCTCAATCCAGAACAAAGACAAAAAAAAGCTACATGGCAAGGGGAAAACAGATATGAGGAATAGAAGAAACAGCAAGTGACCTCCTGTCCACTATAGGAAGTCAGAAAACATGATGAATAGAAGAAACAGCAAATGACCTTCTTCCCACTATAAGAAGTCAGAAAACAGATACGAGGCATAGAAGAAATTAATAACGTGACCTCCTTCCCACTATAGGAAGTCAGAAAACATATGAGGAGTAGAAGAAACAGCAAATGACATCCTGCCCACTATAGGGAGTCAGAAGACCCCGATCAGTAACAGCACTTGGAGACAGTGGAATACTATCACTTTGATGCACGACAAGAAACCATCAATTCAAGAAAAAAGTAAAAAAAACGAACAGTTTTCAACACCTAACCGGAATTCAAAACTCGTTTACTTGGACGCATTATTTCCTGACTCACATCAACACAATAAACTAGGCTCTTTCTGGTACGGACAAAATCCAGTAGGGAATTAAGCTAGCCACCTTATCGAATTTCTGGTATTGCACACGCTTATTGGCGGGTACCGATAACTCAATGGTTAGAGCACTCGTTTCACATGCAGAGGGACCGAGATCGATCCCAGGGTGAAGTCGAGATTATTTTTTTACCCCTCCCCTGACCACCGCTAGCAATGATTGGGTAGTTGGGTCTATTAAATCTGGCGGAAATGTGCTTTGAGATAGGTTAGCGTTCTATCCAAAAGGTAGCGAGCAGTATCTACTAATAAAAAAATAAATTTAAAAAATTGAGCTTTTATATAGAGCAATATCCACTAAACGTGCTCAAAGCGCTTTACAAGGGGTCCCTGGCCAACAGCAACACATAACATGTAGGACGAGACATGACGCCTGTCAGGCGATATTACAAATTTTTGGGACAGAGACAACGCTGTTAACGGCCAGGTACTCATTTTAACCTGAGTACGGTGAGAGAATGTGAGTAAAGAGCCTTCTCCAAGGACTCAACTATGCGCCGAGCGAGGCTCAAACCCAGGACCTTCCGATCCGAAAGCGAGTGTCATACCACTAGACTACATAGCCGCACAACAATAGGCTAGGTCTATTTACAGCCTAGGCGATACATTCAATAGGGCCGTTTTTTTTTTTTTTTTTTTTTTTTTCTATGTAATACCATCTCCGGTTGTGTGCTTCATACTACCTTCCGTCAAGCCCTCGGCAAACTGAGGTGTTCAGACATTTCTAATGATAGTTCTCAGATTGCCTAGCTCCGGTCCCATTGCGTTTTAAGTGTTAAGCGAGTGCTCAACCAAGTGAGCTATGGGGACAATTTAAACGTTATGTCTTTTTTTTTAAAAAGGAAATAAAAATGAGAAGAAAAAAAGAAACAGAAAAGAAAAAGGAAAAAAAAGGAAAAAAAAAGGAAAAAAAGAGAGAGAAGGAGAGAGAGAGAGAGAGAGAGAGAGAGAGAGAGAGAGAGAGAGAGAGAGAGGGGGGGGGCTGCTCTCTAGATTTCTTTTGTCTTTGCTCATCTTGAATTAGGTAACGTTTTTATATATTGATTTGCGTCTGCAATTAGGATCTTTATTTTGATATGGTTGTAAGGATCGTTAGCGTTTACAACTCTAACAAAATAAAGAAGGAAGTCTAAAGATTTTAGAGATAAACGGGGTTGTGGTACAGAAGGGCTCCGAAACCGGAAAGAAAATAAAACACAAGGAAAAATAAAGATAAAGAAAAAAAAAAAAAAAAAAAAAAAACAAGCCAAAAAAAAAAAAGAAAAAAGAAAAGAAGCAAAAGCAAATAACAAATAATTCTTTTCTTAATTGACTAAATCAGATTGGATTCTTGGGAAAAAAGGTTTTAAAACAAAACAAACAAAAAAAAAAAACAAAACAAAAAAACAAAAACAAAAAACAGACAAACAACAAACAAATAAATCTTTTCGTAATTGATTAAATCAGATTGGATTCTTGGAAAAAAAAGTTAAAACATAGATCTACAGGTCACACATGACTCACCAGAAATACCAGTGCTGATAAAACAAGTAGTCCTTATCACAGCATTCAACACCACAACACTCTTGGTCCAACGTACAGCTGAAAGCAAAGAATAATGGAAGGTAACAAAGTCAAGAAACACAAATAAACGTTCATTTGTGACAAATCGTCTCAAACAGTATTATTTCGTTGCGTGTTGGACAATTACAATAGCATTTAAAACAATTAAATTATGTAACTTTTGGGGAGAAAATTCAATCTGTGTTCGCCACTTACAAGCAGTAAATAGACGTAGTTAGTGTGACGAACGATTTTCTTTCACTGCGTGATTTCTTTATCATTAGTCAGCGTCTCATTCAAAACCACTTCAAATTCTAGTGGACTACAATATTTGCAATGGGAAGTTAGCCCCTCGAGTTAAAATACTCAAAACATGGACAGTTTTTTCTTCAATAAAGCTCTAAATTTTGCTAACGGAAAATTTGGTCAATATGTGGGGAACCTTCCCATTGTATAACGGAACACTCACTTTCAGCTTAAGGCTTATTTACCTGTTCAAATTGTCTGCCCATTGTATGCATATCTCCTGCTAATTACCCTTTCCAAACAAGACTCCAACGTGCAAATGCCCTGAGGTTCTCGTCTCGTTCAGAGTAGCTAAAATTGCACTTAACGTTATCTCTTCCCGCTATAGTTCACAGTGTTGAATAGGCGAGCTTTTAGTTATCTCCCGTGATACTTAACAGACTTGTTACTGATATCTGGTTAAATTACAATCGCTTTTGCACAACCACGGTCGATTTTACCTCTAAACAAATTGGCAACACATGGAGAAAACTTTTGTTTTGTTTGTTTGTTGCTTTAGGTCTCTTCCAACACAATTGAGGTTATATGAGAGACCGCTGAAACAAAAAAACAAGCAATCTAACAAAAATAGTACAAATGTAAATCAAAATCATAACCTAAAGATATCATGCTAAATTATAAATAACCAAGAACAAACAGGCAGAAGATTTACAGAAAAAAAAATATCCCCTGTCAAAAATACAATCACAAACCAAAGAAGCAGGATAGGCTAGTAAAGAGAAGAAGAAACGACATCACTATCAGATCGTACACCCATGCGAACATCATAGGTATACGATTCAAGGGTGATGCTCCCATCCAACCACCCGCGGAGAAAACTTTGATCTGTATTTTGGTACCAAACATTATTATAAGCAAACGAGATGATAGAAACTCTCAAAACTTGCTCTAACCGATGGAGAAATAAAGTAACCTTTCATTCATTCCCTCACAATTTGTGCTTCGCTCTTAGTTCTTTGATGATATGCGATAACATCTCGGTACAGCTGTTCGATTTGTTACGCTTTGATCATTGCTGGTTCAGAGGCATAAGGATTCCGGTCAAGATGTCTTCATCACACAAGTTATATTCAACAGGTGCTCACATGACTTTAGCTTCATATTATATGAACACATTTATACCGGCTTTTAGTCCCACTGGTAACAAACGTGGTCAATAAAGAACACTAGAATAAAGTCCGAGTCGTTTCACAATTCAGTTGTATCCTATTTGAAGTTTACTTCCCAGATTAAAATAGTTTCAGTACTTTGTGGGTAAAAAAAGAAACCTTGTATAGTTTGTAATTATTATGATACAATGATCATTATATGATTAATTAAGGGTGATCATTTTAACTATTCGTGATATAAACCCGACTTAACGAAAGGACAAAGGATAAATAGGAACCATGTCATAAAGAAATGCATACCGTATATATATATACATATATATATATATGTATATATATATATATATATATATATATATATATATATATATATATATAAATATAAATGTTTGTGTGTGTGTGTGTGTGTGTGTGTGTGTATGTGTGGGAGACAGAGAGAGAGAAAGGGATAGATAGATAGAGACAGGGATGGATAGATAGATAGAGAGAGAGAGAGAGAGAGAGAGAGAGAGAGAGAGAGAGAAAGAAAGAGAGAGAGAGAGAGAGATGGTCCGACCCGATGGATGGACTGATCGTCTGACGAAGAGGACAGATGAGGGTATGGATGAATATATGGATGGATCGATAAATAGATGTTTGCAATGGTGGATGAATGAATGGATAGATGGATGAAAGGATAGATAGATGAGAGAGAGACAGAGAGAGAGAGAGAGAGAGAGAGAGAGAGAGAGAGAGAGAGAGAGAGAGAGATTTTCATTTCATTAATGAAGGACAAAAGACATTGGTCTATAACTGTAAAAGTCATTCTGTTGCTTCCATCGAATCCTGCTTTACACGTGACATATTTTGTGCTGTTTCCATAATTTTTCATAACGGGGCTGCTATTCTAATGTCGACCTGTTGCTGTTCTTGATTCTTTTTGCGTTTTTCAAGAAGGTTGAGCAAACATTGCAATCACTGATTTATTTTGAAATTATTTCGACCAGATGTGATGACCATGGACTAGTTGCTGTTGTCAATGCTTTCCCTCATATTTGTTTTTAATCGCGTTGATTCTGACGGGAAAAAATGTAATATCGCCTAGCAGGCATCATGTTCAGTTTTACATGTTACGCGTTGCTGTTGGTCAGTGACCCTATTTAGTGAAAATTGCGCAAATTAAAAAAACTCAACATTACATAGTCTGTCATGACACTAGTAGCGTACCTTGAGGGCCCTTTAGCATTATCATTATCAATGTCCACATTGAAGATGAGATAAATACCTGGTTTTAAAGATTAATATCTGGTATTAAATCCTGAAACAATTATGTTTTGAGATTCGTTTTCTTTTCTTCTGTGTTTCTTGACTTTTCTACAAAGCCTACACAGTTCATTTAAATGTTTATCGTGAATTTCTTGAGTGTGCTCTATGACTAAATGAAATTTAAAAAATCATAATAAATTCAATTTTGTTGAAGCACAGATGGAATTTTAGCAACTTATAGTTCAATTATAATAGATTCGATTTGTGGAAGAATAAAAGTTATTCTATCGCTCTGTTTGAATAATTTAATTTTTTATTGGAAAAATGAATGCATTTTAAATTACAGAAAAACGGTCTATTTAGGATTGAAATATCACGATCATTTTATACAGCACTGGCATAAAATACATATGAATGGAAACAGAAAATCTTGATAAATATTACAGAGTAAAGAAATTTGTGTTTAAGCTCACTGTGAAGCGATAACAAAGAGATGAAAGTGAACATAAATCGACTGGTATCACCCGATATCACCGTAACTGAACTCACTGGGGGATTACCCGTAATTTGGCAGGCGTGACCCCGGGTCAACCTCGGGTCATCACTTGAACTAAGTTACCGCTCAGGCGATATTTTCGTTACCGTGAGTTCTTAACCAAAAGCATCTGAATATCATTGGCTATCTAAATAGGAACATTCTTTCTGATTGGTTATCCCCATAATTCCATAGTGTCCCCTTTACTTCACAAAACCAAATTCATCTCTGAATTGAATCACACACATGCTAAAAATCCCAAGAAAGAAGAACTATCCCTCCAATTTCAAACTTGAAAAAAGTTAACTTCTCTCGGTTGAAGGTAAAATGAATTATTGGTTAACATTCAAAGTGGAACGAGATATTACTGTGAATTCAATGCTTAATCTTCCATTACTATTATAATTTGTGTATATTTTAATTGTGTTTCATTCTATGGATGTTCGTAAGTTGGAATACTTGTACAAAACTATAGCTATATGTATATTATACTATAGTTAACATTTGTTTATGATCTATGCTATTATTTTATTTATATTCAATATGTATATTGCATGATGTCTGTACTCTACCGCCAATCCCCGGCCACACATCATAATAATCACAATTATAATTGATAAAAATAAATAAATTATAAAATGTAAGGGACACATTCCTGTTAAATTCTCATCATGTAAGATAGTTCAAACTGTCAGTTGATGTTTGATACAAATGCAATAACTACCCATTATCATGGAGTTACTGCTTCTCCTCTCCTTGCCTTTGTCGGCAAATAAAAGTTATTATGATGAGTCTCTCAAGGACGATCCGGTGGCGAAAGACAAACTAGATTGGCTCTAAGACCTTTTGTTTAAATTCTTAATTGAAGGTCTTTGGCTAGCACCCATCCGTGCCTTGCACCCAGTCCGTGCCCAATCCCTGATGTCAGTCATCGCCGACACCAGAACATTCCTGTCAGCCCATAACTACAACACACTGTTGTGAAGTCCAGAAAACCCTGGAAGCAGGAGCCAACCCTGGAACCAGCTGATACATTTGCCTCAATCAAGCAAGCCTGCTGTATAAGATAAGCCAAACGGGCTTATACCATTTTCAAATGTATTTTCCACGGACACAGGTGATTAAAAATGAATAAATAAATCAATAGATAAATAAATAATAAATTAGATCCACTCAATCAGAGCTATTCTTCCTGAGATTAAATGAACACAGGGATAACAATTAAATTGTCAAATATATATCATCCATAATTTTCATTCTATTTTCCACTTATACTCTCTATCCTTTCCTGTAACAAACTTTATGTATAGAATTGTTATTATTGTATTGGGCGTTACTATTGTCTTGGCTCACTTGTTATTAATACAATTAAGTTATAAGGGACCCTAAGGCTATTCTTAACCACCCCTAGATTAAACCTGAGCCGTTTGTGGTGTAGGTTGAGTGGCGCAGCTGGTACAGAGAGCCATAGCGCGCATACTTGTTCGAATCCAGACCATTGAGCTATCGGTTAGACTCGAACCCACAAACATAACACACAAACCCGCCACAGTTAGTCCATCTTCAATTAACGCTTTATTTATTCAAAGCTAGAAATTGGACTGGTAGGATAAATATTAATCAGAGGCAGGACTTCCAAAGTTTCAATTCACTTTTATTATATTACTTAATCTTTCAGCGTTTATGAAATTTCTCCCATTCCGACAGAACACCATATTTCGCTGTAGGTGGAGGAGGAGTTGGAGGAGCAGGAGGAGGAAGGAAGAAGAAGACGAAGAAGAAGAAGGAGGAGGAGGAGGAATAGGAGGAGGAGGAGGAGGAGGAGGAGGAGGAGGAGGAGTAGAATGATAATAATAATAATAATAATAATAATAATAATAATAATAATAATAATAATGATAATGATAATGATAATGATAATGATAATGATAAGAAGAAGAAGAAGAAGAAGAAGAAGAAGAAGAAGAAGAAGAAGAAGAAGAAAGAAGAAGAAGAAGAAGAAGAAGAAGAAGAAGAAGAAGAAGAAGAAGAAGAAGAGAAGAAGAAGAGAAGAAGAAGAAGAAGAAGAAGAAGAAGAAGAAAGAAGAAGAAGAGAAGAAGAAGAAGAAGAAGAGAAGAAGAAGAAGAAGAAGAAGAAGAAGAAGAAGAAGAAGAAGAAGAAGAAAAGAAGAAGAAGAAGAAGAAGATGAAGAAGATGAAGAAGATGAAGAAGAGAAGAAGAAGAAGAAGAAGAAGAAGAAGAAGAAGAAGAAGAAGAAGAAGAAGAAGAAGAAGAAGAAGAAGAAGAAGAAGAAGAAGAAGAAGAAGACGAAGAGAAGAAGAAGAAGAAGAAGAAGAAGAAGAAGAAGAAGAAAAGAAGAAGAAGAAGAAGAAGAAGAAGAAGAAGAAGAAGAAGAAGAAAGAAGAAGAAGAAGAAGAAGAAAAGAAGAAGAAGAAGAAGAAGAAGAAGAAGAAGAGAAGAAGAAGAAGAAGAAGAAGAAGAAGAAGAAGAAGAAGAAGAAGATAGAAGAAGAAGAAGAAGAAGACAAAGAAGAAGAAGAAGAGAAGAAGAAGAAGAAGAAGAAGAAGAAGAAGAAGAAGAAGAAGAAGAAGAAGAAAGAAGAAGAAGAAGAGAAGTAGAGAAGAATAGAAGAAGAAGAAGAAGAAGAAGAAGAAGAAGAGAAGAAGAAGAAGAAGAAGAAGAAGAAGAAAAAAGAAGAAGAAGAAGAAGAAGAAGAAGAAGAAGAAGAAGAAGAAGAAGAAGATGATGATGATGATGATGATGATGATGATGATGATGATGACGATAATGATGACGATGACGATGATGATGATGATGATGATGATGATGATGATGATGAAGATGAAGTTGTTATTTTCATGATAGGAAAAGTACTTACACAAAATGTTTTCTTTCTCCATATTCAGAATAGAAACATTGTTTGGACATCGTGAAAATTTCACATCAAATCCTGAGGGGAATAATAATTAATAATATTACTATCAGTATCAGTTGTGCAAAATCTTAACACTGATTAGATCGAATACCAGTTGTAGAAATTAAGTAAGAGACGGTAATAATGCAGAGCACACAACGAACTGCCATTTCTCGATGTGGAACAATTTATGGGTCAAAATCATAGCCACCTTTATTACGCTGCGACGTGCTTCATTAGAACTGTAAATCGATTAGATGTCGTCATGGACAATTTAAGTTGTTCCTTTGGTCTGATGAACCAAAATGTTGAGCTATTGTCACAAACCGTGGGTCAATCAGTCCAAGGAATTAGATTTCAAATCTTGATTATGGAATTTATGACACACGTTCATGTTTCTGAATATGTCTCAAATTTCATATATCGATGGCCCGTTGATCTAACCTCTGAAGTAGCGTTTTGCCAATCCGCTGATCAAACCTCTGATGTCAACTTCAGAGACAACCTTTTATTTCAAGATGATCAAACCTCTGATGTTAGTTTAGAGCTTTGATCATCTGGTTTTTATTTCAAGGTAGAGGGAGAAGTACTGGGCATCCTATTTAAATTGATCGAAGTACGTCATGTAAATGATGTATAGTCGGTTTTCGTGGATTAAAAAGAACAATTTAATTGTTCCTATAATTACAACCTCAATATTTTGTTTCATAATTTATGGGGTTTGTGTTGACAATGGACTCTGGTCTAGCATATACTATATCATAATCATTTTGAGCATTCATAAATATTATGGCTGCTGAATTATCAATTTCTAAAGCAGGTTGCGACTGGGATTTAAACCCAATATCTTTCGGTTATGGTACAGATGCTAGTAGAGATAATGTACGAAATAATGATTGACTGTTTAAAAAAATAATACCCCGGCCACCTGTTCCCTCCATCACTATTTACAACAAAACAACAACAACAACAACAACAAAAAACAAGAAAAAACAAACCAAACAAACAAACAAACAAACAAAAATAATAAAACAAAAACAACAGAGACGTACTTGCCAGTCGTTGAGAATATGGAACGATTTTGAAATTGGTGATATATGACTAAATCATGACAATCACCCGATTTATATCACGTCATCCCTATGACTCATCGACCGGATGCTATCCTGATAGTGTACTATCTTTTTACTTCTGCCTTGTTTTTTACACTGGTGTTGGCTGACATTTTCGATATTAATACAATGCAATGTGGCAGCGATACTGATATTTTAACAAGAAATTCTGTATTTTTACGATCACCGGCTTCAGGCAGCCCTTACCGTTTTCTAAATATAAGTTAATAACTCGTGAGAAATATGTGTTGGAAAAAGTCGATCAACTTTGAATCGAGGGGGAGGGAAAATAGCGAAAGATAGCGCCTCGCTTAACTAATCATCAGACAAGAAGAGTGTATTGATAGCGCCGATCTTGCTAAATGAAAAGAGCCACTTCTGGTATAACACCGTAATAACAGCTGATCGACCCATGGGAAATTCCTCTTCGTTGGCTGGCCGTCTTGTCATGTCTATAGGCGACTACTTATGTGCCCGTCGGGATGGAATGATATTGTTCCATTACTGTGTATTTTATTTATTATCAAATTAGTAAAATTGTTTGTGTCTTATTTTAAAAAAACCAAAAAAAAAAAAAAAATAATAACCCAAACAAAACAACAACAACAAAAACAATAACAAACAAACAATAGTTCCATACCAAGCCAATTTTGTTTAAATTTGGAATTTGGAAAACCAAAGAAGACGTGAAGACGATAGGAGGATATAAAGGTGAGAGAAGAAAAGATTGTCGTGGCCCATATGTTACAGGAAGATGGTCCATATTGGTACGCAATTGCAGCCCTATGTACACCAGGAACCAAGAATAAAAATGATAATATATCAAAATGTATAGTAAAATAAAGGGAGTAAAATGACTTATAAAAGATACAATACAAAGTAAGCGACGATTCGGCCTTTGGCCTTCTTCGGGTAAACAAGAAATGGAAATATGTAAAATTACATTGGCATTATGGTTAAAACATTATTGATAAAAATGTGTGTGTTTGTGTGTGTGAGAGAGAGAGAGAGAGAGAGAGAGAGAGAGAGAGAGAGAGCGTGCAACGGAAGGAGAAAGAGAGAGAGAGAGAGATAGAGATAGAGAGATAGAGATAGAGAGAGAAAGATAGAGAGAGAGAAAGATAGAGAGAGAGAGATAGAGAGAGAGATAGAGATAGAGAGATAGAGATAGAGATAGAGATAGAGATAGATAGATAGATAGAGAGAGAGAGAGAGAGAGAGAGAGAGAGAGAGGAGGGGGGGGGGAATAGAGCGACAATTAGATGAAATGTAAATCGAGATCAAAACGATATAAATCAAGTATAAGATAGGGGGACGGGAGTGTGTGTGTGTGTGTGTGTGTGTGTGTGTGTATGTGTGAGTGTGGAAAGGGGGGGGGGGGGCATTATATCAACATGTACAATCTGATGGGAGCTCAGTAATCGAAGTAACTTATAAAGTAGTCCAACACTCAAGCTACTGGGTCGACGTGTGTTTATTTGCATGTGTGATAACCAAAAATGGTATGGGTTCATTGTTGTAATGGCAATACTCACGAACCAACAAGAAATATAGAGCAGTAAAGTTAGGTGCCCCAAACATAAACAATAACAAGTTGCTAGTGATTTCCGTTAGGGACCGGAATAATTTACGGACAATATAGGTCTCCCAATTTTGTAGTTCGAGTTGTAGGCAATACACTTTCAGTATTGAAAATATGTTTACATAAAATCTAACAGTTGCAGAAATAATAATATAAGGCTAAATTATTATGAAAATCAGGCTCCGAATAATTCTCGTTTTGTTCACACCAGCGCAATAATTTGCTCTGGTCTAAAAATAGATAGACTGTAACTTTTGATAAATTTTAGAAAATTTTACCTTTTGTTCCATAAAATATCCATATCTAGACATTATTTGATGCATGATCGAGTATTTATGAATATGTGTTTCTTTTGCCACCTAACAGCCAAATTTTAAAGGTTATTTTTTTCTATTATTTACATTGGAACGTGAGCTGTCAAGACAGGAACATGTGGTTTGCCACGTGCTTCTCGACCTTTGTTTACGTTTGGGGCACCTAACTTTACTGCTCTATTGTCCATTGACAACGATTTTAAATCAAGCCCCAGAAACGGGCGTCAACGCTGGCTTCGTGTGTTTTATCTATGATATTGGATAAATAAAGAATTTGACAGATTGGCAGATAAATCGATGGGTAGATAAATAATTATATAGATAGATAGGAGGATAGATATACAGATAAATATATAGTTAGATGGATAGAAAGATAGATAGTTAGATAGACAAATAAATAGATGGATAGATAATTATATAGATAGATAGATATTATATATATAGATAGATAGATAGATAGGTAGATAGATAGATAGATAGATAGATAGATAGATAGATAGATAGATAGATAGATAGATAGATAGATAGATAGATAGATAGATAGATAGGTAAAAATACAAACATAAAGAGCGATAGATAGACGGGTATATAAGTAGATAGATAAATAGATAGATATACAGACAAACAGATAGATAGATAGACAAGTATACAGATAGATAGATAGATAGATAGATAGATAGATATATACAGATAGAGAGATAGATAGATAAAGAGATAGATAGATAGATAGATAGATAGATAGATAGATAGATAGGCAGATAGATAGATAGATAGATAGATAGATAGATAGATAGATAGATAGATAGATAGATAGATAGATAGATAGATAGATAGATAGATAGATAGATAGGCTGAAAGACAGTTTATCATCTTATTGTTTAAATTTTGATATCATGTGTGCTTAATTTACATATGAAATTGCTCACCGAATCACTTTCAATCTTGTTGGAAACGTCCGGAAAGATTAAAATGTATTTTATTAACCTCAGTTTGGCAATGAGCTCATTCGATGCAACAGTAAAAATATATAATGCGTTTATTACAACCATGCAACAGAGATGTGGGAAATGCCAAGGAGTCCCTGAATGCAATGCTGCGAGTACAAATATTGAAATAAGTGAACAGGGAAAAGAAGGGAAGAAGAAGAAGAAGAAGAAGAAGAAGAAGAAGAAGAAGAAGAAGAAGAGAGGAGGAGGAGGAGAAGGAGGAAGAGGAGAATGGGGAGGAGGAAGATGAGGATGAGGAGGAGGTGAAGGAGGAGGAGGAGGAGGAGGAGGAGGAGGAGGAGGAGGAGGAGGAGGAGGTGAAGGGGAGGAGGAGAAGGAGAAAGAAGAGGAAAGGGGGGGGAGTAGGACGATGGGGAGGGGGAGAAGGAGAGTAGTAGTAGTAGTAGTAGTAGTAGTAGTAGTTGTAGTAGTAGTAGTAGTAGTAGTAGTAGTAGTAGTAGTCGTAGTAGTAGTAGTAGTATCAGTAGTAGTAGTAGTAGTAGTAGTAGGAGGAGGAGGAGGAGGAGGGGGAGGAGGAGGATAAGGAGGAGGTGGAAGGAGAGAGGAGGAGGAGGAGAGGAGAAGAGGAGGAAGAGGAAGAGAAGAGGGAGGAGGAGAGATCACGAAACGTTCTATTTTTTTTTTCTATGGATCTTTTGGGTTTGTTTGTTTTTTACCTGTCATATTTATTTTTGTAATCACTTTTTAAAGTCCACAGCTTTCTATTCACTTTACACTGCACAAAATTAATATTAATGTACATGTGTCATACCGACTGGTGTTTCAACAAAGAGAGGGGGAAAGTCGTATTAATCGTTTGGGAAAAAAATTATATATATATATATATATATATATATATATATATATATATATATATATATATATATATATATATATATATAGAGAGAGAGAGAGAGAGAGAGAGAGAGAGAGAGAGAGAGAGAGAGGTGAGAGAGAATTTCAAAACACATCAAGGTAAGAACGAAATACTACGTAAACTGCCGTACTATTGAAAAACGCGTATTTCAAATTTCGACCAGAAAACTCTTCTTTCAAATAGCTATCGATTAAAATGACTCCCATCTTGGCAAAAACTCTCAAACCTGGGACTAAGAAGGACTTCGCGAAATTCCCAGCATTGAGAGTTTTTGCCAAGATGGGGTTAATATTAATCGATCGATATTTCAAGGATGAGTTTTCTGGACAAAATTGTAAATACGTGTTTGTTCCTTCAGAGTACGGCAGTTTAAAACTACACGTAGCATTATGCTTAGGTTTGTATAGAGATACGGGTGGGGTTGTGGGAGTGGAATGCGATATAAAGGTTATCTGTCTTTTTCAGCGCTTGAAGGTGAAAATAAATCAATGCTAGCGGAGAAGAAGAGAATGAAAAAAAATGAGAGGGAAATCATAGATCAGTGAGATTGAGATATAACATTATTATTATGTACCCATATTCTGTTCGTTATCTATAGTAGTAGTAGTAGTGGTAGTAGTAGTAGTAATAGTAGTAGTAGTAGTAGTAGTAGTAGTAGTAGTAGTAGTAGTAGGTTTGTATGTAGTAGTAGTAGTAAGTAGTAGTAGTAGTAGTAGTAGTAGTGTAGTAGTAGTAGTGTAGTATAGTAGTAGTAGTAGTAGTTAGTAGTAGTAGTAGTAAGAGTAGTATATAGTAGTGTAGTAGTAGTAGAGTAGTAGTAGTATAGTAGTAGTAGTAGTAGTAGTAAGTATAGTAGTAGTAGTAGTAGTAGTAGTAGTGTAGTAGTAGTATGAGTGTAGTAGTAGTAGTAGTAGTAGTAGTAGTTAGTAGTAGTAGTAGTAGTATAGTAGTAGTAGTAGTAGTAGTAGTAGTAGTAGTAGTAGTGTAGTATGTAGTAGTAGTGTAGTAGTAGTATGTAGTAGTAGTAGTAGTAGTGTAGTAGTAGTGAGTAGTAGTAGTAGTAGTAGTATAGTAGTAGTAGTAGTAGAGTAGTAGTAGTAGTAGTAGTAGTATAGTGTAGTAGTAGTAGTAGTAGTAAGTAGTGTAGTAGTAGTAGTAGTAGTAGTAGTAGTAGTAGTTAGTAGTATAGTTAGTAGAGTAGTATATAGATATAGTAGTAGTAGATTAGTTATAGTAGTGTGATGGTAGATAGTAGTAGTCATGTTTAGTATATTAGTACAGTTATAGTAGTATAGTATTTTAGTCAGCAGCAATGGTAGTACAAGTCGGAGTAAAGAATATAGTCGTAGTAGTGATTAGTATAAGTCATTTTTTTATACAATCATAATAGTATATAATCAATCTATAACATTTATGATATTAGTATTTATAATCAACATTTCTTTTCTCAATGGATACGTCAATCTCATACATTTAACGCTCTTACCGTAATTACGATCAGATTTTTTTTCTACCACCAATCAATTAATCAGTCAAACAATCAATCAATCAATCAATCAAAAAACCAACCAACCAATCAATTAATCAATCTACATATTTATCACAATTCTAATCATCAATCAACTAAAGCAATCAATCAATCAATCAACTTATCAATTAATAGATAAATCAATCAATCAATCAACTAAACAATAAACAATATATCTATCTATCCACCTATTGTCCATCGACGAAAGGCGCTATATAAATATGCTTATTATTATTATTATTATTATTATTATTATTATTATTATTATTATTATTATTATTATTATTATTATTATTATTATTATTATTATTATTATTATTATTATTATATTCAAACAAATAAACATTTATCGCCAGCTACTATCTTGCATGTTAAAAAGCAACAATTATAACACAATGCTTCTAAACGGTTTGTACCATCTCACCTCAATGCATTTATCCCACAACTTCTCCAGGCGTTCGGAGATCAACAAATTAATATAATATAGTCTCAATTACAATGAACAGATTAATGATAATAATCCACTTTCACCACAGAACTAAAATGAGAAATAATCTGTATGAATGAATGAAAGAATGAATGGCCGTTAATATGAATAACCGTAACAAGTAGCAGACACTGCCTAATCCGATTCAAGACAGTATGTCGTATCAAAGAAAAGGTAGTAAGCACTGCTCACACAACTTCCAACACGGTTTTCAGTTTTCAGATTGCTCGAGTACAGATCAGTGAATCGTTCATAGTTTACAGACTAATATTATGTTCGAACGTTACTGGCTTTATAAACACGAATGGAGGCTATGCTTGCGAACGTGAATAATCTCGGTGAATAACTTTTTGTAAGCACTTCGAACGATACCACATCATTCACACGATACCTGGAATTGGCTTCAATAGTCTGTTGTCACGTCGCCCAGCAACGGCGACCATCGTGGTTCTAAACAAAGAAAATCTGTACTTTTTATTTTTCATGCTGGCTAGAACTGTTCATATGTCATGTGATCAAAATGTATAAAAGTCAAAACATGAACATATTTATGTTTTTTCCTCTGGATACACTTTTATGATAGCCGGATAAATATTTCATAAGGGCGTCCGCCATTGTTCCGATAGTTTAGAGCCAGATACTAAGTTACCACGCGTCATTACGAATGAAGTGACGTCATGACTGTTGAAGCGTATTTGCATGAAGCAGCACCATTTAAAAATAATGTTATATTACAAAGTCTCTCCCCAGTTCACTTACCCCCCCCCCCCCCCTCTTCATCCTTTTAAATGTAGAATAATATAAATAATTTCAAATTCAATCTTTAAAAAACAAAACAAAAACGGTCTCAACCGCCAAATCAGCGCTTGACATCACAGTTTGATGACGTCAAATAGATATAAAAGTGCTATTATTATTACTACTACTACTACTACTACTACTACTACTACTACTACTACTACTACTACTACTACTACTACTACTACTACTGCTACTACTACTACTACCACAACTACTACTACTACTACTACTACTACTACTACTACTACTACTACTACTACTACTACTACTACTACTACTACTACTACTACTTCTTCTTCTTCGTTCCTCTGATGGACATCTATGGCTGCAGTCCGATATCTGCTATGAAGTCTGTGGTCCGCTTTAGGTCCTCAGCCTCACCATAGAGCTTTGTGTTGAGTGTTGTAGGGGTGACCCAGTGGTTCGAACGTTGCACGTTGTATAATGGGCAATCCATAAGCACATGTAAAGTGGTTTCATGGTCGGTTCCACATGGGCAATAAGGGGTTGTTCCAATACCTAGCTTTGTAAACATATGTCCTCTTAGTCTATTGTGTCCTGTTCGGAGGCGGAATAGAGTGACTTGGCTACTTCGCTGAATGGCATGGATTGGATCCTGCTTGTTGTGTTCCAGGTGTGTGTCATTCCTTTCTTTGTCTATTTTTAGCTTTATTAATTTCTTTTGCTGATGGTAAGTGATTGACGACTTCGGTTGTTCCTTTTGGGCTCCTTCTTTGGCCAGTTGATCGGCAATTTCATTGCCATATATACCTACATGACTTGGAATCCACTGCAGCACAGTTTTTCCTGTTTTATCAGATAAGCCCTCAAGGGCCTCCACAGTGTGTGCGGCTTCAGAGTCCTGGTTATTTTCAATAGACCGGAGAGCATCATCAGAGTCTGTCAAATAAACCACATTTTTCCCGTATATTCTGTGATCTCTGGATAGTTCTTTTGTTGCATTGAGGATGGCTTTTTCTTCAGTTTTAGTACTTGTGCACATTGAACCCACTGATACAGATATTTTTGTTTCTGTTTTATCTGTCCAGTGTATGAGTGCACCAGCACCTCCATTCATGAGGGGGCCGGAAAATGAGCCATCTGTATAAACTCTTATCCAGTTGGTCATTGGGTATTTTTTATCGACCATCTTTAGGGTTTGAGCATTGTCATTATTGCTTCGAATGTTTTTCTTGTTGATGGTTATGGATGTTTGTTTCTTTTTCCACGGTGGTGGTTTGAGATTTGGGACATTGATTTGGGCAATATCTTCCTTTGGTGTCACTTTATATTTGCTCTCTAGTTTTTGTCCCAAGGCGATGAAGTTTTCCCTTTTGAGTCGATTCTCTTTCTTTTCCATTGTACTTGGATGCAGTGGTTGGGATTCCATGAATTTTATATTTGAGAATTGTGTCATTATTTTTGAATTTCGTTGTTCTTTGAGAGGTTTTATTCCTGTGTGGGTTTCCATCTTGTGAATTGGTGTTGTTTTCATTGCTCCAGTGGTCACGCGTAGGCATTGGTTTTGGACTTTTTCAACCTTTTGAAATTGAGCCTGTGAGCACGTTCCCCATGCCGATATGGCATAGTCTATTGCAGGTCTTACATATCCAAGATATGTCTTCTTCAGGACGTTTGAGTTTGCTCCCCATTGCGTTCCAGCAAGTTTTCGGAGAAGCTGCATTCTCTTGTACCCTTTCTGTTGACTTTCATCTATTTGATGTTTCCAAGTGAGTCGAGGGTCAAATTTCACTCCTAGATACTTAGGCATAAGGCCTTCTCTCAGAATATTTCCATCCAAAGTTAATCGCATAGATTGCTTTTTGGTTGATAAGCTGAATGTTGTGTATGTGGTTTTATCAGCATTTACTCTCATACCCCAGTCTTTTGTCCATTTGCTCAAAGCATCAAGAGTCATCTGTATCCTGGCCCTTGCAGTACCAATATTTCTTTCAGTGCATATCAGTGCAAGATCATCTGCATACATGGCTGCTTTTACTCCTCTGCATTTGGTTTCGCAGATGTCATTGATAAAAACGACAAAGAGGGTTGGTGAGATAACCCCGCCTTGTGGTACTCCATTTGTCATGTTCGTTAGCTTGCTTTTAGAGTTTTGAGATTGGACTATTGCTTTTCGATTTGTGAGGTAATCTTTAATCGATGCAAACATGTTGTGTGAAACGTTGGCTTTCTTAAGTTTGAGAAGTAGTCCTTTTGTCCAGACTTTGTCAAATGCCTTTTCCATATCCACCCAAACTGTGACTGTGTGTTTTTTTTCTTGGTAACCATTTTCGATCAGCTGCGAGATGTATGTTATCTGGTCTTCTGTGCAGCGAAATTGTCTGAAACCAGCCTGTTCATCTGATATCAACTTATTGCTTTCTAAATACCATTGGAGACGGCGATTAACAATTCTCTCCATCAGTTTACCCAAGCAGCTTGTCAAACTTATTGGTCGGTAGCTTTCGGGTTTATTTTTTGGCTTGCCATCCTTCTTTATTGGTATCATGGTTGCCTGTTTCCATTTGTGCGGAAGTTTACCCTGTTTCCAACTTGCATTGAACAGTTGTTTCATTTTCCTCTTTGTGAGGGTTCCTAGGTGTTTCAACATGTCATTAGTAACATCATCTGGACCTGGTGATTTGTTCGTTTTTAGAGATTTCAAGGCAATTTCTACTTCTTCTTTTTTAATCGAACTGAACATGATATCATCTGTGGGTTCTTTGGGTGTATCCTTGTGTTTTCTCAATTCTTTGTGGACTTCTCGTTTTCGTTCTTTTCTAATCTGTATACTCCCAACACTTGAGTACTGCTTCATAAAACAGTTTGCTGCTTGTTTTTTGTTGAGAATCCTCCCCTGATCATCTTCTACTGATGGTGCAGCATATCTGTTTTCTTGTCCACTTAGAGCTTTGGTTAGGTTCCATAACTTTCTTCCGTCTCTGTCGTAGTCAAGTTGTCTGGTTTTTTCATGCCATGCTTCCTGTTTTGCTTTTATTGTTTCTTTCCTGAGAGTTTTTTCAGCCTCTTTGTAAATTTCCATATTCTCATCATTTGGCTCTCTCTCTGCTTTTTTTCTGTGTTCAGTGACTTGGCTGTTGAGACTTCCTAATTTTTCAGTCCATCCTGGACAGTAGTCCTTTCTTGATCCTCTGGGGATTGATTCTTTTGCAGCTTTCATGATTGATTTTGTGAAAGCTTTGGCTGATTTTTCCACATTCCTTGTTTTACAGTTTATCTCTTTTGTATAACTATCAGTCAACTTTGAAAACAGAGTCCAGTCTGCTTTTTTATAATTCCATCTCGGAGGTGGTGCCTTTCTGTCTTTTGCATATTCTTCAGTTATTTCAACCAGAATGGGACGATGATCACTTCCTGCCAGTTGTTCCTTTACCTGTTCACTGACTTTTCCGGTGAGATCTTCAGATATGAGAGTTAGGTCTGGAGTTGATGTTGTCTTCCATGCTCTTGAGAAGTATGTATCTGGGTCATCTTCATTTCTGACAATTTGAAGCTTACTGTCTGTAAGCCAATTTTCAAGGGTTTCACCTTATCTGTCTAAGTCATTGTATCCTACTACTACTCATCTCCTTCTGCTCCTCCCCTTCCTCCTATTTCTCTCCCCCCCCCCCCCCAGCCTTCCTCTTCTTTCTCCTTCTCCTCCTCCTCCTCCTGC